>NW_004443940.1:3127411-3148621 GCF_000243295.1 Trichechus manatus latirostris | reverse complement strand
AACCTCTTTTCAATAAAAGACATACTAAGAGAGTGAAAGTACAAGACACAGAAAGAGAAGGTATTTAAATAAATGACAAGAGCTTATACCAAGAATATGTTAAGAATGCCTACAAATAAATTCCTCATGAGTCTTGCTATTTGTCATACTGTGTTGGCTTGAGTGTTGCTGTGATGCTGGAAGCTATGCCACCAGTATTGTATTTCAAATACCAGCAGGGTCACTAATGGTGAACAGGCTTCAGCAGAGCTTCCAGACTAAGACAGACTAGGAGGAAGGACCTGGCAGTATACTTCCAAAATAATTGGTCAGAGAAACCTTATGAATAACAGTGGAACATTGTCAGATATAGTAACTGGGAGATGAGCCTCTCAGGTTGGAAGGCACTCAAAATGCGACTGGGAAAGAGCTGCCTCCTCAAAGTAGAGTTGACCTTAATGAAGTGGATAGAGTCAAGCTTTTGGGACCTTCATTTGCTGATGTGGCATGACTCAAAATGAGAAGAAACAGCTGCAAACTTCATTAATAATTGGAACATGAAATGTATGAAGTATGAATCTAGGAAAATCGGAAATCATCAAAAATGAAATGGAACACATAAAGATCTAAGTTCTAGGCATTAGTGAGCTGAAATGGACTGATACTGGCCATTTTGAATCAGACAACTGTATGGTCTACTATGTCTACTATGTCAGGTTTTACAAATTGAAGAGGAATGGGGTCGAACTCATTGTCAAAAAAAACATTTCAAGATCTTTCCTGAAGTACAAAACTGTCAGTGATAGGATAATAGCCATACGCCTACAAGAAGACCAGTTAATACTATTAGAGAAATTTATCCACCAACCACTAATGCCAAAGGTGAAAAAATTGAATATTTTTTCAACTTCTGTGGTCTGAAACTGATCAAACATGCAATCAAGATACATTGATAATCACTCATGATTGGAATGTGAAAGTTGGAAGCAAAGAAGAAGGATCAGTAGTTGGAAAATATGGCCCTGGTGATAGAAATGACACTGGAAATTGCACGATAGAGTTTTGCAAGACCAACAACTTCTTCAAAGCAAATACCTTTTTCAACAACATAAACACTGGCTATACACAGGGACCTCACTAGAATCAAATAGACTAGATATATGGAAAGAGAAAATGGAGAAGTACAATCTCATCAGGCAGAACTAGGCTAGGGGCTGACTGTGGAACAGACTATCAATTGCTCATATGCAAGTTCAAGTTGAAGCTGAAGAAAATTAAAACAAGTCCACTAGAGCCAAAGCACAACCTTGAGTGTATCCCACCTGAATTTAAAGACCATCTGAAGAGGAGATTTGAAACACTGAACACTAACAACGGAAGACAAGATGAGTTGTGCAATGACATTAATGACATCATAAAAGAAGACAGTAAAAGGCCATTAAAAAGACAAGTAAGAAAGAAGTGAACAAAATGGATGTCAAGACACTCTGAAACTTTGTCTTGAATGTAGAACAGCTAAAGCAAATGCAAGAAATGATGAAGTAAAAGAGCTTAACAGAAGATTTCAAAGGGCAGCTCAAGAAGACAAAGTAAAGTATTATAATGAAACGTGCAAAGCCCTAGAGTTAGAAAAACAAAAGGAAAGAACATGCTTGGAATTTGTCAAGCTAAAAGAACTAAAAGAAAAATTCAAACCTCAAGTTGCAACATTGAAGGATTCTATGAGAAAAATATTGAACGATGCAGGAAGCATCAAAAGAAGATGGAAGGTATACAGGTAGTTACTGTACCAAAAGAGAAAAAAAATTGGCCAACATTCAGTCATTTCAGAAGGTAACATATAATCAAGAACAGATGGTTCTGAAGGATGAAGTCCAAGCTGCACTGAAGGTGTTGATGAAACACAAGGCTCCAGAAATTTATGGAATACCAGTTGAGATGCTTCAATAAACTGATGTAACACTGGTAGTGTTTACTTATTTATGTTAAGAAATTTGGAAGACAGCTACCTGGCCAACTGACTGGAAGAGAGCTATATTTGTGTCTGTTCCAAAGAAAGGTCATCCAAAAAAATATGGAAATTATTGAATAATATCATTAATATCACATGCAAGTAAAATTTTGCTGAAAATAATCCAAAAACAGTTGCAGCAGTATATTGACAGGGAACTGCCAGAAATTTAAGCCAGATTCACAAGAGGACATGGAATGAAGGATATTATTGCTGATGCCAGATGGATCTTGGCTTAAAGCAGAGAATACCAAAAAGATGTTTACCTGTGCTTTATTGACTCTGCAAAGGCATTCAACTGTGTGGGTCACAACAAATTATGGATAACATTGTGAAAAATGGGAATTCAGGAACACTTAATTGTGCTCATGGAGAACCTGTACACAGACCAAGAGGCAGATGTTCAAACAGAACAAGGAGATACTGCATGGTTTAAAATCAGGAATGGTGTACATCAGGGTTGTATCCTTTCACCATACTTATTCAATTTGTATGCTGAGCAAATAATGTGATAGTCTGAACTATAGGAAGAAGAACAAGGTATCAATATTGAAGGGAGATTCATTAATGGCCTCCAATGTGTAGATGACACAACCTTGCTTGCTGAAAGTGAACAGGAGTTGGATCACTTACAGCCTTCACTATGTTTTAAACCTGGACATAAAGAAAACGAAAATCCTCACAATTGAATCAATAAACAACCTCATAATAAATGGTGAGGAAATTCAAGCTATCAAAGATTTTATGCTTCTCGAATCAGCCATCAATGTCCACGGAAGCAACAGTTAAGAAGTCAAATGAGAAGAGCAGGGCCAAGATGGCGGAGTAGTCAGACGATTCTGGTGATCCCTTTTACAACAAAGACCCAAAAAAACAAATGAATCAATTATGTGTGACAATCTAGGAGCCTGGAACATCAAAGGCAAAGCTGAGGAATCGGACTGAGTGGCAGGTGGAGGAAGAGATGGTTTGGAAGCAGTGAAGAGGTGTCAGACCTTACCTGGCAAGAGCCTGAGCTCTTAGTCTGGATCAGCTCGTGGTGCATGGTGAGGCAGGCAAGCAACGGCACTCGGGAGGTGTTTTCTACACTGGGAGACACCCAGTGACAGAGAGTCTACCCAACCATCCAGAACCAGTGAGATGTAGCCCTCGATCGGCAAAACGTAAGTACTTGCATCTGGCTTACCATGCGGATCAAAAACACCCCACGTTGGGAAAAACCTCTCTCACATTTACTTCCCCACTCTCTGCTCTGAACTGGGTCCAGGATGGCTTCAGCAATTGCTGAGTCCCCTGGGCTGGAAGTAGGACCTGTCACTCACTGTGAGCCATTTTCCTGGCCTGGGAGAGGGAACAAATTAACAAATGGGAAAAAATAATCTGCTGGCTCCGCTAAGCCAGGAACTCAGGGTAGGCACAGGTCCTTGCCTAGGTACAGACATAAGGGGTCCATGGACTTTGAGTGCCTTTCTGCCTGCATAGACTTGTGTGGGCCCTTTCAACAGCATAGGCCCTGATGACCCCAGTACAACATGGTATATACCTGAAGTCTAAATTCAACTGTTTCAGCTATGAAGTGGCAGGTTTGTGACATTTAACACTGCTCTACCCATTAAGCAGGGTCTTCACCTACCCACATCAGAGGACTGATAACTAGTGGCTCCAGTCATGCCACCTAGCCACTTGCAACAGGGGCCCAAAAATAAATGATGCCCCCCAGTCCTTACAGCCAACAGCACTGGGTGCTCATAGCCTGGCTGCAAAACCCACCCACTTACATTGTCTAGGGAACAGGGACATGCTTTCCTCCCAGATTCTCAGGGGTGGCCATCGACCCCCTGCCTTGCTCAGTGTGTGACCCCCCAACTACACCCATATGCCTGTGCCTACACCAATCACCCATGCCAGTATAGGACTGTAGGTGAGAGCTTGCACCACACACTCGGTAGCCAACTCCCTGGACACCTGAGCTGAATCCATACAGGAGGAGTGGGTGTACTCCTAGGCTCACATACTTAGTGGCAGGTCTGTCCACCTGGTGGCAGGATGTTGGACCTTCAGGGGAGTCAGTGATTGGGCTAGCTCACACAAGCAGCCTATTTGGGCATATCAAAACAAAACAAAACAAGAAGCTAGGAGACAGTAAACAAACATAAAATAAATAAATATAATAACTTATTGATGGCTCAGAAGAACAGTCAATATCAAATCATATAAAGAGGCAGACCATGATGGCTTCAGCAAGATCCCAAAATAAAGAATCAAGAAATTTTCCGGAGGAAGAGAATTTCTTGCAATTACCAGAGGCAGAATATAAAACATTAATATACAGAACTCTTCAAGAGATCAGGAAGGAAATTAGGCAAAACACAATCCAAGAAATAGAGGAACTTAAGAAGATTAGAGAAGAGCATAATAACAAATTTAATAGGCTTCAAGAATCCATAGAGAGACAGCAATCAGAAATCCTGAAGATTAACAATGAAATTTCAGAATTAGATGACTCGATAGAAAGTCATAGGAGCAGATCTGAGGCAATGGAATTTAAAATTAGTGAGATTGAAGATAAAGCACTTGACACCAAATTATTTGAGGAAAAATCAGATAAAAGGATTTTAAAAAATGAAGAAACCCTAGAAATTATGTGGTACTCTATCAAGAGAAATAAGCTACGAGTGAAATTAAAAGAGTTAACAAGACCAAAAGCTGGTTCTTTGAAAAGATCAAAAAAATCCATAAACCATTGGCCAAACTGACAAAAGAAAAACAGGAGAGGAAGCAAATAACATGTATAAGAAATGATATGGGTGATATCACAACAGACCGAACTGAAATTAAAAGAATCATAACAGAATACTATGAAAAATTGTACCCTAACAAATTCGAAAACCTAGAGGAAATGGACAAATTTCTAGAAACTAACTATCTACCTAAACTGAACAAACAGAAGTATAACAACTAAGTAAACCCATAACAAAAAAAGATATTGAAAAGGGAATTTAAAAACTCCCAACAAAAAAAACAAATCCCTGGCCTGGAAAATTTCACTGGAGAATTCTACAAAACTTTCAGAGAAGAGTTAACACCACTACTACTAAAGGTATTTAAGAGCATAGAAAAGGATGGAATACTCCCAAACTCATTCTATGAAGCCATCATAACCCTGATATTAAAACCAGGTAAAGACACCACAAAAAAAAAAAAAAAAGAAAATTTCAAACCAATATCCCTCATGAACATTGATGCAAAAATCCTCAACAAAATTCTAGAATTCAGCAACATATCAAAAAAAAAAAAATTCACCATGATCAAGTGAGATTTATACTAGATATGCAGGGATGGTTCAACATTAGAAAAACAATGTAATCCATCATATTAACAAAAACTAAAGACAAGAACCACATGATCTTATCAATTGATACAGGAAAGGCATTTGACAAAGTCCAACACCCATTCATGATAAAAACTCTCAGAAAAATAAGAATAGAAGGGAAATTCCTCAATATAATTAAGGGCGTTTATACAAAGCCAACAGCTAACATCATCCTAAATGGAGACAGTTTGAAAGCCTTCCCCTTGAGAATAAGACCCAGAAAAGGATGCCCTTTATCACCACTCTTATTCAACATTGTGCTGGAGGTCCTAGCCAGAGCAATTAGGCTAGAAAAGGAAATAAAGGGCATTCAAGTTGGTAGGGATGAAGTCAAAGTATCTCTATTTGCAGATGATATGATCTTATACATAGAAAACCCCAAAGAATCCATAAGAAAACTACTGGAACTAACAGCAGATTTCAGCAAAGTTTCAGGATACAAGATAAACATACAAAAATCAGTTGGATTCCTCTACACCAACAAAGAGAACTTTCAAGAGGAAATCGCTAAATCAATACCATTTACAATAGTCCCCAAGAAGATAAAATACTTAGGAATAAATCTAACCAGAGACATAAAAGACCTCTACAATGATAACTACAAGACACTACTGCAAGAAACCAAAAGAAACTTGCATAAGTGGAAAAACATACCTTCCTCATAGATAGGTAGACTCAATACTGTGAAAATGTCAGTTCTACCCAAAGTGATCTACAGATGCAATGCAATCCCGATCCATATTCCAATGGCATTTTTTAATGAGATGGAGAAATAAATCACCAACTTCATTTGGAAAGTGAAGAGGCCCCAAATAAGCAAAGCATTACTCAAGAAGTAGAACAAAGTGGGAGGTCTCACACTACCTGATTTTAGAACTTATTATACTGCCATGGTAGTCAAAACAGCCTGGTACTGGTACAACAGTAGATATATAGACCAATGGAACAGAATTGAGAATCCAGACATATATTCATCCACCTATGAACAGCTGATATTTGACAAAGGCCCAAAGTCCAATAATTGGGGAAAGGACAGTCTCTTTAACAAATGGTGCTGTCATAACTGGATATCCATCTGCAAAAAACGAAACAAAACCCATACCTCACACCATGCACAAAACTAACTCAAAATGGATCAAAGACCTAAATATAAAATCTAAAACGATAAAGATCATGGAAGAAAAAATAGGAACAACACTAGGAGCTCTAATACATGGCATAAACAGAGTATGAACCATAAGTAACAATGCACAAACATCAGAAGAGAAACTACATAATGGGAGCTCCTAAAAATCAAACACTTACACTTATCAAAAGACTTCACCAAATGAGTAAAAAGACAACCTACAGATTGGCAAAAAATTTTGGCTATGACAAATCCGATCAGCATCTAATCTCTAAAATCTATAAGATACTGCAAAACCTCAACAACAAAAAGACAAATAACCCCACTAAAAAATGGGCAAAGGATATGAACAGGCAAGTCACCAAAAAAGACATTCAGGTGGCTAACAGACACATAAAGAAATGCTCGCGCTCATTAGCCATTAGAGAAATGCAAATCAAAACTACAATGAGATATCATCTCACCCCAACAAAGCTAGCATTAATCCAAAAACCACAAAATAATAAATGCTGGAGAGGTTGTGGAGAGACTGGAACACTTATACACTGTTGGTGGGAATGTAAAATGGTACAAACACTTTGGAAATTGATTTGGCACTTCCTTAAAAAGCTAGAAATAGAAGTACCATACGATCCAGCAATCTCGCTCCTTGGAATATATTCTAGAGAAATAAGAGCCGGCACACGAATAGATATATGCACACCCATGTTCACGATAGCAAAAAGATGGAAATAACCAGCTGCCCATCAATGGATGAATGGATAAACAAATTATGGTATATTCACAGAATGGAATACTACACAATGATAAAGAACAATGATGAATCCGTGAAACATCTTGTAACATGAAGGAAGCTGGAAGGCATTATGCTGAGTGAATTTAGTCAGTCACAAAGGGGTGAATATTGTATAAGACCACTATTATAAGAACTCAAGAAAAGGTTTAAACACAGAAGAAAACATTCTTTGATGATTACAGGGGTGGAGAGGGAGGGAGAAGGTCATTCACTAACTAGATAGCAGAAAAGAATTATCTTAGTTGAAGGGAAGGACAGCACACACAACAGAGGAAGTCAGCACAACTGGACTAAACCAAAGCTAAGAAGTTTCCTGAATACAATCAAACACTTTGAGGGGCAGAGTAGAAGGGGCGGAGGTCTGGGGACCATGTTTTTAAGGGACATCTAAGTCAACTGGCATAACAAAGTTTATTAAGAAAATGTTCTGCATCCCACTTTGGTAAGTGGTGTCTGGGGTCTTAAAAGCTAGTGAGTGGTCATCTAAGATGCGTTAATTGGTCCCAACCCACCTGGAGTAAAGGAGAATGAAGAACACCAAAGTCACAAGGAAAGCATTAGCCCAAGAGACAGAAAGGGCCACATAAAGCAGAGACTGCATCAGCCTGAGATTAGAAGAACTAGGTGGTGTCTGGCTACCACCAATGACCACGACAGAGAGTCCATGATGGAACAGGAGAAAAGTGGGAGGAAGGGCTCAAATTCTAGTAAAAAGACCAGACTTAATGTTCTGTTTGAGACTGGAGGAACACCAGAAGGCATGGCCCCAGAACTCTGTCAACCCAGTACTAAAACCATTCCCAAGGCCATATCTTCAGTCAAAGATTAGACTGGACTATGGGACATAAAATGATACTCTCAAAGAATGTGCTTCTTAGCTCAGGTAGATACATGAGACTAAATGGGCAGCTCCTGTCTGGAGGTGAGATGAGAAGGCAGAGAAGGTGAGGAGCTGGTTGAACGGACATGGAAAATCAGGGGGCGGAAAGGAGGAATGTGCTGTCACAGTATAGGGAGAGCAATTAGGGTCACGTAACAATGTATGTATAAATTTTTGTACGAGAGACTAACTTGAATTGTAACTTTCACTTAAAGTACAACAATAAAATAGAAAAAAATCAAATGACATATTGCATCGGGCAAATCTGCAGCAAAAGGCCTCTTTAAAGTATCAAACAGCAAAAATGTCACTTTGATAACTAAGGTGCCCCTGACCCAAGCCATGCCATGGTCTTTTCAATCCCTTCATATGCACATAAAAGCTAGATAATGAAAAAGGAAGACTGAAGAAGGATTGACACATTTTAACTGTGGTGTTGGAGAAGAATACTGAACGGACTGCCAGAAGAATGAGCAAATCTGTCTTGAATGAAGTACAGCCAGAAAGCTCCTTAGAAGCAAGAATAGTGAGACCTGTCTTGCTTACTTCAGATATGTCATCAGAAGAGACCAATCACTTTGTAATAGAGGGTCAGCAAAAAAGTGGCATACTCTCAATGAGATGGATTGACACATTGACTGCAATAACGGAATCAAACATGACATCAGTTGTGGGGATGACACAGAACCTGGCAAAGTTTAGTTCTGGTATATATGAGGTTGCTATGAGTTGGAGCTGATTCGAGGACACCTAAGAACAACAACAAAAGAAAAGAGCTATCAAGCCATGGAAACACATGGCCGAAACTGTAACGCATACTGCTAAGTGAAAGTAGCTAGTCTGAAAAAAGCTACATGCTGTACGTTTCCAACTATACGACATTCTGGAAAAGTCAAAACTATAGAGAGAGTAAAAAAGATCAGTGTTTGCCTGGGGTTCAGGGAGAATTGAGAGGGAGCAATCGGTGGAGCACAGGGCATTTTTAGGGCAGTGAAACTATTCTGTATGATACTGCAATGGTGTGGAGATGACGTTAAGTATTTTTCAAAACCCAAAGAATGTACAACACAAGTGAACTATGAACTTTAATTGTCGCAGCTCCTCACACGGGGCACCATCTGTTGCAGTGGCAATGGTTGTCAGGGCGGCAGAGACAATAACCAATGCCACAACTCTTACAGAGAAGTGGGGACAGGAGGGTCACTCTGAGGAGTTGAACCCCAGCTTCAGTCCCAGAAGTTTATTTTATAGTCAATACAGCAGGCAGTGAAGCAAATAACAGAACAGTGGGCTTTGGGTGAGTAACAATAAGTTTCGGGCAAGGGAGAAGGAATTCAGGTAAACAAGCCAATCAGTAACAGGACAATAGGTTTGGGAAAACAAGTCGTGCCTAATCTCTTTCTCATCACTGACAAGTCTCCAACATGCGGTATACAGCATAGAGGCCTGTGGGGGCTGCAGTTGTCAACAGTGTAGCCATGTTTAAATGGCATATATCTCCACATTTAATTAATAATAAAGAATCAGCATTGGTTCATGAACTGTAACAAATGTATCTCAGGAATGCAAATTGTTAGTAGGAGAAATAGTGTGCAGGGGAAGGGGTTATATTGGAACTCTGTACTTTCTTGTGGCTCAGTGGATAAAGGCTAATAACCTAAAGGTCAACAGTTAAAACCCAACAGCTGCTCCACAAGAGAAAGGTGTGGCAGTCTGTTCACATAAATATTACAGCCTTGGAAACCCTCTGCGCAGATCTACTCTGTCCTATAGGATTGCTGTGAGTCAGAATCGACTTGGTGGCACACAAAAAACAACATAACTGGGAATTAATAGATATTTGTGAGTTAAATTGTTGCCTGAAAGCATAATCTACCTATAAGTAATCTTCGGGGACATGAGTATGTAAATGATGGAGAGTGCCTGAATTTACCATCTTAGGAATTCAGGATGTTAAAGACACTTTAAACTTTTCAGTTTATGCTTTTATTTTTTTTTATTTTTAATAAGGTATTCATGCTTTGGTAACACCTTATCATCTTACCACCTCATTCATTCCGTAGGAAATTTTCCTGTCAATTCCAGAAGATATAAAACTCTTTGCAATTAGCTTTACTTTGATGTGTACAGTTACCACAACTCATAAGAAAAAAAAAGTATGTGTTTTGTGTCATCAACATCTATATAATTTATTCACAAAAAAAGTTATATACCACATTCTTATATTAAAATTATAAATGTATCTCTGTAATGTATTATTTCAGCAGAAAACTCAGTTGTTCAAGTTAATGTACCTAATTTGACTGATGAATTCTAGGGACAGGTGTACAATAATATTGCCTTATAGGTTTCCTAACAAGATCTGTTCTGAGGAAGCAGTGGAGAGAGCAACAACCAACAGGAATGCCTGGGAAAGGAAAGGAGAAATGAGCAAACATGCCCCTCAGAGAACAAAGACTGACTCCCATTGCTGACCAGGACTTATGCCCAATTAATTGTTCAAGAATATAGAGGAATTTGAAACTCTTACGTAATTAAAATATCCAAAAATACTTGATTATCTAAGCCCAACCCCAGGCTACAGAAGAATTTAAAATACACTTAAGAAGTTGCCTGTCAGGTGAGGAACTGAATCAAATATATCAGTGAGGAGAAAACCTTGGGAGGTCGGGATCCTGGAGAGGGAGTACCCAAAAAAAAAAAAAAAAAAAAAAAACAGCCATTTTAAAGAAGCTAGAGGAATTGGATTTAACCAAAGAAGTAACTGCAAAAATGAAAAATGTATAAGTAAAATTGCATCAATGAAATATTGACGTTGAACCCATACAGAAAAATCAAACCTGAAGGGTAGTGAGCCAAAAGGCAAAACCAAATCGATCCCATTAACAGTTTGATAACCCTGAACTTGACCTGTCTGTCTTCTCCACAAGACCACATTTCCCTTGTGCAATGGAGCTGTATCTTAGTAATGAGTGCATTCCTATCTCCCAGCTTAAATGACAGCTACATAGGAGGACTATATTAAAATAAATAAAGTTGAGAGAATGCAAAAATAATGACATTAATTAATTCCTGCTGGGGAATGAGTAAGCAATAAGTCAGTCAAAATATGGGAGAGAAAACCTCTTTAAAACAAAATTTGGCATAAGAGGACTGTGAAGTTAAAACAAGGATGGGATCATAAATCTTCCTCTAACTGGATCAAATCAGCAGCCTCCTCAGTTTCCATCAGCCAAAATGCAAAGCAGTAGCCACAGCTGCCTTTTCCTAAAATTCAAATAAAAGAACAGTTTTCACTGCAGGCTCTTAATGACTGGGGATATCAGCCTCCAAAGGAGCAAGCTAGGTTTATCAGATTAAAACAGCTAATAATAAGACTTGGAGCAAAACAACTGCATTCAAAATACCCCTTGTAGAGTAATTCTGGCTAAGCAGGACTCAGATCTCTGGCTAAGATGATCAGATCTGAGTAGTTTATGCTGCAGAGGATGTACTGTATAAGGAAGCAGTACAAGACCTAACCTCCTTTCAGGGTAACAGGGATCTTACCATGATTATGACACTACCTAGTCACATGACCCTAGATAAGCCACTTCATCTCCCTCATCTTTAACTTGGGAATAATAACCTCTCTCCTGTTAATTGCCTGGAATGTTGTGAGAATCAAATAGGAGAACAAGACAGAAGGTTCTTGATAATGCTCACTGTGTGCCACACACATGATATGATTTCTAATGTCTAAAGACCTTGCTGTCAACCAATTTCCTATGTTGTTATTGTTGTTAGGTGCCATGGAGTAGGTTCAGACTCATAGTGACCCTACGTACAACAGAATGAAACACTGCCCCATCCTATGCCACCTCTCATTGCTACGCTTGAACCCATTGTTACAGCCACTGTGTCCAATCCATCTCGCGGAAGGTCTTCCTCTTTTCCTCTGAACCTCCACTCTACCAAACATGATATCCTTCTCCAGGAACTGGTCAAGAAAAATAATTGCTGTGGATTTGATTCCAACTTATGGGGACTCCATGTGTGTTAGAGTAGAGCTGTGCTCCACAGGGTTTTCAATGGCTGATTTTTCAGAAGTAGATCACAGGCTTTTCTTCCGAGGTGCCTCTGTGCGGGCCCTAACCTCTAACCTTTCGGTTAGCAGCTGAGTGCATTAACCATATGCACCACTCAGGGACTCAAATCTCTTATGAAGTAAAGGTTAAAACAGTGTTTATTAGTGAGAGTGTTACCACCATGTAGCATTGTAGAGACCTGTGTATAATTTTTAGTTGACGACCGTGAGGGGATCTACTGAAATTAAACGTATAGGGACCAGTTATGCTGGTTTCTTTACAATGGGCAAGACAAGCTTGTGTAATAAAAAAAGAAAAAAAAATTTCCAGCTTATGGAAAGACTTTAGAATATCCCACCATATACAAAGGTAAATTAAAAAAAACACATTTATAATTATCAGAAGTTAAAAAAAACACATTTATAATTATCAGAAGCTAAAACAAGGTCCTCTGCATATGGTTATCCACTGTCCATTGGATTGATTGTGGCCTTGGCCAACATCCAACCAAGCTATGTGACTTAACTCATGGCTGTATCTAGCAGAAGGAAGGGGTGACTTTTTTATAATTTACTCAAAAATTCGTATGAAATATAACTCCTTTGTGTATATAATTAAGAATTTTTTCGCATTGTTTTAATGTACGTTGAATTTCAGGAAGGCAACTACTATGTAAATCCAGATAGTATTGTACTTTGGTGTTTAGAAATCTTAACAAGATATTTTCACCCTTTCACAAAATCATGTCCCAATGATGATACTGATCATCATATTTGAAACATCAAAGCCATCTCTCTCTATATATGTCTCTCTCTCTATATATATATATTTACACACACACTTCTCACTTATTGACATGGTTAAGCTCCAAAGACCAGGATGTTATGCAAAAATCAGCATTATGCAAAAATGGAGGATGACCCCATCCAAGCACAAAATATCACGTGTGAAATTTCTGTCCATTTCAACTGAAGAAGAGGAAAATGTAGGTGGGTACTATATGTCCCACTGGTCATGAAAGGGTTACTGCCAGATGCGTGTTATTAATGTGCAAAATGGTTGGATAGTAGATTTTTTACTAATGTCATAAATGCAAACTGTTGGCTAATGAGATAGTCGATAAGTGAGGAGTAGGTGTACATGCATATGTATATATGTATATATACACACACACAGATACATGTTTTGTGTGTGTGTATGTGTGTACACTCAACTAAACATATATTCAGGTACTTAGTAATTAGCTAATAAATTTTATTTTATTATTTTTTTCACAACCCCAAATGTTTATTCAAAATAATTACAAGATGAATGTCTTCCTAACTGATTGCCATCAGTTAGAAATAATTCTTTGTTCTGCCAAAAGTGGTGGAATATACTTTAGATAGTACTGGGGTTGTGAATAGTTTTGAGAAAAAATCAGTATGATAACAAATGCTAACTCAGAGTCTTGGCAAAGAGCAAAAAGTATGCCTAGTGCTAAACATTTCATATTTACTATTATAAGGGTGATTTTTTTCCCCACTAGGATGCTGCCAGTCTAAGCAAGCAACTGGGTTTTTGTACTTTGGGGAAAAAAGATATTTATTCTGAAAAATCCCTAGCAAGAAGTCCATGAGGCATCCTTAAAGTAATCCCAAGTCCTTGTTTATGATATCAAATCTTTCTATGATAACCGAAAACACTGAGAGCAGAAAATTCACCCTGACTTCAAGAAAATATATCTTAAACACTTCTACCACCTATTATAGAGGAAAAAAATCCAGATCAATAAAGAGTTAAATAATATGACAAATGGATTAACAACAACAAAAAGGTTTGCATTATGTTGGTTAGAGACAGCCTTTATACATCCATCTGTTGTATATCAATGAAAAGACCACACACAATTACCAGGAGTCAGTCTCTGCCTAGTGGGGGAATAATGTATTTACACAGAACATTGTGATGTATTACCATGTGGAACATATTATGTTGTTGTTGATGAGTGTCATGGAGTCAATTTCAACTGATAGTAACCCCATGTGACAGAATAGAACTGCCCATAGGGTTTTCTTGGCTGTAATCCTTATGGAAGCAGATGTCAGTTCTTTCTCCCACAGAGTCTCTGGGTGGGTTGTACCACCAAACTTTTGGTCAGCAACAAAGCGCTTAATCACTGAACCACCAGGGCTCCTTGAACATACTATAGCCATACAGAAAACACAGACGTCGAAATTCACCTGCAGAAGTCTCAGAGGAAATGAAATTTCAACTGGGTTTTAATGGTGGTATAGGACTTTTCCAGAAATAGAGGTAAGGAGGACTTCATCGGCCGAGTAGGTGAAAATTCTTGGAGTCATGGCAGAGATTAGGTAAAAGGGATTTCAAATTCAAGTTGATAGTTCAATTTGATGAAAAGAATAATCAAATAATAACAATCACTGCCAACACTCATCAAGCACTTACCAAGTGCTCTGCAAGCTATGTAATACCGACTGACGGCAAAACCACACCCCACAGAATGAAAGAATGAAATAGAAACAGATTTTATTGGACAAAACTTAAAAGCGTAGGGTTAACAAGATGAAATATATAGTCCCCTGGGCAGGCATCATTCCCCATAGAGATGGAGATGCCAGAGAGCGGCTGGCTCACTGTGAGTTCTGCTCCAGCAGGAGGCCCCTACACTGGAGGCAAAGCAGAAAAGCCTTCTGCTTCTGCAGTGCGGTGGGCATGGCACTCCTGTGCTGATGTGGCTCCTGGTGAAGCTGTGTAAAGAGAAGATTGTGAGCAGTCCCTCCTGCTGGGGAGAGGCGTAGCCATGAGTCCCAGATAGCTTGTTTCTAGGCAATCTTGAAAGAGCTGCTGAAACATCCATTATTTCATTTAATGACTATAATAACCAACTTACAATTAAGAGACAAGTTTCAAGTTCCAGGTCTGCCATAGGCAGCCTTCAACGACTTATTAAATCTAAGTGTCGGTTTTCTTATCTGTGAAACACATCATAACATTAGTTTGATTATATTAGATTAGTATTACTAGATCGATTAGTATTGAAATAAGTATTAATTTAATCAAATATTTTGCAGTATTCTGAAACTCATGTTTTCTTCTGGGGATATAGTGTTCCTATGCATTTATTTTTGAATAATGAGAAGTGCCAGGCAAGCTTTATGACTGAGTATGAAGAAACGAACTTAATTACAACACAGGAATTTTGGAAGGAGAAGAGAATATTTTTATATTTTGTTCTCTTTTGCTTTGTCTTGAAAGAGGAACCAGAGAAAGAATTAAAGAAGGATGTGATGACATGGAATTGTGACTGATTCTTACCTAACCTCCAAGATGTGCAAAGGAAACCGATGTTCAGAGAATACTGGAGGACTTTGAACTGCTAAGGCTGCAGCCCAAGTGAGTGATCAGTCTGTGGATTTAGTGGGACCATAATGCTCAACAGAAAACCTGGCAGACGCTGAAGAATATGATGTGCGATATCCTAACGTTGGTGGCAGAAAATAGAGCAAGAGTCTTAGGGGCTGAGATGAAAGACCAGTGCCTGGACAGTGTTGATAAGCATTGCAGCTTCATATTTTAAAGGATTTAGATTCTTCAGAGTTTCCATTGCAAACTGGAGACTTAATGTTTTTTAGTGTTTTTTGTTTGTTTGTTGTTTTGTTTTTTCTGGTAAGTTAAAACTCGTTTTCTAATGTTATAAAGAGTGATTCCAGGTAGTGAAATCTGGGCTGTTAAATATTTTCCTTCTTATGGTGAGAAAGATGCGTGGCAAACAAAGCAGAACAACCTGAAATGTTACTTTGGTTCCCTGGCTGAGTTTAATTATTCCTGTGTGAGTACCCACATGACATTGCCACAGAGTGTGAAAGGAGGTTCCCAGAAGTCTTGTTAAAGTCTCCTGGCTAGGACTGAGCTATCATTAGATTAAATGGTTCAAAGTTCTCAAAACAGAAAACTAAGGCTCAGCTTCACGTTTTCATTTTATTATACCCAAAAGAAGTGCAAGCATTTTGCGATTGCGTTTAATTTGATATTTTACACACAGGGAAATTTAGCAGCAATGAAGTGTTGGAACACACTGCCTGGAAGCTGTAGTGTAAATATGATTAAGGTTTAAGCTGTCCATGGCTGCAAGTATAAAGAAAATTCCTTGAGGTCAAACCTGATTATTTGTAATTGCTTTTTCTCCTCCATAGTCGTAAAATGAAAACTTCATAATTATGTGCTAGTGTTTACTAGGCATTTCTATTTGGGTCCTTCTGTTTGCCTTTTGCCCATCTACCTGCATTTGCCTCTTTGCATAAAACCTTAACATTATAGATACCATCTGAGCAATAAATTCACCCTGCCCACAGAGTAAGGAAGTTCCCACATATATCTAGAGCAAAGTTGTTGCAAGATTCATTTATGGGAATAATGGAGGTATAAGTAAAAATTGTCATAGAGAAAATAAGTTAAAAAAAAAGAAATAAAAAATATATATACATATATTTTGATTTTTCTTATATTAAAATTTAAATGAGTCCTATATTGTTTTAAAAATAGTTAGAAGCTTTAATTTAAAGTCTGAGCATATTTCCATGCCATTGACTGTTTTATAAATATAATAGAGCTTCATTTTTTTTTTAGCTTATAGAAGTAATACATCTCAAAGAAAAACATTTGGAAAATAAAATTCAGAAGTCCACAAAGCACCTTTAATCTCACCATATAAACGTCAGCCATTTTATATGCATAGGTTTATAAATATATATGTATATATAAGTGTAGATATATAGATACATAAGCAGCCCCGGTGTTGCAATGGTTAAGAGCTCATTTGCTAAAGGGAAGGTTGGTGGTTCGACTCCTCCCAGCGGTTCTTCAGGAAAAAGACCTGGCAGTCTGCTTCCCTAAAGATTACCTACTGCCTATAAAACTCTACAGAGTAGTTCTACTCTGTCACACGAGGCCATTATGCATCAAAATTGACTAGATGGCACCTAACAAACACCACCACCACCACTGACATTTTGAATTTTTCTTCATCAAAATCCTATATATCCTTGTGTATATGTATTTGTGCGTGTATTTATATACATACATATTTACATGTATTTAAGAATAATATTTTATTTCATTTCATTTTCTGTTATCTATATTTATAAGAGAGATTAATCTTGACTTCCTTGGGTATTTTGTGCATTCTGTGACTGGATTCATCTTTATCACTTTACCTGCCAGGCATCTGTTTTAAGTTTGCCTGAATAACCAACGTCTTTCACTCAGAGCCTGAACATATCCTCCAGTTTTCTTCTGCCTTAAGATACTCATTCCTTAAATGCAGCCTGTGTAGTATATCATTTGATAGCTCTAAATGGGCTTTATCTAATACTACTTGGATTTTCTACTAATAATAGTAGGAAAAACATATTTGTAAATTAGAGAACTGAATTTCAATTGAAGATTGTGATAGCTACTGTATTTACTTTCATTCATTTCATCAATTGTCATTTTATTTCTTGTCCAAACTTTAGTCCAACTTGGCAAACATCTAGAAATATATTTATTCTAACTAATTAAATCTCTTTAGTTTGATTAGTTATATTTAGCTGTCTTTTTTTGCAAAGGATGAGATAATCACTTCTGAGCACCAGAGAAGTCAAAGATAAAGTGAGATATCACAGCTTCATAGTGAAATGATCAGAAGGTACATGGCTCTGAGCACTGTTGTATGTCCTTGGAACAGGAAGCAAGCTAGATGTACAAACTCTCAGGATGGGCACCATAAAAGTCTAAGACCTAGTACACTCTGAGTACTCAGGAAGATGGAATCGAAATAGACTAAGGAGTCTTCTGGGGTCTAAGAATTTTTTGTTAGACTGTAACTGATAGATTTGGAAAGTAAAGAGGGTTCAATGAGATTCAAAATAATTTCAGTAAATGTGAGAGAGGAGAGAAAGAAAAGGCAGCTGTTTTATTAGAAACAGCTCTACTGAGTAGATCCAGAATTTGCTGAGGTGAAGTCAAAATGGCATGAAGAAAGAACAATGTTCTTCAGATGTTACTGAATTTTCAGCCTGAATAAACAATGAGGTCAAGGTGTGAGTGGCTTACCAACGTGTTTCTAAAGAAGTTATAAATAAAGCAGAGAAGAAAACAGGGAGGTATAGGTTGTGTTTATTGACTACATTATTGATGTCCCCAGTCAGAATAAATAAAAGTAGGTTCAGTTTTAAAAAGAGGAGAGAATATTGAGCAATAGTCATGGGTTAGTGATCTGAATTGTCACTTGAAACAAAAAGAAGGCTCTGCCTTTATCCTAGTTCATGAAGGACAGGGGATGAAAGAACAGCCTTTATTAGATATTTCCAAGAAAAAATGTTGTTATCTTTAGGATGTTTGGGTTCAGTTAATGCACAGAGTGATTTCCCATAGCTTTTAGCACAATTTTTGCATCTAATAGATTCTCTAAACTTTTTTAAATCAGCAAGTGGCTTATATGTTCTAGAAGTGAAACTTTCTCCATATTAAGTATCCCTAATTTCAGTTTTTCTCTTCCTGACATCTACATTCCCATCAACAAGAAATATTGTGTAAATTAGAAGTTAGAGTTTAGACTTTATACATTTGAGAATCAACTGCAGTGATGTTCACAATTTTATCAGTAGTAATTCATTGCATTCTCACATAGATTCTGGTGGCAGTGGAGTCCATCCTCTTTAAACATTAGCAGGTCAAATACTCCTCACGCATCTGTCAGTTTGTCATACTGTGGGGGCTTGCATAACGTAAATGGTGACTATACACATGGACCTCACCAGGTGGAATACATAGGAATCAAATCAACTACATATGTGGAAAGAGATGATGGAATAGCTCAATATTATCAGACAGAATAAGGCCCAGGCCTGACTGTGGAACTTGCTCATATGCAAGTTCAAGTTGAAGCTGAAGAAAATGAGAACAAGTCCACGAAAGCCAAAGTACAACCTTGAGTATATCCCACCCGAATTTAGAGATCATCTCAAGAATAGATTTGATGCTTCTATCATTAATGACCGAAGACCAGACAAGCTGTGGAATGACATCAAGGACATCATACATGAAGAAAGCAAGAGGTCACTAAAAAAACTAAAAGAAAGAAAAGACCAAAATAGATGTCAGAAGAGACTCTTAAAGTTGCTCTTGAACATTGAGTAGCTAAAGCAGAAGGAGGAAATGATGAAGTAAAAGAACTCAACAGAAGATTTCAAAGAGTGGCTAGAGAAGACAAAATAAAGTATTACGATAACATGAAGAAAGACCTGGAGTTAGAAAACCAAAAGGGAAGAACATGCTTAGCATTTCTCAAGCTAAAAGAAGTGAAGAAAAAATTCAAGCCTCGAGCTGCAATATTGAAGGATTCTATGGGAAAAAAATTAAACGACACAGAAACATCCAAAGAAGATAAAAGAAATACACAGAGTCACTATACCAGAAAGAATCAGTCAATGTTCAACCATTTCAGGAGGCAGCATATGATCAAGAACCGATGGTACTGAAGGACGAGGTCCAAGATGCCCTGAAGACACTGACAAAAAATAAGGCTTCAGGAATTGACAAAATACCAATTGAGATGTTTCAACAAACAGATGCAGAGGGGAAAAGCACTCACTAGTCTATGCCAAGAAATTTGGAAGACAGCTACCTAGCCAACTAACAGGAAGAGATCCATATTTGTACCTATTTCAAAGAAAGGAGATACAACACAATACAGAAATTATTGAACAGTATCATTAATATCACACACAAGTAAAATTTTGCTGAAAATCATTCAAAAGCAGTTATAACAGTATATTGACAGGGAACTTCCAGAAATTCAAGCCAGATTCAGAAGCGGACAAGGAACAAGGGATATCATTGCTGATGTCAGATGGATTCTGTCTGAAAGCAGAGAATACCAGAAAGATGTTTACTTGTGTTTTACTGACTATGCAAAGGCATTTGACTGTATGGATCATAACAAATTATGAATGACATTGGGAAGAACTGGAATTCCAGAACACTTAATTGTGCTTATGAGGAACCTGCACTTTGACCGAGAGACAGCCTTTCAAACAGAACAAGGGGATACTGAGTACTTCAAATTTAGGAAGGGTGTGTTTCAGGGTTGTATCTTTCACCATGCTTATTCAATAACACTCGTTAGGCCATAAAGTGAGTAGCATAACCTCCTGAGTTTTCACAGTCTCATGAGGAAGATGGTACTTGAACTGTTGTTGTTAGATGTCTTTGAGTCATTTCAGACTCATAGCAACCCTAAGAACAACAGAATGAAACACTGCCTGGTCCTGTGCCATCCTCACAATTGTTGTATGCTTGAACCCGTTGTTGCAGTTACTGTATCAATCCATCTCATAGGGGGTCTTCCTCTTTTCTGCTGGCCATCTACTTTACTTTAATGCTAGCCTTGTTGGGGTGAGATGATATCTCATTGCAGTTTTGATCTACATTTCTCTAATGACTAATGATCCTAGGCACTTCTTCATGTGTTTGTTAGCCGCCTGAATATCTTCTTCAGCGAAGTGCTTGTTCATATCCTTTGCCCATTTTTTAATTGGGTTATTTGTCTTTTCGTTGTTGAGGTTTTGCAGTATCTTGTAGATTTTAGAGATTATACACTGATAGGATTTGTCATAGCCAAAATTTTTTTCCCAGTCTGTAGGTTGCCTTTTTACTCTTTTGGTGCAATCTTCTGATGAGCATAAATGTTTGATTTTTAGGAGCGCCCATTTATCTGGTCTCTTTCTGGTGCTTATGCATTGTTACTTATGGTTCATATTGTGTTTGTGCCATGTATTACGGTTCCTAGAGTTGTCCCTATTTTTTCTTCCACGATCTTTATCATTTTCAATTTTAGATTTAAGTCCATTTTGAGTTAGTTTTTGTGCATGGTGTGAGGTATGGGTCTTGTTTCAGTTTTTTGCAGATGGATATCCAGTTATGCCAGCACCATT
>NW_004443940.1:3120793-3125829 GCF_000243295.1 Trichechus manatus latirostris | reverse complement strand
CAGCTTTTGAACTTGTTAACTCTTTCAATTGTTTTTCTATTCTCTATTTCATTTAATTCTGCTCTAATTCTTATTATTTCCTTTCTTCTAGTGCCTGAGGGCTTCTTTTGCTGCTCTCTTTCTACTTGCTCCACTCGTAGGGTTAAAGTTTTGATTATAGCCCTTTCTTCTTTTTGGATGTGTGCATTTATTTTTATAAACTGACCTCTGAGTAGTGCTTTTGCTGCGTCCCAAAGGTTCTGGTAGGATGTGTTTTCATTCTCATTTGATTCTATGAATTTCTTTATTCTATCCTTAATTTTTTCTATAACCCAGCAGTTTTTGAGCAAGGTGTTGTTCAGTTTCCATGTGTTTGAATTTTTTTTTTTCCCTTGCTTTTTCTCTTATTGATTTCTACTTTAATGGCTTTATGGTCAGAAAAGATGCTTTGTAATAGTTCAATGCTTTGAATTTTGTTCAGGCTTGCTTTATGGCTTAATATGTGGTCTATTCTGGAGAATGTTCCATGCACATTGGAAAAGAAAGTACACTCGGCTGCTGTTGGGTGGACTGTTCAGTATATATCTATCAGATCAAGTTGCTTGATTGCAGCATTTAGCTCTTCCGTGTCTTTGTTGAGCTTCTTTCTGTATGTTCTGTCCTTCAGCGAAAGTGGTGTGTCGAAGTCTCCTACTACTGTTGTGGAGCTGTCTATCTCTCTTTTCAGTACTGTTAGAGTTTGTTTATGTATTTTGGAGCACTGTCATTGGGTGCATTGATATTTTTTATAGTTATGTCCTCCTGGTGTATTGACACTTGAATCATTATACAGTGTCCTTCCTTATCCTTTGTGGTGGATTTTACTTTAAAGTCTGTTTTGTCAGAGATTAATATTGCCACTCCTGCTCTTTTCTGAGTGTTGTTTGCTTGATAGACTTTTTTCCACCCTTTGAGGTTTAGTTTGTGTGTCTTTAAGTCTAAGGTGTATCTCTTGTAGGCAGCATGTAGAAAGATTATGTTTTTTTATCCAATCTTCCACTCTCTGTCTCTTTATAGGTGCACTTAGTCCATTTACATTCAGGGTAATTATTGATAGGCAAGAGTTTAGTGCTGTCATTTTGATGTCTTTTTTTGTGTGTTGTTCACAGTTTCTTTGTTCCACTTAATTTTCTGTGATGAGTCGTTCTCCTTTATGTATTTTCTTTTCATCTTTTTCATTGTGGTTGATTTTGCATTTGCTGAGTCTTTATATTTTTCTAGTTCTTTATTTTGATTTGTAAGATTGTTAGTTTCCTTTGTGTTACTTTAATATTTACCCATTTTTCTAAGTTTATACCAGTTTTTTATTTCTTTTATATCACTTTGACTTCCTCTCTATGTGAAAAATCTATGTTTACATTTTTAAGTCCCTCTTTTTTGTTTTAATTTTGTCATCTTTTACATATTGACATTTGTTTCCCTATTTTCAGTGTTTTAGCTTAGATTTACTTTTGTAACTTCCCTCTCTGGTTTGATATCTGGTTGCTCTGTCCTGCGTTCTAGTCTTGAGTTGCTACCTAATGTTACTGATTTTCTAACTGGAGGACTCCCTTTAGTATTTCCTGTAATTTTGGTTTGCTTTTTGCAAATTCTCTAAACTTCTGTTTATCTGGAAATGCCCTAATTACACCGTTATATTTGAGAGACAGTTTTGCTAGATATATAATTCTTAGCTGGCAGCTTTCTTCCTTTAAGTCTTTTTATATGTCATCCCATTGCCTTCTTGCTTGCACGGTTTCTGCTGAGTAGTCCGAGATTATTCTTATTGACTCACCTTTTGTAGATGACTTTTCATTTATCCCTAGCTGCTCTTAAAATTCTCTCTTTATCTTTGGTTGTGGCAAGTTTGATTATAATATGTCTTGGTGACTTTCTTTTGGCATCTACCTTATGTGGGCTTCAATGAGCATCTTGGATAGATATCTTGTCATCTTTCATGAAATCAGGGAAGTTTTCTGACAAAAAATCTTCAAAAATTCTCTCTGTATTTTCTTATTCCCTTGTTCTCGTACTCCAATCACTCGTAGGTTATTCCTCTTGATAGAATCGCTCATAAATTTTTAGGGTTTCTTCATTTTTTTTAATCCTTTTATCTGATTTTTCCTCAAATAAGTTGGTGTCAAGTGCTTTATCTTCATTCTCACTAATTCTGACTTCCACTGCCAATTCTACTCCTATGACTTTCTATTGAGTTGTCTAATTCTGAAATTTTATTGTTAATCTTCTGGATTTCTGATTGCTGTCTCTCTGTGGATTCTTGCTGCCTGTTAAATTTGACATTATGCTCTTTCTAATCTTTTTAATTTCCTCTATTGAGTGGTCTGCATTTTGCTTCATTTCCTTCCTAATTGCTTGAAGAGTTCTGTATATTAATCTTTTGTATTCTGCCTTTGGTAATTCTAAGAAATTTTCCTCCTCTGGAAAATTTCTAGATTCTTTATTTTGGGAGCTTGCTGAAGTGGTCATGGATTGACTTTTTGAGTGATTTAATATTGACTGTTGTCTCCAAGCCATCAATAAGTTATTATATTTATTTATTTTATGTTTGCTTACTGTGTCCTAGCTTCTTGTTTTTTTTTTTTTTGATATGCCCAAATAGCTGCTCGTATGAGCTAATTTGATTATTGGCACCTTTGAAGCTCTAATGTCCTGTCACCAGGTGCTTAGATCTGCTACTAGGTATCTGAGCTCAGGAGTTCACCCTCTCCTCCTGTATGTATTCAGCTCAGGCGCCCAGGTAGATAGCCACCAAGTGTGTGGTGTAGGCTCTCACTTACAGTCCTAGACAGGCATGGATGATTGGTGTAGGCACAGGCATGTGGCTGCAGCAGGGGGACACACTCTGAGCAAGGCAGGGGCTGACAGCTGCCCCGCGTGTCCAGGAAGAAGGAATGTCCCTGTTCCCTAGAGCGCATAGGTGGGTGTGTTTTGCAGCCAGACTATAAGCACCTAATGCTGTTCACTGTAAGGACTGGGGGGCACCTCTTATTCATGGCTCCCTCTAGCAGGTAGCTAGGTGGTATGGGTGGAACCACCAGTCCTCAGGCCCCTGATGTGGGTAGGTGAAGTCCCTGTTTAGTGGGCAGAGCGGTGTCAAATGTCAAGAACCTGCCACTTCACAGGTGAAACAGTTGAAGTTAGACTTCCGGTTTATACCCTGTTGTGCTGTGGTAATGAGGGCCTACAGTGTCGAGATGGGCCCACGCAAGTCTATGCAGGGGAAAGGCACTCAAAGTCCGTGGATCCCTTATACCTGTGCCTAGGCAAAGCAGCTATGCCTACCCTGGATTCCTGGCTTAGGGGAGCCGACAGTTCATTTCTTCCCGTTTGTTAATTTGTTCACTCTGCAAGGCAAGGAGAATGTCTCTGGGCGTGTGATGGATCCTACTTCTGGCCCAGGGGACTCAGCAATTGCTGAAGCCTGTCTGGGACCCTGTGCACAGCAGGGAGTGGGGAGGTAAATGGGAGAGAGGTGTTTCCCAAAGAGAGGTGTTTTTGATTCACATGGTAAGCTGTACACAAGTACTTCTCTTTCATGGAGGGCTGCTTCTCACTGGTTCTGGGTGTCTGTGTAGAGTCTCTGGTGGTGGGTCTCTCCTGGTGCGGAAAACGCACCTCCCGAGCATGGCTGCTTGCCTGCCTCACCACTCACCTCCAAGCTGATCAGGCCTGAAGGCTCAGGTTCTCCCCAAGTCAGGTCTGGCAACTCCTTGCTGCTTCCCAGCAGTCTCTCCCTCCCCCTGCCACTCGATCCAGTTCCTCAACTCTGCCTTTGATGTTCAGGGTTCCCAGATGGCCATATATAATTGAATTACTTGTTTATTTGGTCTTTGTTTTAAGAGTGTCCACCGGAAGTGTCTGACTACTCCGCCGTCTTCGCCTTGCCTTCAGAAATATCAATTTTTAAGATAACTTAATGAAATTGAATTATTGTTTCAAAATTATGCCTAAAGAATACAAAAAAAAAATGTTTAAGAGTCTAGATATCTGATTTAAAATCTCATGAGAAAATAATTTTGGAATTTTTTAATGATTTTTAAAAGAGGCCTTGTCTAAATGAATAATGTGGGAATGAGGAGGAGGCAAAAAGAATTTCGACATCTTTTCTCAAGGCTTTATAAAATCCATTGTCTTTGCTAAGATTTGAGTCAAGCCAAAGGACTCAGCTAATCGCATTTACCATTTGCTGCACTATATTCCTTTTTTTAAATAAGTTTCTTGATGCATAAAGACCTTCAACTTTTCAAAGAATGTTTATAAGTACATGGAAACAAAGAGATTTGCAAAAGTATAGAACTGGGAAGATGATCAGTATAATTAGTTATCAAAAGAAGTATTGTAATTTAGATATTATAAGATAGCACTGGACTGAGAATCAGAGTGTGGGTATAAATTGTGTTTGTTGCCTTCAGCGAGTAGGTAACAATGGGCAAATCACGTAGCCTCAATTTCTCGGTTTCCTTTTAAGCAAGATGGGAATAGAAATAGTAGCGTCACAGTAAGAACATTTAGTTAGAAAATATATGAAAAGCATGCAGTGCTTTCAAGTCGATGGCTCAGTTATTGTTAGGTGAAACTGAATCTAAATCTGAAGAGGATAGAGGCTATGGGACAGTGCAGAGTAATGGTATTTCAATAATTTATATCATTCTGTGAAAACATAGCAAAGACAAAATCTTTATAAAGCCCCTGTGCAATTGATAAAATTGATAATGTATGCTGCATTTAAAAATAGGCAAAAAATTGAGTGAAGGGTGAGACGGTACACAATACAGAGGAAACTAGCACAACTTGTACAAGGAAAGGTCATGGAAGCCCCATAGATGCATCCAAACTCCCTAGGGACTGAATTGCTGGACAGAGGGCTGTGGGGACCATGGTCTTGGGAAACATTTAGCTCAATTGGCATGACACAGCTTATAAAGACAATGCTCTACATTCTACCTTGGTGAGTAGTGTCTGGGGTCTTAAAAGCCTGTGAGCTGCCATCTAAGATACTCCACTGGTCTCATCCCTTC
>NW_004443940.1:3058349-3120202 GCF_000243295.1 Trichechus manatus latirostris | reverse complement strand
AATGTCACTGAACTGTGCATGTAGAAATTTTTGAAATGGTGTATCTTTGGCTATGTATATTTTCACCAAAAAAAAAAAAAGTTTGAGAAGTTAGAGAGTTGACATGTTGTGGGGTTGTTAACCAATGTGTACTACTGTTTCATGAGAAACTATTTGTTCTGTAAGCCTTCACCTGAAGTACAATTAAAAAAAAGCAAAAAACTATAGTTTTTTTTTTTAAGTAAATTTGTAGACTTTTAGCACTGTTCATATGATGCTAGTTTGAATATTACTATAAACAAAAGATTATCAAGAAGGCAAGCTAGATCCTCTGTCTGAGATGATGGCTATGAAAATGATATATACACAGATGACAGTTTTCAATCATTAAGTTTGCAAATATAAACAGGAATTTTATGAATGCCGTAACACTATTGGAAACTTTATCTACACTTTCGTTATTATTCATAGATTCTTTTTGTCGCCTTGGGAAAATGTATTTATTTTTTCTGTATAATTTTGACTACATACAGGTATGGACTTGGTACTCCAGCATAAATGATGTCTAGTTAAAGAAGGACGCGTTCTTTCTTCAGTTCATTGCTGTTTGTTTTTAGTGGAAATTTTCCCTAGAATTAATGCTTCAAGTTTATTTAGGTCCAAGGATTTTCTCTTATTCTTAACATCCATTATGCATACTTCAGAAACTGCTGGGACCTATGGAACTGCAACCTGTTTCAATCCATTAGTGCATGATTACTGGACAGCTTAATGCGTACATCTTCTTAGTCAAAATTGCAAAAACGCAGGATTGTTGAATAGAAGAATGTCCTTAGTATTGAGAATGATGACTAAAATAGTGTAAGAAAAAAGTATAAGATATTCCATTATACATTTATTACCAGATATATTTTATATATTACATAATTTATTGTATTTTGATCTATACATTTGTATCTATGTGCAATAGGCTATAGTACATAAAGTAAATGGAACATTAGAGGCTCTTTTAGCTTCAGAAATTCTTAAATTTTTCTGAATTTTTGCACTTAAAAATGAAAAAAAAAAAAAGGACCAGATAAAAGACAAATTATTCTTACAGCTCTTAAGTTTTAGGAAAATACATTCTACCATCATTATAACTATCATCATCATCATCAGCTAACATTCATTGAGCACTGTTTAACAGATTTGTTCTGGATTGGTGTGAGCAAATCAGCCTGAGTAGACAGGACATAAATTAAGTGCAAAAGTATCTATTTGAAAGTGTCAAACAGGGAGCGCATAGAGTTGGTGTTGTACATTAGAGGCAAAAGGGATAACCTAGAGTCAATGTGTTGTATCCTGAAGACCTGCAGTTCAGTAGCCAAGGTCAGAAAACACTTAAAATGACTTTTTTTTTTTTTTGAACAAATAGAATGGAAATATTAGATTTATCTCCTCTGTTAGACTCCTTGACTTTATACTTAAATATATAACTCAGTGTTAGATTTTATGAACCCAACCTGTTGTTAAAAACCACCTTTTCTCCTTCCTATGCTATTATTTTTTGGAGTCCTTGAGTAGCACAGTCGATTAAGCGCTCAACTGATTTAAAGGTTGGTGGTCCAAACACTCCCAGAGATGCCTTGGAAGAATGGCCTGGAGATCCGCTTCCAAAAGGTCACAGCCTTGAAAACACTATAGAGTACAGGTCTACCTTGACATACATGGGGCCATCATGAGTCAATAGCAACTGATGTGGATTTTTTTTTAATTATTTTTTTTTTAGTGAAATGGTATGTATAGCAGCTTCTGAAATTTGTGAAGCATTCATAAGCTTAATTGGCATAATTTAGGATCCCATTTCTCTTTCTCAAACCTTGAAATTTCCTGAACATACTAATACTTGGTGGTCATTGCTTTCCTCTAAAAATTTTATTTAATGTGGGAGGGAAATTGGACCAAGTGACTCTGGAAGTCTTTCCACAATATAATGTTTTTATTTGTCTAATTAATTTAAAAAGCTTAACTAGGAAACCAAATGAGTGCTGTGCAAAGTCTGCAAAGTACCATTCAATGACAGCCAGATGCAAAAAGCATCAGTAGCATTTTTTTACCTATAATTAACAAAACAAACCAGAGAGTCTTATAATGCAAAGTGTGGACCCTGAATAAATTAACTCCACTCCTCCTAATTTCCATTAGAAATTATAATAGGAATTTTATACTCAAAAAAAAAAATCTTGTGTCCCTACATGAATGTAGGGAAGAAACCTTCTGTTCAAGGAATCTACTGTTGCATAAGGAATCACACCAAAACTAAGTGTTCAAAACAATATCAATCATTTTATTTTTATATTTCATAGTTCAAGTGTTGATTGAGCTCAGGAAGGCAATTCTTGCTATGAGTCTCGTATGTTTCCATCAGACAATGCAGGGCCTACGATGGTCTGAAGGCTCTCTCTCTCTCTCCCGGGTATGAGAACTGGGCTGGGAAAACTCCAACAGCTCTAGGATCTACAATAGTTGGGGCTCCTCAGATACATCTTTCTATCTCAGTGGTCTTTCCACTAGGTGTTTTCAGCACAGCAGCTTCAGAGTATCTGGGTTTTTCCATGGTGGGTCAGCACTTCACAGGCTCATACCCCAGTACAGGGAGAACCTGGGAGAAGCTGTTACGACCAAGCCTGGGAGGTCACATAGAGCTGCTTTTGCCACATGTCATTCATGGAGACAAAGGAAACCCAGATTAAGCGAGAAGCAAATACATTCCACCACTTGATGGGGAGGAACAAGACTCTGGAAGTGCATGTGAACTGGAAAAATGTAGTCATTTTTGGTAAGTACAATCTACATTCCAGAAACTTTATATCTCAGGCAAGTACAGGCAATACTGAATACAGGGGAGACTCTACAAACACGGGATTTGCCATGCAGTAAGGGGAAGAAAAATCTACGATGTAGGGAGAAGATTTCCAGCTGAATACCAAAAAATTCCCATAAGTTTGTGCAGCAGATATGGGAAATGACAGCAGTTTGCAGAGTCATTCATGTTGATGAAGGAAATCATGTGGAATGAGAAAGAGAAGGAATAGGAAAACAAAAAGGAGGAGGCAAAGGAAAGAGGAAGAAAAGAACAAACAATATATTTTTTAAAGATATAAATTGTTTCCCTCAGATTTCTCTTCAAGACACTGATGGGAAATCTTACTGATTTAAAGAACAAAAAATTATCATCAAGGAGATTTCAGTGTGCATCTGAGTCCTGAAATTTTCAAACCACATGAGAATGAAGAAGCCACTAAACCTCTAAGCTTTCCTCCTGACCTGTAAATTGTAAATAATCGTACTTAAACCATATGGTCGCTGTGAGGACAAGTGAAACAACACAAAGAACATGGATGAACTGAGCACAAGGGCTCAAATAATGCTCGTTATTACAGC
Organism: Trichechus manatus latirostris; assembly: GCF_000243295.1. NCBI lineage: Eukaryota > Metazoa > Chordata > Mammalia > Sirenia > Trichechidae > Trichechus > Trichechus manatus. Next base: position 3,116,797 of record NW_004443940.1, on the reverse strand, counting down.
AAGAGATAACCTTGTATTAACAACCGAGTTTGTCTTCACACACTCAACTAGCGAACTTCATCACATGGAAAATTCATATATTCCTTGAGTTTGCATCTTGACTGTTCATTGTATTTTCTTAACTTGTCTATCAAAGTACCAGTGTCAAGGATGCTATTTAAAGTGTTCTAACATTACAAAATATTTTATACCCGTTCGTACAAGACCTTTCTCATTTGCTTTCCAAATAGTTTTGTGTATTCTTGGATCACCAAATATCTAGATTGTTGACGAGTAGATTCTACTATTGAATATGAAATTGATGTAATGCGAAACTTTAGGCTATTTTCCCTTAGCATTCTATGATTCTATGAAGAGGTGAGATTGTTTGATGCAGTTCCCTTCTGGATAGTAAGAGACAACATGGTCAAATTTGAACTTCAGAAGCTCTGAGGCAGACTGTGTGTCAAATTGATAAAGACTTTCTCAGGCACAGTTTCAAAGTTAGTAAAATGGAAAAACCAATACCCATCTCATCATATGATGTTTATGAATTAAATGAGATGTCTGAAAAAAGTCCACTATATCATTTTATGTACATTAATATATAGATGTAGATATAGATATAGATTATATGTATAAAAAAAATTGCCGTCGAGTCAATTCCAACTCATAGTGACCCTATAGGACAGAGCAGAACTGCCTCATAGGATTTCTAAGGCTGTAAATCTTAACAGAAGCAGACTGCCACATCTTTCTCCTGCAGAGTAGCTAGTGAAAGACTAGTATATATATATGTTATAGAAAGATATAGAAATATATCTTCAATCAATGATAGATAAAGATTTAGTATTAGTATCAGTATTATTACTACCAATTTCTTTTGTCAGTTCCTGAACTTTGGTTGTGGACAGTCATATGAGTTTTAATTGATGAATAAATTAAATACATCATTCCTTAAATTCCATGGAACAAAATTTCAATGTATTTAGGTTGTGTGATATAAGACTTTTACGACTATGTGCAATATCTGTATATCATTGCTGTTGGTAGCTGCCTTTGAGTTAGCCCCCGACTCATGGTAACTCCATGCACAATGGGATTGGAAATTTCACCTGTTCTCTTTGAACTATTTTTAATGTAAGTACTTGAAAATTTAAAATGACATGTGTGACTCATGTAAGTCTACCAAAGAGCCCTGACCTTGAGGTATGCAAGTGGTTGGATTTAGTTCTCAGGTTGCAGATCAGAAAACTGAAGCATAGATTTGTTAAATTACTTGTCTACTCTCAAAAGTGAAGCAATGGAATTTAGCTATCTCATCTCCAAGAATCTCATTATTGCCATTGAAATACAATATTTTAAGCAGGAATTAATCTTAATTAAATACAGTCTAATCTGATGTTATCAGATGTTATCAGACACGTTATCCAGAAGGATCAGTCCCTGGAGAAGGACACCATGCTTCGTAAAGCAGAGGTCATCAAAAAACAGGAAAACCCTCAATGAGACGGATTGAGACAGGGCTCAAGTACAACAATAGTTGTGGGTTGTGAGGATGGTGCAGGACTGGGCAGTGTTTCGTTCTGCTGTACGTAGGGTCACTATGAGTTGGAACCAACTCAACAGCACCTAACAAGAGTAACAATCTGATTCTTGTATTTTAACATTTGAGGAAATTTAGACTGGAGAGTTTACATGACCTTGTTCCAGGTAGAGCCAGAATGGGAATTTTCAGCTAAATGCTGTTTCTATTCCATGATTCTACTAGGAAAAGCCACCATCTCTTTAATTTTCCAACAATAAATATAAGGCATTGTGCAGATAGTGTAGCTAATAATAATATTGGGATCAGCTAATCCTCACCATGCAGAACCACTGCTTATTTTATTGAACTCAATGCCAACTCATTGATAATATGGGGTTTTAGTTTGGACATTTCAGCAACTTTTCTTCCAAATATTGTGGTTCTTTTTTCTATCTGCACTGGCAAAATGTATCTAAAACCAAAAGAACAAACTGACAAAACACTAAAAGAGAACATTTTGACTCTTTGCTATAAAACTAAGATTTTCTAAGGGCAACACACTTGGCATATTGAAAAATTAAATGCACAGGCCAGAGTTTGAAATTTTATTTTTCTTCCTAAACTTTAGATTATATGGTAATGATTCTTCCTAACTAAAAGATCTGAAATCTTTGTTTTCCTTTTGGGTTTGTTGAACAAAGGATCACTGTGTAGGTCACGAATTACTGCCTCATACTATCTCAGAATAACAAAAATGTAAAAATTAACGTATTATTGCTTTTGAAAATCCAGTGCTGTAATATATACAGGGAGCTAACATTGCATAATAATTGGAATTCCAGTTTGGAGCCTGGGCACTGGGTTCAAGTCCCTCTAGGTCTTATTAAATAAGTTGATTAAATGTTTCCATACCTCAGTTTTCTTTCTAAAAAAGTCAGGACAAAGTAATATCTCCCTCACAGGTACATTATGAGGATAAAATAACAGAATGTACGAAATGAGGTAGCATATTACCTGACACAACATAGGTACTGAAAACATTCATTGACTATGAATGTACTTGCATGTATACTCTCCTTAGGCCAATCACTAACACTTGGTATTCATCTATAAAAGAATCAGGGTAATCATAGTTAAATCATAGGTGTATTATGAGAATTAAGTGACAATATATGTAATACACTTAGAACAACTTTTTCTAAAATTGTGCTCACTACAAATTGACTTTTTAAATAATTATTATCATTCTAATATTATTATTATCTTTTATATGTTAATTAGGGCTTATGTAAAGAAATAATAGAATTTCCAGATTAAAAAAATCAATATGTATTTTAATACGCTCACACCCATAAGAATGTATGTGTGGAACACATAAACTCTACGAATTGACAATTTAATTATCTTTACCTTTCATGGTGAAACAAAAGTCGGAAGAGAAAGCAATTTGTTCCCAAAATTAAGACGGAAAACTTTTGTTTTCTAATAGAGCAAACAGTTGAATCAAATGTGTCTTAAATTCAGCTCTAACAGTGATTTATTCTATGATCCTGGCAAACCAATTTATTCCCATCCCCCTAATTTACCTGTAGTTGCAGTTTCTGTTGAGAGTTTTTTCATCACCTTTTTAATCTCTTCTTTTGCTATGGGTTTATTTACTTGTTCTACCTCTGTTTGTGTTAGTTTAGATAGGTATGAGTTTCCAGAAATTTGCCCATTTCCTCTAGGTTTTCAAATTTGTTAGAGTACAGTTTTTCATAGTATTCTGTTATGATTCTTTTAATTTCAGTTGGGTCTGTTGTGATATCACCCATCTCATTCCTTATACAGGTTATTTACTTCTTCTCCTGTTTTTCTTTTGTCAGTTAGGCCAGTAGTTTATCAATTTTGTTGATGTTTTCAAAGAACCAGTTTTTGGTCTTGTTAACTCTTTCAATTGTTTTTCTATTCTCCGTTTCATTTAATTCTGCTCTAATTCTTATTATTTCCTTTCTTCTGGCACCCGAGGGCTCCTTTTGCTGCTTTGTTTCTACTTGTTCCAGTTGTAGGGTTAATGTTTTGATTATTGCTCCTTCTTCTTTTTGGATGTGTGCATTTATTGCTATAAACTGATCTCTGAGTCCTGCTTTTGCTGTGTCCCAAAGGTTCTGTGGTAGGATGTGTTTTCATTCTCATTTGATTCTATGAATTTCTTTACCAAGCATGATGGCCTTATCTAGGGACAGGTCCCTCATGATAACACGTCCAAAGTATATTAGACAAAGTCTGGCCAATCTTGCTGCTAAGGAGCTTTCTGGCTGTACTTCTTCCAAGACACCAACACAATTCAAAGGCATTAATTCTTCTTCTGCCAAACTTATTCATTGTCCAGTTTTTGCATGCAAATGAGGTGATTGAAAATACCATGGCTTGGGTCAGACACACCTTAGTCCTCAAAGAGATATCTTTGCTTTTCAACACTTTAAAGAGGTCTTTTGCAGCAAGTTTGCCCAATGCAATGCATCTTTTGATTTCCTGACTGTTGCTTCCTTGAGTGTTGATTGTAGATCCAAGTAAAATGAAATCCTTGACAACTTCAATCTTTTATCCATATGTTATGATGTTATGATGTCTATATTTTTTATGTCCCTCTTTTTTGTTTTAATGTTGTCATCTTTTACATATTGACTTCTGTTTCCCTATTTTCAGTGTTTTAGCTTTGATTTATTTTTGTGACTTCCCTATCTGGATTGATATCTGGTTGTTCTGTCCTGTATTCTAGTCTTGGGTTGCTACCTGATGTTACTGATTTTCTAACCAGGGGACTCCCTTTAGTATTTCTTCTAATTTTGGTTTGGTTTTTGCAAATTCTCTAAACTTCTGTTTATCTGGAAACGTCCTAATTTCACCATCATATTTGAGAGACAGTTTTGCTGGATATATAATTCTTGGCCGGCAGTTTTTTTTCCTTCAATGCTTTATATAAGTCATCCCATTGCCTTCTTGCCTGCATGGTTTCTGCTGAGTAGTCCAAGCTTATTCTTATTGACTCTCCTTTGTAGATGACTTTTCTTTTACCCCTAGCTGCTCTTAAAATTCTCTCTTTATCTTTGTTTGTGGCAAGTTTGATTATAATATGTCTTGGTGACTTTCTTTTGGGATCTACCTTATGTGAGGTTCGATGAGAATCTTGGACAGGTATCTTGTCATCTTTCACGATATCAGGGAAGTTTTCTGCCAACAAATCTTCAACTATTCTCTCTGTATTTTCTGTTATCCCCACCTGTTCTGCTACTCCAATCACTCATAGGTTATTCCTCTTGATAGAATCCCACATAATTCTTAGGATTGCTTCATTTTTTTAAATCTTTTATCTGATTTTTCCTCAAATAAGTTGGTGTCAAGTACTCTATCTTCAGTCTCACTAATTCTGACTTCCATTGCCTCAGTTCTGCTCCTGTGACTTTCTACTGAGTTGTCTAATTCCGAAATTTTATTGTTAATCTTCTGGATTTCTGATTGCTGTCTCTCTATGGATTCTTTCTTGCAGCCTGTTAAATTTTTCCTTATGCTCTTCTCTAGTCTTTTTAATTTCCTCTATTGTGAGTTCTGCATTTTTCTTCATTTCCTTCCTAATTTCTTGAAGAGTTCTGTATATTAATCTTTCACGCTCTGCCTCTGGTAATTCCAAGAAATTTTCCTCCATTGGAAAATTTCTTGATTCTTTATTTTGGGAGCTTGCTGAAGCCATCGTGGATTGCCTCTTAATGTGATTTGATATTGACTTTTTTGTCCAAGCCATCAATAAGTTATCATATTTATTTATTTTATGTTTGCTTACTGTGTCCTAGCTTCTTGTTTTGTTTTAATACACGCAAAGAGGCTGTATAATGTTGTAAGAGGGTCCACGGGAAGCGTCTGACTACTCCACATCTTGGCCCCACCTCTACTGTTGCAGTTTCTTGTTGTCCTATTTGAGGCTTCTGGTGTTCTTTATATTCCTACTATTCCTACAGGTAAAGTATTTTCTGAGTCTTTAATTTTTCTTGTCAAAAAATTGGCATCACTCTTTAAGGCTCCTTCTAAAAAGACATCACTGACTTCACTATGATAAACCTTTCCAAGGCCATTTTCAAAACCAAGAAAGGGATAGAATCATCATCTAACAGTACTTTTTGAAACTGGATTTGTTAATAAAACCAACCAAACTCATTGCCGTCAAGTTAATTCCGATTCATAGCGACCCTATAGGGCAGAGTAGAATTGCCTCACAGGGTTTCCAAGGAGCATCTGGTGGATTCCAACTGCCAACCTTTTGGTTAGCAGCCATACCACTTAAGCACTACAACACCAGGGTTTACAGAGTTGTTAATAGTCTCTATTATTAACTGAAGCAACATCAGTTTAAAAGACATAGCATTTATACCAAATGAAGGCAAAACCAGTGTTAACAATTTGACCAAATTAAAACAAAAAAATGTCTCTTAACTGAAAATGGGTGAAATGAGGGAGCATCAATGTCATTTGGCTCAGTATGTAAATAGCATACATCCATTAACATGGAATCTTCCCCAAATAAAATCTTAGAAAGCTTCGTGTGCATAAAGGAAAAAATCCTAGATGTGTTTTTTTTTTTTAATAAAATTGGACTGCAAATAACTTGATTATAAACAAATTAAGAGAAATAATGAAATTGCTCCAAGTGTTTTAAGTAATGAAGCCACTGGGTCATGTATTTTCATTTGCTTACAACTAAATAACTGTTCAGCCATTGAAGTAGCATATTTTTCTGGCTGTCCATGTCCATAATATTTTTTTTCCTACAGAAAATTAACTTTTTCTACTGCCTATAGTCTATACAAAAGATAAATTAATCCAATGCTCACTGTTATACCATAATTTATTGATGTGTTGGAATAACACTAAAACACTGAAAAACAGCACTACAATGATTCCTAAATAATTGGACTTACAGCAATGGAAAAGCTCGACCTCTGCCTGGGTGCAGAGTACAAGGTATCTTCCAGAGGTAAAAAGATCACTAATAGTGAAGAAAGTGACGGCTACTTCACAAAGCATTGGATTTTTATTTCTTCATTCTACAAATTCATACTGCGTGTACCTTCTTCTTTCAGATGCTATTCTATGTACTTGGAATATATCCAGGAAGAAGATATTATCCTTGCTGTTATGGAGCTCACAGGATAAATCAAGAAACAGACACAAAACAAATAATTACTTGATTATAATTGTGATAATTCCTCAAAGTCACAGACTGTGTTTTGGAAGAGTATAATGAGAAGACCTCATCTAATCAGGTTGGTTAGAAGAATATTCCCTGAGTATATAAGGTTTAACTTGGTAATGGGAGTGAAAATGGGGGTTTGATTTTGATGTATGGTAAGTGTAGATGTGATGAAAGTAACACAGGCAAAAGGAAGCAACTATGTCAAGACCCCAGGAGAGGAAAGAGCTGGTTGCAATAAATTAAATGAAAGCAGACTTGGAACAACAACGATGGAGAAACTAGTGTGAGATTCTGGAAGCAAGTCAGTAGTAGTCACGTCATCCAACATCATGTGGGCATGTTAAGAACTTTAGTCTTTACCAAAAAGCAAAAAGAAAATCCAAATATGGCATGATACAGTTTGAGTTTTTTGGAACGTCTCCCCAGCTATAGTAAGGAGAACAAATTTTATAGGCTCTATTGTATACATAAGGAAGCAAATTATAATATTACAATATTCCAGGTGAAAATTATGTTGTCTTAAACTAGGTTTTGATATTACACATGTAGAGAAGTATATCAATTCTGGAGTTACTCAGGAGGTAGAATAAAGAGAACTTTGTTATTGACTGGATAGATGGAGGATGGCCAGTACCACTCTGAACCTGAAAAATTGAGGGGACAATGAAAACATTTTGGTGCCTAAAATCACTGAATGAAAAATTTTTGAGAGGAAGATTATGGAATTAGTTTTAGCTATCTATAAGTCTAAATCGACTCAATGCCAACGGGCTTGGTTTTTGGTTTATGTAGCACTTGAGATAATCTAGTGACATAAAACTGGGAGCATCAGTAGATAGTGGATATTGAACCCTCAAATTAGTAGGAGATGAAAGGATTTAAAGTACATATTTTAGAGTTGTCAGCATGACTATAATAGTTACAATCATGGAGATTAATGCAAGTACCTAGAAAAATGTGTTAAGTTAGAAGAGAAAAAGACCTAAGATAAAGCATTAATAAATTTTAATATTGAAGAACTGGATGGAAGTTGTGAAAACATGGACACTCAGAGGAAATGAAACAAAAGACATAAGAAGAAAACCAGGGGTGTGATATAACAAAAGCCAGATACAGAGTCTACCTTAAGAAAAGGAGAATGGACAACTGTGTAAAATGTTGCTGTCAAATTTTATAACGTGGAAACTACTGATGTCATTAATGGTTTCAAGTGGATCAGTGAAGCCCGAGGCCAGATTAGCATAGTTTGATAATGAGTCAAAAGTAAGGAAATGCATATAATACATGCAAACATTTATTTCAAGAAATTTGACTGTAAGAGAAGTAGATATGATGGAAACTAGAAAGCGATGTGAAGGCTAAATGAAAATGTAAAGGGAATAATGTGTTGTGATGCAGTGAATGTTTATGTTGTGTTTTTTAAGATGGTAAAAAATAGAACATGGTTCAAGGATGATGCACAAGATTTAGGAGAGAAAGAATGTAGTTTACAATGTAGGGGAGGGTGGAAATACTTAAGAGCAATACTTGAGATGATATGGTGGTACAGTACTGAGAACCATCAGTGGCAGAGTGGCCTTACAAGTTTCACCTCCTCCATAGTTACAGAAATGCAAGTACGTTATTTCCTCTGTGGAAAGAAGAGAGTGTCCTCATCTGTTTTAGAGAGCTACTGCTGCTATAAGAGATAGACCATAAGTAGGTGGCTTTAACAACAACAACAAAAAAAATTCTCACAGTTAGAAGGCAGGAAGTCTGAATTCAAGGTGCTTGTCTAAGGGAAAGCTTTCTCTCTTTGTCAACTCTGGAGGACTGTGCTTGTCTTTTTTTTAAATTGTACTTTAGATGAAGGTTTATGGAACAAATAGTTTCTCATTAAACAGTCAGTACACATATTGTTTTATGACATTGGTTAACAACCCCACAACATGTCAACACTCCCTTCTCGACCTTAGAGGACCTTGTTTTTTGGTGAAAATACACATAGCCAAAGTTAAACCATTTCAAAAGTTTCTACATGTACAATTCAGTGACATCAATTACTTTCTTCCAGTTGTGCTACTATTCTCACTATCCTTTTCCAAATTATTCCATCAAAGGTGCTTTTCTTTTTGAGCTTCTGCTCCTAAATGCTCTTCATGTGACTTGGCATCTCTCTTCCCCATCTATGCTTCCAGCTTGCTTGTTTAATCTCTTTAATACCTCAAAAGAGATTGACTTAAGACACACCCAACATTAACACAGTCTCATTAACACAACAAAGAAAACCAATTCCCAAATGGAATTGTAACCACAGGTATAGGGGTTAAGATTTACAACATATATTTTTGGCGGACACAATTTAATCCATAACATTCTACCCTTTGGGCTCCCAAAATCCATGTTCTTCCCACATGCAAAACACATTCACTCTATCACAAAATCCTTAAAATCATAAATCAACACCAAGTCCAAAGTCTCATCTTCTAAATTATATAAATCAAATAGGGGTGAATGAATAACTTCTTTTATAACATCGGCATAAAGCTGGTTCCTACTAGGCAGAGGTTAAAGATGTCCCTGGTGTCCAACTTTTCCAAACTGCTGTACCACTCTATTATCTCTAAGATCAACTAATCCCCCTCCTCTCAGTATTCTCCCTCCGATCTTTTTTTCTGTAGTTTGCTCACAAACTGTATCTCAAGGTAATGGCTCACATGGTTGTAGACTGTGGCAAGTCCCATATCTGTGGGTCAGGCATCAGGCTGGAGGCTTCTCCTGATCCACTTGGCTGTAAGGGACTGATAAACCCAAACCTGCAGGTCAGACAACAGGCGGCTGACTCACAAGGCTGTAGAAGCTGGTGAATCAGGTCAGATGATAGACTCCTGGCTCAAGGGACTATGGAAGGTGGTGAATCCCAGAATTGGCAGGTCAAACAGCAGGCTTCTGGCTCAAGCTCAAGGAATCAGAGGTTGGATGATCACAAACCAGATGTGGGATCCAGAATGAGAGAAAGAGAACTTCCCCAGAGCATTCATATGTATTTGATGCAGATCACACCCTCAAGGAAACTCCTCCTACTTGAGAAGGTGTGCTTGAGTCATGCCCTTGAGTAAGAGTAGTGTAAGGGTGGTCACTTGAGTCGCATCCTGTAGTAAGGTGGTGACTCAAGACTCATCATTAATACGCCTCATTAACACAACCACAGGCAAAGAGGCCAGGATTCATAGCATATCACAAAATGGAAGATAATTACATCAGATCACAAAATGGAGGACAACCATACAATACTGGGTATCATGGCTTAGCCAAGTTGACATATAACCCCAACAATCACAAGTTCCATGCACCTTGTTTGCATAGTCCCACTCAATCATTGCAAGAGAGTCACAAACTATGGCTAGAAGGACCATATTAAGTAATTCATTGCACAGCAATGGGTGAGACTTTAGGCCTATTCCATCCTGGGGCAAAATTCCTCTTTATCTGTGAACGTGTGAAATATTGAATATGTTATCAGCTTCCAAAGTACAATGGTGAAACGGGCACAAAGTAGACATTTCCATTACAAATGGGAGAAATTGGAGGGAAAAAAGGAATAATGGACACCATACAAGTCCAAAACCCAGGAGAACAAACTACTTTAATTCTTAAGGCTTGAAAATACTCCTCTGTTCTCTGACATCATCTGGGCAATGGCCCCACTTTCCAGACTCTGGGTGTTGGCCACAATCTCTGGATTCTGGGTGGAGAACACTTGGCCCTGGGCTTTAGCAACTCTGCTCTCTCAACTTTGGGAGGCCCCATTCTCCTAGTCCATCTGAGTGGAAATTCCATCCTCTCAGCCCTGTGAAAACCCATCCTCCTGACCCTTGGGCAGGGCAGCCCTGCCCCTTCAGTTTCAGGTTGGGCCCCATTATCTTGGTCAATCTGAACAGCAGCCCCACACTCAAGAACCAAGTTGGTGGAAATCTGTTTGAAACCTGGAAGGTTGTGGCTCCACCATTTGAAACCAAAGCAGCCCTATTTCTGGTGCCCCTTCAAACAGTTCTGCTGATCTCTGAGCTGCTCTAAGGATGGTTGTTTTCTTTTCTAGGAGGACAACAGATATGGCTAATTTGGCCTGTTTCCTGCCTGTAGAATTCCAAGAGGCAGACAATTTTCCTTCCTTTAGTCCTTCCTATCTTTCTCTGTCCCTTTCATTCTCAGCTGATGGGTTTTCAGCTGTGCTAGTTGGTTAGATCCATCAGTCACAGGCTTAATCTCTTTAACCAAAGATTATCTAGCCATGTCGTTAGTGAAAACTCTAAATCACCTGACCTGCGTGAGTACAACAGAACTTTTTAAATCTTTAAGTTTTGTTTTCATTTTGCACAGTTCATTTATTAGTCCCTCTCTTTCCTCTCACATTTTACTATAAGCAGCAAGGAGAAATCACATGGCCCCTTTTAGATCTTGTTAAGAAATCTACTCAGCCAAATAACCAAGTTCATTACTTACAAGGTCTGTCTTCCACCAAACATTTGAACATAATTCAGACAAGCTCTTTGCCACTACATAGAAAGCATTGCCTTTCCTCCATTGTCCAATCACATGTTCATTATTTCCTTTTAAAACCTCACCAGAAGCCGATTTAACCTCCACATTTCTAGCAACACTCTGTTGATGGCACCAAATGTAATCCCTAAGACCATAGAGACTTTCTCTATGGCTCTCTTCATTTCCCTCTGAGCCCTCACCAGAATTGCCTTTGACATCCGTAATGCCTCCAACAGTCTCTTCAAGGAAATCTAGGCTCTTACTACCGGGCAACTTAAAACTCTTCCAGCCTCTATCTATTACCCAATTCCAAAATGACTTCCACATTTTACGTATTTATTAGAGCAGCATCACCACTTCTTAGTACCAAATTCTGTCTTACATATCTATTGCTGCTATAACAGAAATACCATAAGTGGGTGGCTTTAACAAAGAGAAATGCATTTTCTCAGAGTTAGAAGGCTGGAAGTCTGAATTCAGTGTGCTGGCTTTAGAGGAAGGCTTTCTCTCTGTTGGCTCTGGAGGAAAGTCCTTGTCTCTTTTGAGCTTCTGCTCTGAAGCAATCTTCATGTGGTTTGGCATCTCTCTTCCCCTATCTGTGCTTCTTACTTGCTTGTTTATTCTCTTTTATATCTCAAAAGTGATTGACTCAAGACCCATCCTACGCTAACACTGTCTCATTAGCAGAACAAAGAAAATCCATTCCCAAATGGGAGTATAGCTATGGGTACAAGGGTTAGGATTTACAACACATATTTTTTGGGGACACAATTCAATCCATAACACCATCTCAGAGTTCCTATGTAACAGCTGGGAATAGTAAACAGGGAACCTAATGGCTGTTACATGACAGCTGGAATGGGAGACCAAGGGAACTTTTTTATGGAAAGGAAGGAGAAAGGCAAGATAGGTGGTATGAGAACAATGTAGAAGTTTTGAAATTGTTTTTGAAGATCAAATATCAAACAAAAGAGAGAGATGGCCATGAATAGGAAAGAATAAAAAGAGAAGACGATCTAAGATCTAGTACTTTGATCAAACCAATAAAACACAAGAATCTTTAGCAAGTCTCTTAAAGAAAAAAGACAAATACACAAATTTAAGATTAGGAAATTATACTAGAAGGGAGAATTAAGAAAAGGGAGAAAGGAAGAAAAGAAAGAAGGAAGCAGCAAAAAAGAGGTAAGTAAAACCATGCACCAGATAACGTCCCTTCTGTGGTCCCTTAAGTTTATAATAAAGTTCAGAAATCTCAATCGGAGAACAGGAGGTAGAGCACGTAACTAAACATAGCGAATGTAACAGCTCTCCTTTTGCAACACATGTATCTCTTGTCTCTTGTATACAAAGAAATAAGGTTGGGTGTATTTAACTCAAAATTTTAATATAATAGGTGCTTTATGGCAGTCAGTTCTTTTTTTTTTTTTTTTTCTCACAGTTATGGGATTTATTAGGGAAGTAACAGTTATCAGGCTCAGGAACACTCAGAATACAGTTCTTTCATCAGGATAGCCTCTTCCCAGCCATGCTCGCAGGCACGCCTCTCCCTGGCCCTCAGTCTCTGCCCAAAGGCACTCAGCTTTCTCCCTCCATGGTCCGGGAAGCCCACCACATCATCTCCTGAGGGTCTCTCCTGCAGGTCTCTCCTTCCTTGGTGGTGGTGGGCTCTTCTCTCTGCTCAGGAATTGCCTCTCTTTGAAGGCAAAATTGACCAGTCCCCTTGGTGGGCCATGATTACCCTATCACACAGTCCCACCCAATCACCTGGGAGTTATAAGACCATGGCTAGAAAGGCCACACAAAAGTAATCAATCACCACACCTATCCACAGCATTTTTGCCATAAAGGGCATTCTAGAAACCCTATAATCTAACCACCTAAGTTCCAGGGGGAAGACAAAGTGAGGCAGTCTTCCTAAAGAAGGATTCCATATACCCTATGGCAATCCATTATTAAGTACTAGTTGTCTGTGAGTCGGATGTTTGTAACCCGGGGACTGCCTGTAATATATGTTCTCACATAGTCCAAATCACATAACGTCCTATTTCACAGAATGTATCGTGGATGTGATGCATAGATGTAATGCAATTAGAATATATTATAATCCCAGGAAAATACATATCCCGCAAGTGCTCCAACCATTTGAAAAAATTAATGGAAACATGAATTAAAAATTTTAGAAGGAATGAAAAATGATATGATAAAACCACAGTAAAAGATAAAAAGGGAGATTACAAAGTTACAAAACTAAATTGAACACCAAAATAACACCACCTTGGAATAGTAAATATATTAAAACCAACAGAGTAGGTTTAATGTGGCTTATGGATGAACACTGAATTACTCATATACAAAAATTGCTTGCCGTAACCACAGTAAGATTATAACAGACATGAATTTGCAGTAATAGATATCATCCAGCAAAAGAATTAAAAAAAAAAAAAAAAACACTACCCTTGAGTCAATTTCAACTCAAAAAGAGTAGAACTACCCAATAGGATTTCCAGGGCTAATATCTTTATGGGAGCAGACTGCCATATCTTTCTTTTGAGGAGTAGCTGGTGGGTTCGAACCACTCACCTTTTGGTTAGCTGCAGAGCATTTAACCATTGCGCCCCAAGGCTCCTTAAAAGAATAATAGGTATGCCTAAATTAGTAGCCCAAAACATGGAACTTAGAAAATATTAATATATAGTAGCAAGAACACTTTCCCAAATTTAAGAAATAACTAGATTCAAATCAATAAGGTGCTTCAATTTGCTTGCAACTTGATGTGGATCAATTTGCGTTGATAATAACCTGATTAAATGATTGAAGTCTGGTTAAAAAAAAAAAAAGAAACTTCAGGCATTTAGGCAGAAAAAATAAGACATCACCCAAGGAGAATAATTAAGACATAGAAATCTCTGCAGCAACGCTTAAGCCACATGATAACGGAGCAGCGTGTACTAAGTGCTGGAAGAAAATGTGACCAAGAATAAGCTAGTCAACTTTTTTTTTTTTTTTTAACGTATGTAAAAAAACAAGAGCAAAGTAAAAGAATTTAGGGAATATAGTCTCCATCTTCATAAAATGAACCAAATCATCAACCAAATGGATCAAGCAGGAACCAAAGATTCATTCCAGATGAGAGCAGCACCTTGTCTGTAAGGTTCAAGAAAAGAGAAAGGATTGTCCTTCATGTGTAAAGGCATCAGGTAGGAATCCTTTAGAGCCCTCGTGATAACACTATCTAACAATAAAATATAGATAATTAATAAGTCAAAATGCAGAACTAGGGAAGAAAGGAGTTGGGAAAAAACACTGGCCACGTGCATTGGGTCCAATTGAATACAAAATTAACTAAAAATCTGCTGTAAATATGGTTAAAGGTTGGATGTAAAAACCTACAAATTTTGACAAACCAAAATAATGATGTGTAAATCCAAAAATCTCTAGATGTGCAAAAGGTAGTAAAATTGTAAAAATGCTAACTCCTTCATTTCTCATTAAAAGATATTAAGTGATACTGTGACTATGAAATGTGAAATTGAATGACAACTAAAAACATAACGATTCATCTCTTTTTAAAAAATTCCATGTTCTTCTGTAATGTCATAGGAATATATTAGTAGTAGTATCTCTTGTGATGATATATATACACGTATATATATTTCAGCAATTCTTTTTCGTTTTCACTTCAGATTGTTTTGCTGCTTGCTATTTTTAAACAATAAATTTAAAGCACATTATGTAGGTATAATTTACCCCATGTTTCCAATGTAGTACAAATACGTTTGTTCAATGGATCTATAAACTTATCTATTGCTCAATCTCTATCTCTCCGTATTCCTACACTAGAGAATATTCATATCTGCAAAAAGAAATGAGGAAAACAGTGTTCGTCTAATGTTGAAAATAGCTGTCTCTTCCAAGAGTTAGAGATTTTAGTGATTTATCTGTCTGCAGTTGTATTTTTAAAATTATTTGAATGAGCATCCTTTAATATTTTTTCAAATAAAAGCCATTATTTAATTTTTTGAACATCTATTAAACCAAATAAAATTAATGGTTCATTATTTTTATCATACAGTATATTCCTAAAAATTAAAACCTAATATGCACGGGGCACGAAGACATGTGAATGCAGAAGCAAAAGTTAATTTTAAAGAATTGGTATCTGAAACTGGGGAAAAGGGTTTTAAAAAGAAGATATTAAAAAAGTAGAATTTATATGGAAAATGCAACATATCAGAGACAATAGTAAGAAATCAATCAAATAATTCTCTTTAAAATTTCATTAGCTATAGCTTTTATTTTCTTAAAGATTGTTAATTTTCTATTTTCTGTAATTATGGCTTGTCTTTAATAATATTTCGATCTCTCCCCTTTTCCTGATTTTCCTAAAGTTTGTAATAGTCTTTGGAAAAAACTGGGTTTAGTCCATTTATCAATTATTTTTCATTTTTTTAATGTTTCTTATGCTTTTCGTGTTAGTTAAATGCCAACTTCATTTATTTTTTTAAATTTCATATTTAGTAGAACAATTTCAAGATAAAAATTTTCTTCTGAGTGCAGTTTTAGCTTTATTTAATATGTTTTAGTGTTTGGTATCTTCATTGTTCCTAGTTTGGAAATAGTTTGCAACTTTCACCATGAATTTCATAGAGTTCTGTATCTGTGTATGGCGTATGTATGCGTGTGTGCTTGTGTGTGTTAGAGAGCGAGAGAGTAGTACCAAAGACTGAACATTTCCCCTACATGAAGGTGGATTGAATAATCTGTGTTTTTCATTGCCAATATTCACAATAGCCCAAAGATGGAAACAACTTAAATGTCCATCTACAGATGAATGGATAAACAAAATGTGGTCCATACATACAATGGAATATTCATCAGCCCTAAAGAGAAATGAAGTCCTGATGCATGCTACAGCATGGATAAACCTTGAAAAGATTATACTGAATGAACTATGTCAGTCACAAAAGGAAAATACGGAATGGTCACACTAATATGAAATATCTAGAATAGGGAAAAGTATACATACTGTGGTGGATTAATTACTTTTGTGTGTGGCCTTTCTACCAATGGCCTTGTAACTCCCACCCAGGTCATTGGGCGGGACCGTGTGATAGGGTAATTGTGGCCTAAGAAGGGGATTGGTAAATTTCGCCTTGAAAGAGAGCCAATTCCAGAGCCAAAGGATGATTCTACCACCACCAAAGAAGAACAGCCAGGAGCAGAGGGCGCATTCTTTGGACCCAGGATCCCCGCACTGAGAAGCTCCTGGAAGCAAGAGACTGAAAGAGAGAGAGCAAACTGTAACCCTGAAGACGGTGAAAAGCGGTGGCAGGAGAGACCCAGAAGCAGGAGACAGCGCATTGGGCTTCCTGGCCCATAGAAAGAGAAAGCTGAGTGCCTTTGGAGAGAGTCCTAGGGCCAGGGAGAAACCTGCGTGTGAACACTATCAGGAAGAGGTTGTGCTATGGAAGAACTGTATCCAGAGTGTTACTATGCCTGAATTGTAAGTGATATTTGCCTTATAATAAACCCCATAATCGTGAGTATGGTCTTTGAGTTCTGTGTGGCCATTACAATGAGTTATCGAACCCAGCAGAGAAGAGAGTGCTGTGGGAGGGACGGTTGGTGTCAGAATCGGTAAAGATGGCAGAGTGAGGCTTGTCTGGCCTCTTCCTCATGAAACTCAGCCTTGAGTGTTGATCTTGGTTCTCCTTCCCACTGTTGAAGTTAGAGGAAGTCGAACACCGCCTCCAAGTCATTGTTACACACACCAAAAATTTATTAGTGGTTACCAGGACCAAAAGAAAAGAGGAAAGGGAAAGTCATTGCTTGGGGCACACTGAGCTTCTGTTAAGGGTGATGGAAAAATTTGAAAATAGATGGTGATCATGGTTGCACAACATGATGAATGTAATTAATGTTACTGAATTTTACATGGAAAAATGTTGAAAAGGCAAATGCTTTGTTTTATATATGTGTGTGTGTGTGTGTGTGTATATATATATATGTATATATATCACAATAATAATAGGAAACCCTGGTGGTGTAGTGATTAAGAGGTACAGCTGCTAACCAAAAGGTCGGCAGTTTGAATCCACCAGGCTCTCCCTGGAAACCCTATGGCCCTATGGGGTAGTTCTACTCTGTCCTATAGAGTCGTTATGAGTCAGAATCGACTCAACGGCAATGGGTTTGGTTTTTTTGGTTTTATCACAATAATAAAATATTGAAAAGTTCTTATGTGTACATATCAATTACTAAAAACCCAATTACAATACAGAACAAATACATCTATGTTTATATTAGTGGAATCATATGGCTTGTAGTGTGTATGTGTGTGTTTGTGTGACATCATCTTTTGCTCGATATTCTATTTATAGGATTCAGTGATGCTTGTTGTGGGTTGATTTATGTTGCCCAAAAGGATATATTCAATTTCTGACTCTCAGTATCTGTGATTGTGACCTTGTTTGGAAATAGAGTTTTTGCAGATGTAAGTTAGTTAACATGATGTCATACTGGAGTAGGGTGGGTCCTAACCCAGTATGAGTTGTGTCCTTATAAAAAGAAAACACAGACACACAGAGATGCAGAGGGAAGATGGCCATATGAAGGTGAAAGCAGAGATGGGAGTTATACCACAACATGTCAAGGAATGCCTAGAGCTACCAGAAACTGGAAGCAACAAGAAAGTGTCTTCCCCTAGACCTTTAATAGAGAGCATGGCCCTGCCAAGACCCTGAGTTCAGACTTCTAGCCTCCAGAACTGTGAGATAATACATTTCTATTTTTTTTAAGCCACATAGTTTGTGTCAACTAATTAAGAAACTAATAAAGTACTGGTGCTAGTAACAGTAATTCATTTTCATAGCTGCATGATTTTTAATTATATAAATATACCACAATTTTTTATATCCTTTTGATGGACATTTGAGTTGTTTCAAATTTGGGGCTATTCCAAATAGTGCTATTATGAACATTCTTATACATGACTTTGTGCACATTTGCTGCAGTTCCAATAGGTATTTTTTGGAACAATAACTGTTAACCAACTCCAGCGGAGGAATCCCACCACATGGAGGATGGCAAAGAGCATGCCACCAGGAGCAGCAGCCCTAGGATGTCAACCCACTCCATGGTTTCCCAGTGTTGGGGTAACCAAGAAAGATACAACTTACATAGACATGGGATGAAACAAGAGTTTACTCACTGGAAAAACAGAGTAAGATCAGCTTCAATAGTGCATGTCAGTTCTCAATGACTGGTGGGTCTGTGGTGTAGTGAATTACTTAATATGGCCCTTCTAGCCATTCACGGTCTTGTGACTTCCACAAAATAGTTGGGTGGGACTATGCAAATAAGGTGCTTGTGGCCTACCAGGGAGAATGGACAGCTTGTTAACAATACAAATAAGGTGCATGGAACCCTTGTAGGGGTGGGACCATACAAATAAGATGTATGAAACCCTAATGAGGGTATTCGTCAGTTTTGCCATCTCGCTAAGCTTAAAATGAATCAGCCCAGAGGTAGGAGAGAGAGGGGGACTTCATTACCATGAAGAAGAACAAGAGGCAGGAGTGGAGCATGTTCTTTGGACCTGGGGTCTCTATGCTGAGAACCTCCTAGACCCAAGAGACAGGGGGAGCTGTAACACTGGAGATGGCACTAAGTGAGATACAGAAACAGCAGCAGCAGAACCCAGAAACCAGCAGTGGATGGCATGGTGTGCTTCCTAGCCCACAGAGCAAGGCAGCTATAGTGGGTATTCTGACTCATGGAGTGAAAAAGCTGAGTGCCTAGAGGCAAGAGACTTTTTGGGGGAGTAGGGTACCTCCAGGCACTTGGTGGAGCCGCCAACCCATGGAGGGAGAGAGCTGAAGCCTTCGAACCTAAGGCTTACTGGTGGAGTGGGATGTCTCCAGACACTTATTGTCAGAGCTAAAGCGCTTTGTAACACTTGCCCAAGCAGAGTAGAGGCCAGGCTGAAAGCTGAGGGGCTGGGGGGCCAAGGAGCCAAGAGAGAGGTCTGCTTGCAGGCATGGCCAAGAAGCTACCCTGAACAAAGAACTGTATCCTGAGTTGTTCCTGATCCTGAATTTTTAACCTGTTATTTCCGTAATAAACGCTTAACTGAGAGTATAGTCTGTGAGTCCTGTGTGGCCATTACAATCAATCATTGAAACCAGAAGAGAAGTAGAGTGCCATGGGAGGGACAGCTGGTGTTAGAATTGGTAAAAAGGTATGTCTGACCTCTACCTCATAGGAATCAGCTTCGGACTAATGTTAATGGTGATTCTCTCCTCCTCCTCATGAAGTTAGATGAGGAGGTCAGACACCAGCATGCATTTTTACAAGGTCACTCCAGAAGCCAATGCCAGATGGTGGGCTGTGGGCACAGTTCCCATACTGCAAGGGAAGGACCCCCTTCCTTTCCCGAGAACAGATACAGCAGTAGGGTTGGCCAAGTGCCATGTGACATACATGCATAAACAAAACAAAGACGTACACATCACCAAGTCCATATCAGAGAGTTACCACCAAACAAAGCAGATCATCCAACACAAACCCTGCTACCTCCCCCTAAGAAGATATTTTACGTCCAAGGCCTGGTGGGGCATCCCAGAGAATGAACAGAGAGTCACACAAGAGATGTTTTCCCAAGACAATTTACATAGCAGTGAAAATACTCTGTCGCAGGCATGCATATGTTGAGCTCTAGTAGACTATTCCAGTTCATTTTCTGCAATGGCAATGCCAGTGAAAACCAGTGGTGTATAAGAGCTCCAGTTGCTCCATATCCTCACTAAAATGTAGCAGTATCAGTCTTCTTAATTTAAGCCATTCTGGAAGTTATACAGTAGTATCTCTAGATATTATTTTTGTAAGTTTCTTGGTGTTTTTCTAATTTATTTGCAGGCATCTTTAATATATTCTGAGTATAAACTCTTGTCATTTGTTGAAATACCATCTCTTTCTGTGCCTTGTCCTTTCACTCTCTTAATGTGTCTTTTGTTGAACAGAGGTTCTTATTTTTAATGTAATCTAGTTTATCATTTTTTGAGTTATAGTTAGTGTCTGTTGTGGATTGAATTGCATCTCTCAAAAATATGTGTTATAAATCCTGTGCCTGTGGTTATAATTCTATTTGGGAATGGGTGGTCTCTGTTATGTTAATGAGGCAGTGTTAGTGTAGGATGTGTTTTGAGCCAATCTCTTACAAGATATAAAAGGATCAGATTAAGTAATTAGAGATAGGGGAAGATAGATGCCAAGACACATGGAGATTTCCAAGGAACCAGGAAAAAGAAGCTGAAAAGACAAGGACCTTCCCCCAGAGCAGAAAGAAAGGGAAAGCCTTCTCCTAGAGCTGGAGCCCTGAATTTGGACTTCTAGCTTCTAAAAATGTGAGAAAATAAATTTGTTAAAGCTATCCACTTGTGGTATTTCTGTTATAGCAGCAAGATAACTAAGATAGTGGCTTTTGTGTTTTATTTTAAAATTACCACCTCAAATCATGAAAATTTTCACCAAGATTTTTGTTTTACTATATCTTTTATTTTCTTTTTAATATTTTACATATTTATTCTTAGTTTTTAATTAACTTTTTCTTACTTGTATTCCTCTGCAGTGAGAGACTGTAGAATAATATTTTTTCACAGACAGGAATTTATTGATGTATTATTTGTGGAATTTGAAAACTATCCAAGTATATTCATGGTATTTGAATCACCCCTAGTCACTTATTCATTGAAAAAATTTCAAGAACTATGTGTTAAAACTTCATGTTACAATATGGTAAAAAAAAATGTGGACTATGTAATTCCTGCTTTTCATAATCTCTTGAAGCTTCTTCTATGGACTTAATTTGGTAAATTTTCAAAACATTATATTATCAGTGGGAAAAAATGCAATATTTTCTTTCAGTAAAGTCTAAAATTCACCTATTAACTTGATATTAGTAATTGTATTAGGCATATGCTCTGCAGCATTATTTTTATTTTTCCTTCATTCATTCATCAATTATTTACAATGGTTCCCATTAAGTGATTGTAATGTGAAACTTGGAAACAAAGCATGATCAGTAGTTGGAAACTATAGCCTTGGTGATAGAAATGACTCTGGAGAGCACCTGAAAGATTTTTGCAATATCAAGGACTATTCATTGGAAATACCTTTTCTTAACAGCATAAACAGCAACTACACGCATGGACCTTGCCAGAGGGGATACACAGGAATCACATGGTTTACATATGTGGAGAGAGACCATGGAGAAGCTCAATATCATCAGTCAGATCAAGGCCAAGGGACAGCTGCTGAATAGATCATCATTTGCTTATATGCAATTCAAGTTGAAGCTAAAGAAAATTAAAACAAGTCCAAGGGAGCAAGAGTATGACCTTGAGTATATCCTACTTGAGTTTACAGATCATCTCAAGAATACATTTAATGCACTGAACCCTAATGACTGAAGACCAGACTAGTTGTGAGATGACATCAAGGACATCATACATGAAGAAAGTAAAAGGTCATTAAAAATACAGGAAAGAAAGAAAAGACCAAAATGGATGTCAGAAAAGACTCTAAAACTTGATCTTGAACAGAGAGTAGCTAAAGTGAAAGGAAGAAATGATGAAGTAAAAGATTTGAACAGAAGATTTCAAAGGGTGGCCTGAAAAGACAATGGAAATTGTTATAATGAAATGTGCAAAGACCTGGATTTAAAAACCAAAAGGTAAGAACATACTCAGCATTTCTCAAGCTGAAAGAACTGAAGAAAAAATTCAAGCCTTGAGTTGCAATATTAAAGGACTCCATGGGCAAAACACTGAATAAGGCAGGAAGCATCAAAAGAAGACGAAAGGAATACCTAGATTCATTGTAGCAAAACAATTAGTAGATATTCGACCATTTCAGGAAATAGCATATGATCAAGAACTGTTGGTATTGAAGGAAGAAGTACAAGATGGACTGCAGGCATTGGCAAAAAACAAGGCGGCAGGAATTGATGGAATACCAATTGAGATGTTTAAGCAAACAGATGCAGTGCTGGAGGTGTTCACTTGTCTATGCCAAGAAAATTAGAAGACAGCTAGCTGGCCAAGCAACTGGGAGAAAGCCACATTTGTGCCCATTCCAAAGAAAGGTGATCCAATAGAATGCAGAAATTATTGAACAATATCATTAATATCACATGCAGGTAAAATTTTGCTGAAGATCATTCAAAAACTATTGCAGCACTACATTGGCAGGGAACTGCCAGAAATTCAAGCAGGATTCAGAAGAGGATGAGGCCTGAGGGATATCATTGGTAACGTCAGATAGATCTTGGCTGAAAGCAGAGAATAACAGAAAGATGTTCACCTGTGTTTTATTGACAATGCAAAGGCATTTAACTGTGTGGATCATAACAAATTATGGATAACATTGGGAAGAATGGGAATTTCAGCACTGAATTGTGCTCATGAGGAACCTGTACATAGATCAAGAGGCAGTCATTTAAACAGAACAAGGGGATACTGCATGGTTTAAAATCAGGAAAGGTGTGCATCAGGGTTGCATGCTTTCACTATACTTCTTCAATATGTATGCTGAGCAAATAATACAAGTAGCTGAACCATATGAAGAAGAACATGGCATCAAGATGGCGGAAGTCTCATTAACAACCTGATATGCGGATGACACAACCTTGCTTGAAGAATGTGAAGAGGACTTGAAGCACCTACCGATGAAGATCAAAGACTTCAGACTTCAGTATGAATTACACCTTAACATAAAGAAAACAAAAATCCTCACAACTGGATCAACAAGCAACATCTTGATAAATGGAGAAAATATTGAAGTTGCCGAGGATTTCACTTATTTGGATCCACAATCAATGCCCATTGAAGCAGCAGTCAAAAATCAAACGACATATTGCCTTGGGTAAATCTGCTGCAAAAGACCCGTTTACAGTGTTAAAAAACAAAGATGTCACTTTGAGGACTAAGGTGTACCTGACCCAAGCCATGGTATTTTCAATAGCCTCATACACATGCTAAAGCTGGACAATGAATTAGGAAGACCAAAGAAGCACTGATGCATTTGAATTATGGTATTGATGAAAAATATTAAATATACCATGGATTGCCAGAAGAATCGACACATCTGTCTTTAAAGAAGTACAGCCAGAATGCGCCTTAGAAGCACATACTTTGAACATGTTATCTAGGGATACCAGTTCCTGGAGAAGGACATCACGCTTGGTAGAGAGTCAGCAAAACAGCAGAGACTCTCAATGAGATGAATTGATACAGTGGCTACAATCATGGGCTCAAGCATAGCAAGGATTGTGAGGATGGCAAAGGACCAGGCAGCATTTCATTCTGTTGTCCATAGGTTTGCTATGAGTTGGAACCAACTAGACAGCAGCTAACAACAATAACAACTTCAAGCATCAGCATTCTTCTAGGCTCTGAAGATTACATTACAAGCAGCACATATGGTCCTTACCTACAGTTAGATGAGGAGGAGTGTTTGAAAGCAATGGATCTTTCTGGGGGTGAAAGAAGTCTTCATTTAGGAAATCACAGTTGGTCTATTTTTGAGTGGTGAGTAGGGTTTAGTTAAACAGGTCCCATTGTGGGTTAGAAGGTCACTGAGGAGAGAGGATTCTAAACAGAGGGAACAGCATGGCCAAAGGGTGTAAGCTGGAAAGGAGCCAGATACTTATAAGGATCTAAAAGAAGGCAAGTACAGCTTTTGTGTCCAGCACAAGGGGAAAATTGGGTGAGATGACATAGGAGGAATAAATTCGTATGAAGCAGATCACACAGTACTTGTAGGCTATGTTAAAAATGTTTACTCTTCTCAGAAAAGTTGTTGTATCTGTTAGTATGTTTCTGTAAAAAATGGCTTGGGGGTGGTGTCTAACATCCTCTAACTTCCCAAGGGGAAAGGAGAATTAAGATCAACAGCCCAAGGCTGATTCCTATGAAGCAGAGGTCAAATATGCCTCCTCTCTCCGCCATCTTTATCAACTCTGACACCAACCATCTCTCCCACAGCACTCTCTACTGGGTTCAATAATTCATTGCAACAGCAACACAGAACTCACAGACCATCATCACAATTATGGGGTTTATTAGGGAAGTACCAGTTACAATTCAGGGTCAAGAAAGTCAGGATACAGTTCTCTAATCAGGACAGCCTCTCCCCAGCTGTGCTTGCAAGCACACCTCTCCCTGGCCCTCAGTCTCTGCCCAAAGGCACTCAGCTTTCTCTCTCTCTCTCTGAGCCAAAAAGCACACCTTGCTGTCTCCTGCTGCCAGGTCACTGCTGCTGGGCCTATCCTGCTGGTCTTTTCCTTCCTCGGTGATAGGCTCCTCCTCTCTGCTCTGGAATTGACTCTCTTTTCAGGCAAAACTGACCAGTCCCCTTGGAAGGCCACAATTACCCTATCTCACAATAACGTAGGTGGGAGTTACAAGACCACGGCTAGAAAGACCACACACAAAAATAATTAATCCACCTCAGTTTCAGATAAAAACTCCAACTGGCTTTAGCAATAAAAATAGATTTAGGGGCTAACACTTGTGTTTCAGGCTTCTGAGATAGGGGTTATTCCTAGTTTTCTTTGAAAACTTTGCAGTCTCCCCTCCCCCTGCACCCA
This sequence comes from Trichechus manatus latirostris, assembly GCF_000243295.1. Lineage (NCBI taxonomy): Eukaryota > Metazoa > Chordata > Mammalia > Sirenia > Trichechidae > Trichechus > Trichechus manatus. The sequence goes on along the minus strand of NW_004443940.1, from coordinate 3,091,894 downwards.
CACCGCCCTTTTAGTTGTATCAGTTCTGTCCTCAGGCTGGCTCCTATCATGGAGACAAGACGTTTGCTGACAGCAACCAGGTCCACATAAATTCCACTTGACTCGACAGTTATTTCTCAAGAGAACTGCATTTACTCCAAAACATATTACTGAAGTCACCCGGTTTCTTCTTGTACTTCTATCATTTTCCCCTCCATCAGTCTTTGCTTTGTATATTCTGACATTTTTGTATGGTACATAATGATCATATGGAAAATAACATTTCAACAAGGGCAGTTCTCTCATGGAATATGAGCATTTTCATTAAAATCATCCACGCTCTCCAAGTATTTTCAGCAAAATCTCTTTGTACTTCTATCAAGTTTTGTTGTATATATTATAATGATCTAAAAGTTCATTATGGTTTGTACTTATTATCAATATGTAGTATTTTAGTCTCTCTCACTCTGTTTTTGCCATGAATTTTATTCTTTTGCTTTTTATGTTCTTATTATTGTTAAATTTTTCAAAAATGCAAGGAGAAAATTATTGTAAACTATCATTTTCTTCAAAAGTGTACTTCGAGGAAAATAATGCATTTTTTTTTTCTCCCTGTGTACTCTATTTCCTATTTTTAATTTAAATGTTCGTTTCTCAAGGTTTGGCCTTCTAAAACATGACTTTCCTATTTTTGCTTTGTTTATATTTATTCGCCTGTCAGTAAGCTGGAGTACTTCTAAGGGGTTTTGTTTGTGTGTGTGTGTGTGTGTGTGTGTGTGTGTGTGTGTGTTTTATTATTATTCAGAGAGATAAGTTATTTATCTTTTTTTTAACTATGCTTTAGGCGAAAGTTTACAGCTCAAGTTAATTTCTCATACAAAAATTTATATACACATTGTTATATGAGCATAGTTGCAATCCCTATAATGTGACAGCACACTCCCACTTTCCACCATGGGTTTCCTGTGTCCATTTAACCAGCTCCTATCCCTTTCTGCCTTCTCATTCCATCTCCAAACAGGAGCTGCCCATTTAGTCTCGTGTATCTACTTAAGCTAAGAAGCACACTCTTCACGAGTATTATTTTATGTTTTATAGTCCAGTCTAATCTTTGTCTGAAGAGTTGGCATCAGGAGTGGTTTTAGTTCTGGGTTAACAGAGTCCAGGGGCCATGTCTTCTGGGGTTCCTCCAGTCTCAGACCATCAAGTCTGGTCTTTTTACTAGAATTTGAGTTCTACATCACACTTTTCTCTTGCTCCATCAGGGACTCTGTTGTGTTCCCTGTCTAGTTCTTCTGGTCTCAGGCTCATGGAGTCTCTGGTTTATGTGGCCCTCTCTGTCTCTTGGGCTAATATTTTCCTTGTGTTTCTGGTGTTCTTCATTCTCCTTTGCTCCAGATGGGTTAGGACCAACTGATGCATCTTAGATGGCTGCTTGCAAGCTTGTAAGACCTCAGATGCCACTCACCAAAGTGGGATGAAGAACATTTTCTTAATAAACTTTGTTATGACAATTGACCTAGATTTCCCTCAAAACCATAGTCCCCAGACCCCCACCCCTGCTACTCTGTCCCTCAAAGTGTTTGGTTGTGTTCAGGAAACTACTTAGCTTTGGGTTTAGTCCAGTTGTGCTGACTTCCCCTGTATTGTGTGTTGTCCTTCCCTTCACCTAAGATAATTCTTGTCTACTATCTAGTTAGTGAATTCCCCTCTCCCTCCATCCCCACCCTTGTAACCACAAAAGAATGTTTTCTTCTGCTTAGACCTTTTCTTGAGTTTTTATAATAATGGTCTCATACAATATTTGTCCTTTTGCAGCTGACTAATTTCACTCAGCATAATGCCTTCCAGATTCATCCATGTTGTGAGATGTTTCGAGGATTCATCAGTGCTCTTTATCGTTGCATAGTATTCCATTGTGTGTATACACTGTAATTTGTTTATCTATTTGTCTGTTGGTGGGCACCTAGATTGTTTCCATCTTTTTGCTATTGTGAACAGTGCTGCAATGGGTGTGCGTATATCTATTCGTGTGATGGCTCTTATTTCTCTAGGATATATTCCAAGCAGTGAGATTGCTGGATCATATGGTACTTCTATTTCTAGCTTTTTAAGGAAACACTAGATTGATTTGCAAAGTGGTTACCATTTCACGTTCCCACCAGCAATGTATAAGTGTTCCAGACTCTCCACAACCTCTCCAGCACTTATTATTTTGTGTTTTTTGGATTACTGCTAGTCTTTTTGGGGTGAGATGGTATCTGATTGTGGTTTTGATTTGCATTTCTCTAATGGCTAATGATGGTGAACATTTCCTCATATATCTGTTAGCCGCCTGAATGTCTTCTTTGCTAAAATGCTTGTTCATATCCATTCAGTTATTTGTCTCTTTCTTGTTGAGGTTTTGCAGTATCTTCCAGATTTTAGAGAATGGACCCTGATTGGATATGTCCTAGCTAAAATTTTTTTCCTAGTCTGCAGTTTGTCTTTTCACTCTTTTTGTGAAGTCATAAGTGTTTGCTTTTTAGGAGCTCCCAGTTATCTAGTTTCTCTTTTGATGTTTGGGCATTGTTACTTATGGTTTGTATTCTATTTATGCCATATATTAGGGCTGCTAGCGTTGTCCCTATTTTTTCTTCCATGATCTTTATCATTTTCAATTTTATATTAAAGTCCATTTTGAGTTAGTTTTTGTACATGGTATGAGTCACGGGTCTTGTTTCATTTTTATGCGGATAGGTATCCAGTTATGCCAGCATTATTTGTTAAAGAGACTGTCTTTTCCCCATTTAAGGGACTTTGGGCCTTTGTCAAATATCCGTTGCTCATAGGTGGGTGCATTTAGATCTGGATTCTCTATTCTGTTCCATTGTTCTATGTATCTGTTGTTGTACCAGTACCAGACTGTTTTGACTACTGTGGCTTTATAATAGGTTCCAAAATCAGGTAGCGTGAGGCCTCCCACTTTGTTCTTCTTCTTGACTAAAGCTTTACTTGTCCAGGGCCCCTTCCCTTTCCATATGAAGTTGGTGATTTGTTTTTCCATCTCATTAAAAAATTCCTTTGGAATTTGGATCGGGATTGCATTGCATCTGTAGATCACTTTGGGTAGAATTGACTTTTTCACAATGTTGAGTCTACCTAGCCATGAGCAAAGTATGTTTTTCCACTTATGCAGGTCTCTTTTGGTTTTTTGCAGTAGTGTCTTGTAGCTTTCATTGTATAGATCTTTTACGTCTCTGGTTATATTTATTCCTAAGTATTCTATCTTCTTGGGGGCTATTGTAAATGGTATTGATTTGCTGATTTCCTCTTCAAAGTTCTCTTTGTTGGTATAGAGGAATGCAACTGATTTCTGTATGTTTATCTTGTATCTTGATACTTTGCTGAAATCTTCTATTGGTTCCAGCAGTTTTCTTGTGGATTCTTTGGGGTTTTCTGTATATAAGATCATATTATCTGCAAATAGGGATACTTTTACTTCTTCCTTACCAATTTGGATGCCCTTTATTTCTTTTATTTGCCTGATTGCTCTGGCTAGGACCTCCAGCACAATGTTGAATAAGAGTGGTGATAAAGGGCATCCTTGTCTGGTTCCCATTTTCAAGGGGAATGCTTTCAAAGTCTCTCCATTTAGGATGATGTTGGCTGTTGGCTTTGTATAAGTGACCTTTATTATGCTGAGGAATTTCCCTTCTATTAGTATTTTTCTGAGAGCTTGTATCATTAATAGGTGTTGGACTTTGTCAAATGCCTTTTCTGCATCAATTGATTAAGATCATGTAGTTCTTATCTTTTGTTTTATTTATGTGAGGGATTACATTGATTTTTTTCTAATGTTGAACCATCCCTCCATGCATGGTCTGAATCCCACTTGGTCATGGTGAATTATTGTTTTGATATGTAGTTGAATTCTATTGGCCAGAATTTTGTTGAGGATTTTTGCATCTATGTTCATGAAGGATATTGGTCTGTAATTTTCTTTTTTGTGGTGTCTTTACCTGGTTTTAGTGTCAGGGTCATGCTGGCTTCATAGAATGAGTTCAGGACTATTCCATCCTTTTCTATATTCTGAAATACCTCTAGTAATAGTAGTGTTAACTCTCCTCTGAAAGTTTGGTAGAATTCTCCAGTAAAGCTATCCAGGCCAGGGCTTTTTTTTGTTGCTGGGAGTTTTTAATTACCTCTTCAATCTCTTCTTTTGTTACACGTTTATCTAGCTTTTCTAACTCTGTTTTAGTTTAGGAAGGTAGTGTGTTTCTAGAAATTTGTTCATTTCCTCTAGGTTTTCAAATTTGTTAGAGTACAGTTTTTCATAGTATTCTCTTATGATTATTTTAATTTCAGTTGGGTCTGTTGTGATATCTCCCATCTCATTTCCTATTCGAGTTATTTGGTTCCTCTTCTGTTTTTCTTTTGTTGGTTTGGTGAATGGTTTATCGATTTTGTGGATCTTTTTAAAGAGCCGGTTTTTGGTCTTGTTAACTCTTTCAGTTGTTTTTCTATTCTCTATTTCATTTATTTCTGCTCTAATTTTTAATATTTCCTTTCTCCTGGTGTACATGGGCTTCTTTTGCTGCTCTCTGTCTGTTTGTTCAAGTTGTAGGCTTAATGTTTTGATTTTGGCCCTGTCTTCTTTTTGGATTTTTTCATTTATTACTATAAATTGACCTTTGAGCACTGCTTTTACTGTGTTCCAAAGGTTCTTGTAGGATGTGTTTTGATTCTCATTTGATTCTATGAATTTCTTTATTCTGTCCTTGATTTGTTCTATAACCCAGTAGTTTTTGAGCAAGATGTTACTCCATGTATTTGATTTTTTTTTTCCTTGCATTTTCTGTTATTGATTTCTACTTTTATGGCTTTATGGTCAGAAAAGATGCTTTGTAATATTTCAATGTTTTAGATTCTGTTAAGGCTTGCTTTGTGGTCTAATATGTGGTCTATTCTGGAGACTGTTCCATGTGCATTGGAAAAGAAAGTATACTTGGCCACTGTTGGGGGGAGTGTTCTGTATATGTCTATGAGATCAGGTTGGTTGATTGTGGAATTTAGATCTTCCATGTGTTGAAGTCCCCAACTACTATTTTGGAGCTGTTTATTTCTCTTTTCAATGCTGTTAGAGTTTGTTTTATATCTTTTGGAGCCCCATCATTGGGTGCATAAATATTTATTATGGTTATGTCCTCCTGGTGTACTGACCCCTTAATCATTATATCATGTCCTTCTTTAACCTTTGTGGTGGATTTTACTTTAAAGTCTATTTTGTCAGAGATTAATATTGCCACTCTTGCTCTTTTTTGAGTGTTGTTTGCTTGACATTTTTTTTTCCATCCTTTGAGTTTTAGTTTGTTTGTTTCTTTGAGTCTAAGGTGTGTCTACTGTAGGCAGCTTATAGACAGATCGTGTTTTTTTATCCATTCTACCACTCTCTGTCTCTTTATCGGTGCATTCAGTCCATTTACATTCAGCATAATTATTGATAGGTGTGAGTTTATGCTGTCGTTTTGATGTATTTTTTGTGTGTTGTTGACAGCTTCTTTGTTCCACTTAATTTTCTGTACTGAGTCATTTTTCTTTACATATTTTCTGTTAATCATTTACATTGTTGTTGATTTTGTATTTGCTGTGTCTTTATGTTTTTATAATTTTTTATTTTGATGTGTAGGATTGTTAGCTTCTTTTGTGGTTATCTTAAAATTTACCTCTATTTTTCTAAGCTAAAGCAATTTTTTATTTCTTGATATTGTCTTGACTTCTTCTCCATATGAAAGTTCCATGAGTACGTTATTTAGTTCCTTTTTTTTGTTTTAATGTCATCATCTTTTACATATTGACATCTCTGTTTCCCTATTTTCAGTGTTTTAGCTTTGATTTATTTTTGTGACTTCCCTCTCTGGGTTGATATCTGGTGCTCTGTCCTGTGTTCTTGACTTGTTATCTGATGTTATTGATTTTCTAACCAGTGGACTCCCTTTAGTATTTCTTGTAATTTTGGTTTCATTTTTAGAAATTCCCTGAACTTCTGTTTATCTGGAATTGCCATAATTTCATCATCATATTTGAGAGACAGTTTTGCTGGATATAAATTATTGGCTGGCAATTTTTTTTTTTCCTTCAAGTCTTTATATATGTCATCCCATTACCTTTTTGCCTGCTTGGTTTCTGCTGACTAGTCAGAGATTAGTCTTATTGTTTCTCTTTTGTAGATGACTTTTTGTTTATCCCTAAGAGCTCTTAACATTTTCTCTTTACCCTTGGTTTTGACGAGTTGGATTATAACATGCCTTCGTGACTTCTTTTAGGATCTACCTTACATGAGGTTCAATAAGCTTTTTTGGATAGGTTCCTTCTAATCTTTTATGATAACAGGGAAGTTTTCTGCCAACAAAACTTCCACAATTCTTTCTGTATTTTCTGTTGTGCCCCCCTGTTCTGGTACTCCAATCACTTGTAGGTTATTCCTCCTGATAGAGTCCCATATAAATCTTAGGGTTTCTTCATTTTTTAAAATTCTTTTATCTGATTTTTCCTCAAATAAATTGGTGTCAAGCACTCTGTCTTCAATCTCACTAATTCTTACTTTCATTGCCTCAATTCTGTTCCTATAACTTCCTAATGAGTTGTCTAATTTTGAAATTTTATTGTTAAACTTTTGGATTTCTGTTTGCTGTCTCTCTAGGAATTCTTGAAGCTTTTTAAATTTGTTGTTATGCTCTTGTATAACCTTCTTAATTTCCACTGTTACTTTGTCTATATGTTAGGTGGCTTTGTCTGTGTTTTGCATGATCTCTTACTGATATCTTGAAGAGCTCTGTATATTAATCTTTTGAATTCTACCTCTGGTAACTCCAAGACTTTCTCTTCCTCCAGGAGGTTTCTTGGTTCTTTGTTTTGGTCACTTGCTGAAGCCATCATGGTCTGCCTCTTTATGTGATTTGATATTGACTGTTGTCTCTGAGCCATCAATAAGTTATTATATTCATTTATTTTGTGGTTGCTTACTGCATCTTTGCTTCCTTTTTGTTTTGTTTTGATATGCCCAAATAGGTTGGTCATATGAGCTATTTTGATTGTTGGTGTCTTTGCAGGTCTCACGTCCTGTCACCAGGTGGTTAGAGCTGCTACTGTGTATATGAGTCTGCTACTTTTTTTGTGAGGATTCAGCTCAGGTGTCCAGGTCTTCGGTCACTGAGTGTGTGGTGCAGGCTCTTTCTTACAGTTCTAGATGGGCAGGGCTACGTAGGGGTGATTGGAGTAGGCACAGGTTTCTGGCTGCAGTAGGGAGTTATGGGCTGAGCAAGTCAGTGGACTGATGGCTGCCCCTGTGTGCCTGGGTGGAAGGTGTGTCTCTTTTCCCTAGAGTGCACAGGTGGATGGGTCTTGCAACCAGACTTTGGGCACACAGTACTGTTGCCTGTAAGGACTGGGAGGCACCACTTATTCTCGGACCCCTGTTGCCAGTGGCTAGGTGGAGTGGGTGGAGCCACCAGTCCTCAGGCCCCTGATGTGGGTAGGTGAGGGCCCTGCTTAATGGGCAGGGCTGTGTCAAACATCACGAATCTGCCACTTCCCCTTAGCTGTTGCAGTTGAAAATAGGCTTCAGGTATATACCCTGTTTTATTGTGCTATTGAGGGCCTATGCTGTTGAAATGGGCCCACACAGGTCTAGACAGGGGTGAAAGGCATTCGAAGTCTGTGGACCCCTTATACGTATGCCTAGGCAAAGGGACTGTGCCTGCCCTGAGTTCCTGGCTTAGGGGAGCTGGTAGATTATTTTTTCCTGTTTGTTGATCTGTTTCCTCTCCAAATCTGGGAGAATGGCTTGGGGCTCATGACATGTCCCACTGCTGGCCCAGGGGGCCTGGCAATCACTGAAGTTGGACCAGGATCAGAGCAGAGCAGGGAGGGGGCAGGTAAATGGGAGACAAGTACTACCCAGAGGGAGGAAGGGTTTTTTTGATCCCACATAGTAGGTTAGACGCTGGCACTTAACTTTCGCAGATTCAGTGCTGCTTCTCCCTGGTTCCGGAGGCTTGAGCAGACTTTCCACCGCTCAGTTTTTCCTGGTGTGGAAAACGCATCCCAAGCACTACTGCTTGCCTCAGCCTGTGCAGGCTGGCCAATTCAGCCTGCACGGTGCCGGCCAGGTCAGGTCTGGCAAATCCTCACAGCTTCTGAACTGTCTCTCCCTCCCTGCCACTCAGTTTGACTCCTCAATTTTGTCTTGGATGTTCGGGGCTCCTAGGTTGACACATACAATCAATTCACTTGTTTCACCTGGTCTTTGTTGTAAGAGGTACCACAGGAAACAACTGACTACTCTGCCATCTTGGCCCCGCCTCTAGTTACTTATCTTTTGAGAGTTGAATATCTGAAAATTTCATTCAGCTGTCTTCACACATAAATGATAACTTGGCTAGCTATAGAATTCTTAGGTCACAATTATTTTTCAAAATTCTGCTGATGGTCCATTGCTTTTTAGTCCATAATGTTTCAAAGGAAGAATATGATACTATTTCCTGCTTCCAACCTCATACTCCCTACAACTCTGGGGATTATATTGGATGAGTTGAGAGTGAAGGTCAGATCATGTGGTCAAGATTTTTTCCATTTATTTTTCTCAAAGTCACACTGTATGTCAAGAAGATTAATTACATTTCAGCTATGACATCCCTTTAATAATCTGTTTCTGTGATAAAACGTTTCTGAAAGTTGCTGCCATTTGGATGACTGTTTTACCTGGCTTCCATCACAGATTTTTTTTTCATATATCTTCACATTTCTTAAGTTATTTCAGTAGGAATTATGAGTAAGGGTCAGACATATATCATCAAGTCCTTTCTTTCCGAGGAAGTTTCACTAATATTTTTACATCAAATGCAGTCATAAATATTTAGAAGTATTTCTTAAAGAAACATCTGAAAAGAAGACAACCATTTGTCTTCAGTTTCAACACATGGTGACCCAATGTGTGTCAAAGTAAAACTGTGCTCCTTGGGGTTTTCAATGGCTGATTTGTTGAAAGTAGATCACCAGGCATTTCTTCTGAAGCACCTCTGGGTGGACTCCAACCTCCAACCTTTTGGTTAGCAGCCAAGCTTGTTAATCATTTGCACTACCCAGGGACTCCAAATAGAAGAGAAGGTCCTAAAATATTAAACTTAGTTCAGTACAATTGATTCTGCAATCATAAATTAATATAATTATGATGGCCAATCTTTCTGTTGATCTGGAATTATAATTATATTTATAGAGGAGTATAAGTTCTTTACAATTTTCTTTATAGCTTACTTTTTTTTTTTTTTCCACCTGGGCTTTTAATAGGAGACTATTTGACGACATTTTCTATGAGAAGAGTCACTGATGAGGGAATTCAGTATGGCTGATTTAGAATAAGCCAAATATTAAGAAAGCAAGTTAAGCAGCTCCCTGGATTGATGTTTTTGTTTTTTTTTTTTAATTGAGGCCCGCAGGCCAAATTCCCTCTCAGATAGGAAGCCACCCCAATGCTGAATTGAGAGGGTGGTTCTCTTTCAGACAGTTTTCTTTGCTTGCTCCTGCCCTGCTTGCCCAACTTTACCCTACTCCAGTCTCACATTTTTATCTTTCATCTGGTCTTCACAACTTAATGGATAAAGTGTTTTCTCAGTGATTGCACACTGAACTATCCAAAACAGACTTCCTAGGGGTTTTCCCTCTCAGGCTTCTCTTGCTCCACGGCACCTTTGGTAGCTGATCAAACTGTGTTAAAGGCCTTGAGGTCTCAATGCTTGGCCCTAACCATCATACGTAACCATCATCAGCCACAGATTCTAATCAACATTAAGCACAATAGCGTAGCTGGAAAAGATCAAAGAGATCACAAATAATGTACAAGACATCAGCAATCATTGGGGATAAAAGTAATGAAGGAGAAAGAAAAAGATTGAGAAGATTGTCTCAAAATTTATTGGGTCCTCAGGGCTAAAAAGCATTGAGACAGATATTTTTGATTATCTTTAATACTGGAGAGATTAAGAGGAAAAATTATATTTATACAAATCTTGTTATTTTGCCACATTTTCAGATGAAGAAATTTATTTTCAGAAATATATTTCGGAATTGGATTTTCTGTTTCCTAAGTCCAAACATATATATTTTATCAAAACACATTGTAGACCTTGCCTTCTGTCTTCTACCTTTTGTATTACCTGGTGACTAAGATACTATAATTAAGGGGAGAAAACCTGGGCTCCTGTTCACTTCAGTGATGCTGATTATTGCAGTAGGCCACCGGCAGTGCTAGTGTCATGAGACACTGCTTGCAGAATCTGTGAAGAAGGACAAAAGTTAACCAACCTCCTTATATCTGCCTTAGAACTGGGTCACTGGTGAAATAGCATTTCAGTGAGTAAAAAGTACTCTTGAAGAATCCAAAACAGATCTACCTCATGCTGATTTCCACCATGTAATGAAATAGTTCTGCTTCCAGCAGGAAAAATTACTATTAGAAAGTAGAAATGAGAATCACTTTGTGTAGGAAAAAAAAAAAATCTATTTCTCTCTGCACTCAGTGAGACATTTTCCACCAGCATTTAAAATTTACCTTGGGTATTATGGTCAGTTCTTCGCTACATTTGAAATGGGTTAATTTTAGTTGGGGAAATAAACACCTCCTTTTGCCTCAATTTCCTTATTCTTGTTGTCCAATAGCCCCATGAGCATTTCCACTCTTTCCTCTTTTTTCCCATTAAGCACCCCACAATACATTTCTATCAACTATGGATTTTCTAGGAGTACATACATTTTATGAAGAATGACAATGTCAATGATATGCAGAAAGAAAATGGTGGGATGGGGGGCGGGCGGGAGGAAGATCTTACTTTGATGGACAACAGTGCATACAACTGTGAACACCACCTTGAGAGCCTGTGCTTAATATTCAAGATTTCAGAAGTTTCTTTTACTCCTAGTCTCTATGGCTGGAACTCTTCCCTGCTAAGACAGGTCCCTGATATATTATTGCACTTAACACAGTGGTATAAACCCAAGAGAGATTTTATGAACTAGCATAAAAGTAATGGTAAATATATGTTGAAAAATAGTATGTCATGTTTACAAAGTGAGAGACAAAAAGTGGATGCAGAACTCCTTTTAGACTATGCCTTACAGATATTCTCAAACATTTGTGAAGATATCAATACCTCTTCAGATTAACAGTGGGTACTCTATTCCCTATTACATAACATAACCACATTGGCTCATTTGGTCTCAGTTCAATTATCATCTTATCTGAAAGGCCTTTCCTGATTAACTTATCAGACAGGGCTTTATTGACCACTGTAGTGGGTTGAGTGGTGGCCTCCAAAATGGTATGTCTACATCCCATCCCTGGGACCTATGGATGTGACCTTTACAGATGTAATTAGGTTAAGAACCTTAAGATAAGGAAATCATCCTGGATTAACTGTTGTTGTTGTTGTTAGGTGCTATTGAGTCGGTTCTGACTCATAGTAACCCTATGTACAAACAGAAGGAAACACTGCATGGTCCTACACCATTCTCACAACTGTTGTTATGCTTGAACACATGATTGCAACTGCTATGTCAATCCATCTCATTGAGGGTCTTCCTCTTTTTCACTGACCCTCTACTTTACCAAGCATGATGTCCTTCTCTGGGGACTTATCCCTCACGATAACATGTCCAAAGTATGTTAAATGTAGTCTTGCCACCCTTGCTTCTAAGGAGCATTCTGGTTGGACTTCTTCCAAGACAGATTTGTTCTTTCTTTTAGCAGACCATGGTATATTCAATATTTTTTGCCAATTTCAAAAGCATCAATTTTTCTTTGGTCTTCCATATTCATTGTCCAGTTTTTGCATGCATATGAGGTGATTGAAAATATCATGGCTTGGGTCAGGCACACCTTAGTCTTTAAGGTGACATCTTTGCTTTTCAACACTTTAAAGAGGTCTTTTGCAGCAGATTTGCCCAATGCAATAATTTGTTTGATTTCTTGACTGCTGTTTTCATGGGTGTTGATTGGATCCAAGTAAAATGAAATCTTTGACAACTTCAAACTTTTTTCCATTTATCATGATGTTGCTTATTGGTCTATGTGTGAGGATTTTTGTTTTCTTTATGTTGAGCTGTAATCCATACTGAAGGCTGTGGTCTTTGAACTTCATTAGTAAGTGCTTCAAGTCTTCTTCACTTTCAGCAAGCAAGGTTGTGTCATCTGCATAAAGCAGGTTGTTAATAAGTCTTCCTCCAATCTTGATGCCCCATTCTTCTTCATAAAGCCCAGCTTCTGGGATTATTTACTCAGTGGACAGATTGAATCGTTGTGGTGAAAAAATACAATCCTGATGCACAACTTTTCTGACTTTAAACCATGCTGTATCCCCTTGCTCTGTTTGAATGACTGCCTCTTGATCTATGTAAAAGTTCCTCATGACCACAACTAAGTGTTCTGGAATTCCCATTCTTCTCAGCGTTATCCATAATTTGTTATGATCCAAACAATTGAATGCCTTTGCATAGTCAATAAAACACAGGTAAACTTCTTTCTGGTATTCTCTGCTTTCAGCCAGGATCCATCTGACATCAGCAATGGTATCCCTGGTTCCATGTCGTCTTCTGAATCCAGCTTGAATTTCTGGTAGTTCCCTGTCAATATACTGCTGCAGCCACTTTTGAATGATCTTCAGCAAAATTTTGCTTGCATGTGATATTAATGATATAGTTTGATAATTTCCGCATTCAGTTGGATCACCTTTCTTGGGAATAAGCATAAATATGGATCTCTTCCAGTCAGTTGGCCAGGTAGCTGTCTTCCAAATTTCTTGGCATAGACAAGTGAGCACCTCCAGCGCTGCATCCATTTGTTGAAACATCTCAATTGATATTCCATCAATTCAGGGAGACTTGTTTTTCACCAATGCCTTCAGAGCAGCTTAAGACTTCTTTTTTCAGTACCATTGGTTCCTAATCACATGCTACCTCCTGAAATGGTTGAATGTCCACCAATTCTTTTTGGTATAGTAACACTGTGTTTTCCTTCCATCTTCTTTTGATACTTCCTGCATTGTTTAATACTTTCCCCTTACAATCCTTCAATATTGCAACTCAGGGGTTGAATTTTTTCTTCAGTTCTTTCAGCTTGAGAAATGTCAAGTGTGTTCTTTTGGTTTTTTATGTCCAGGTCTTTGTCTTCTTGAGCCACCCTTTGAAATCTTCTGTTCAGTTCTTTTACTTCATCATTTCTTCCATTAGCTTTAGGTACTTGATGTTCAAGAGCAAGTTTCAGAGTCTCTTCTCGCATCCATTTTTGTCTTTTCTTTATTGTCTTTTTAATGACCTCTTGCTTTCTTCCTGGATGATATCCTTGATGTCATTCCACAATTCATCTGTTCTTTGGTCATTAGTGTTCATTGTCAAATCTATTCTTGTTATGATCTCTAAATTCAGGTGGGATATACTCAAGGTCGTACTTTGGCTCTAGTGGACGTGTTCTAATGTTCTTCAGTTTGAACTTGAACTTGCATATGAGCAATTGATGGTCTGTTCACAGTTGGCCCCCTGCCTTGTTCTGACAGATGATATTGAGATTTTCCATTGTCTCTTTCCACAGATGTAGTCAATTTTATTCCTATGTATTCCATCTGGTGAGGTCTTCATGTATAGTTGCTGTTTATGTTGATGAAAAAGGTATTTGCAATGAAGAAGTTGTTGGTCTCGCAAAATTCTATCATGAGATCTCTGGCATCATTTCTATCACCAAGGCCATATTTTCCAACTGCCGATCCTTCTTCTTTGTTTCCAACTTTCACATTCCTATCACAGTAACTATCAATGCATCCTGATTGCATATGAAATCAGTTTCAGACTACAGAAGCTGGTAAAAATCTTTAATTTCTTCATCTTTGGCCTTAGAGGTTGGTAGATAAATTTGAATAGTCGTATTAACTGGTCTTCCTATGTATGGATATTATCATATCACTGACAGCGTTGTACTTCAGGAGAGATCTTGAAAAGCTCTTTTTAACAGTGAATGCAAAGCCATTCCTCTTCAAGTTGTCATTCACAGCGTAGTAGACCATGTGATTGTCCATTTCAAAATGGCCAATACCAGTCCATTTCAGCTCACTGATGCCTAGGATATGGATGTTTATGCATTCCATGACCTGGATGAGCCCTAAATCCAATGACAAGTGTAGTTATAAAAGATAGAAGGGGAGAAGACAAAGAGAAAAGGAGAAAGCCATGTGAAGACAGAGGCAGAGAATGGAGTCATTCAGCCACACACCAAGGAATGCCTGGTGCCACCAGAACCTGGAAGAGGCAAGGGACAGAGTCTCCATTAGAGCCTTCAGAGGGAGCACTTTGATTTCAGACTTCTGACCTCCAGAACTGTGAGAGAAGAAATATCCTTTGTTTAGAGCCACCAAGTTTGTGGAAATTTGTTACAGCAGCCCTAGAAAACTCATACAAGCACCCTGTGTAAAATAGAACCCTCTGAAACCTTCTTTATTTCTCACCGTACTGCTTATCACTATCCAATATTATATTTTTATACATTTTATTCACTTCTGCATCTCTAGCGCTTCAATAATGCCTAATATGCAGCAGTAATTTGATAACTATATGTTTGAATACAGGAAGAAGGAAAGAAGAAAGGGAGGAAGGGAGAGAGGCATGGATGGAGAAAGAGAATGAGAGAAGATGGGAGAGGGAAGGGAGTAAGGGAGAAGAAAAAAGAGAAAAACAGGAAGGAAGGGAAAAGAGAAGAAAAGAATGAAGAGAAGAAGGGAAACGGAGGGAGGGAGCAAAGAGAAGAGGCATCTGAGTGAAAAATTCTTATTAAAAGAATCCACGTTTGGATTACTGGTAAGAAAAGGGAAAGGAAACTGCACATGGTAGCTCACAGAGGCCCTTAAAACGGAACTAGCTGGGAAGGGGGCTGCTAGGACTTGTTCTGTCACATTCCTGTAACAAGGAGAGGCATCAGGCCAGTGACTGATTATTGGACACTGTCAACAAGATCAAATCCAGCTGCACAGAGGACATTGCCATTCAGTTGTTCTCCTGCCTGATTCCAGGTCACACAGTGAGGGTGGTGTAACAACATCTGCTTTCTCACTGTCTCCTCATTATCCTGGTCATTCACGTAGCCGTGGTGACAGTGTCACTCACTACTCAGGAGCAGGTCTCCAGGAGACTCTTTAGTTTAACAGGGCTGTGTCAAAAAAAACAATACCAGTGATACCATTTCTCGTACTAAGGGTTGAATTCGTCTGCAGAGTGAGGGGGGACGAGGAGCATAGGAGATCCAGTGGTGATGTGGAGTGGTCAGATTTTGCAAGCACTGCTAACACTCAACCTCCCTGATTCCAGATTCTGCATTACAGACTGTGTCATAGTTTAGTTACAGGCTGCATTTTTTTTTAATTGGCTAAAGAGATCACAGAAACCCTGGTGCCATAGTTGTTAAAAGCTACAGCTGCTAACCAAAAGGTCGGCAGTTCAAATCCTCTGGAAACTCTATGGGGCAGCTCTACTCTGTCCTGTAGGGTCGTTATGAGTTGGAATCCACTTGATGGCTATGAGTTTGGTTTTGGGGATTTTTTTTAAAGAGATCAAAATAGTTTCTTCGTTTCTGAATCTAGAAGTTTTTATTTATCAATGAATGGGCTCTGATTTAAAAATTGGTAGTTATTTAAAAAAAAAAACCAAACCCATTGCTGCCAAGTCAATTCCAACTCATAGTTGCCCTATAGGACAGAGTAGAACTGCTCCATAGGGTTTCCAAGGAGAGGTTGGCTGGTGGATTTGAATTGCTGACCTTTTGGTAAGCTGGAGAGTTCTTAATCACTGTGCCACTAGGGCTCCATTTCTTATCCTATAGTGATTAAATTTTGTAACTCTGTAACTGGAAGAAGTCATCAAGGATGCATCTTTAATTTTATGGGATCTAAGTTTTAAATGGGGCCCTGATGGCTTAGTGGGTAAGAGCCCCCCTGCTAACTAAAAGCTTGGCAGTTCGACTCCACCAGCCACTCCTTGGAAACCCGATGGGGCAGTTCTACTCTGTCCTACAGGGTCGCTGTGAGTCGGAATCACTTGGATGGCATGGGGTTTGGTTTTGCTTTGGATAAGAAATGTTTATTTTTCCCCATACGCTATGTAAGCCTAGTGATTTATTGGTTTACCTTTTATCTATTAGTACCCATGTATAACTACCTTTATGACATGTATTACACTGGAAAGACAGAAATTTTATTTTCAAAACATTTAATAATTCAGAATATTTTCTAGTAGAGATTTGCATAGGTCTAGGTGCTCGGGTTTACTCTATAATCTATTATATTTTCATTGTGAAGAAGAACCATATTGAAGAATTAATTTTTATTGTATATAAACTGGAAAATGTGCATGTCAAATGCATTGCTGGCCTATTGATGCTATTGGTACCAAAAGTAGTGTCAATATTTTTTTCCCTCCCTGTTAATACATGAAAAAGAATATGATCTATTGAAACTGTTGAAAACTTACCAATTTCTAAATACACCCATGTGCACATGACCTGTAGGTGAATTGACTGTTAATAGAATGTATATTGGGATGGATCATCTGTGACTAAAATACACCTCCTCTGGATTCGTATTGCATGTTTGTTTTCTCAAACTAATGTGGTGCTCGTAATTCTATACAAATATGCACTGCTAAAATAACCAAATATGTTTGCTTGAAATTTTCCAAAGGCTCCTTTGTGTTTTGTTTATATTTTCCTAAACTCTCTATTGATGAACTATACTGCAGTCTCATTTTCCCCCTTCCCACATAATATGTGCAACAGAAGTGCCAAATCCTGACACCTGGAGTTTTATTGATTGCTTATATTCACAATTGGCTAAATCAAGGGGATGTAGACGGTGAAAAATGACAAAAGGACTGATAAACAATCAAACAGCCAAAAACCGTCATTAGCCCAATCTTTTCCTGTTGACTCGAGATCTTGTTTTCATTAATGAGGATATGGATTAATGATACACAAACAGCTCATCCTTTGTCATTTTTCCAGCTAAGCTTGGAGGGAAAAAAGTCAATTATAAAAACGGATGGGAATACATAGGTATTTGGCCAATTATTCTAAGGATCTTTAAAAACCTCAGTTATCGGGAGCCCAGATAAAGTGGAAGGTGGAGGTCATTAGCATATTACAAAATATGCTAAAGTATCTGTTTGTAATGAGGACCTGAAACAGCTGGGCTTCTCTGATCAACTCCATATGTGCTGTGAGGAATAGAAAACTGGAATCTGGTTTTATATTGAAAGTGCTAGGCAGCTGGAGGAGTTTCTGGGTGGCATGGTTAAGGCACTCGGATGCTAACCGAAACTTCAAAGGTTTGAGTCCACCTAGAGGGGCCTGGGAAGAAAGGCCTGGCAATCCACTTTCAAAAAATCAGTCACTTAAAACCCTATGGAGTACGGTTCTACTCTGACATATATGGGGGGTCACCGTAAGTGAGAAGAGACTCAACGGCCACTGGTTAGGCACCTAGAGGTCAATAGAGTTATAATACTTAGCATATCTGTAAGATTATAAACTCATTAAACATCCTAAGAAACTTCCCCAAATGAACAATTTATTATCCTACTGTGTAAAATTTCCTTCTTGGTAAATTACAATTTTCCTAATATTTTCTTAGCAGCGTAGTCTTTGTGTTTATGAAATAATATTAAAAGTCTCCTTAAAAACATATTTTTTGTGATAATCTCAAAATTCTTCTGAAAAATTTTTCTTTCTGCAAATGAAAAAGCAGAACGCATACACACATGCATTCACTTATGCACACATATACAGTCTTTTGCAGGAATTCCTTATATAACCAGGGAAGCAAAACTAAAAGGAAGAAACGACATTTTCTTCAGCCTGCCAGTCCTATACCTAGTGAATGAAGCAAGATGAGAGCAGCATGGCTTCAGTAGCTGTGTCTAAGGAACACCTTCTCCATGCATTCCATCCTGCTGGCACTCAACAAATTTCCCATACTAGCCCCTTCTGCCCTGTCCTGTTTCCTTAGAGGCTGACCTCTATAGATTATATCACTATGACCTTTGTTTTCTAGTCGGATACCACCAAAGAGGGATAGCAACATGAAATCAGAGGGCAGGATAAGAGAAAAATCAGGGTACTTCTCTGTACCCCACCCCTACGCCATCCTGGCCAGCACCTCAGTTTTGACAGAACTGTGTTCTTGTTCATCTACCCAAGCTTTAGGTGCTGTAGACAGTCCCTCTCTTGTGGCTGCTGAGATACAATAATGTTCTCTTCTTGCTTCTTCAGGCCCCTGGTTTCCATTGTTGCTCGTTCCTGGATGTGTCACAATTCTATTCTCTTTCTCCCAGTCTAGCCCACATCTCTTTAAATAGTCATTTCACTAAGCTCTTTTCACTTAATTCTCTGCTTTATACCCTCTGTTTCCTGCTAGGATTTTCACCCATAGATTGCTTTGAAAAATTTAGTTCATCTTCTGACAACCCTTTATTCATTCCTCTTATGGTATTTTTAGAGTCTACTTTAATAATCTGTTTACACATCTTTCTTCTCTAGTGGACACAGAGTTCCTGGATGACAGGGATTATAGTTTAATATCAATGTAAATCTAATACCTTATATCAAACCAAAAAAACCAAACCCGTTGCTGTCGAGTCCATTCCAACTCAGAGCAAATACCTTGCAGAATAAATAAGTGTGTTTTGAATGAATGAATGAATGCATAAATTTGGAACACCATTCCATGGCAGCTCATTTCAGCTGAAAATTTAAGCCATGTCAAAAACATCCTTCATCAGAGACAGACTGTTGCTTGCTTTAAAATAACCGGATTATAACTATGGAACACAAGTGACAGTCAGTCCAGAGGAAAGCAGCTTGTTTCTTGCACCTATTCACACTAAAACAGAAATCTGTGCCCAAGCCTCCAGGCCAGCATGGAGAGAGGCTCACAAAAGAGATTACTGCCAGCATGAAATAATACTCCAAGGGATCCACATGCTGTAGATTGGGTTTATCCTGAGTTGTGTTCCAGTAACTTTCAAAGTAATTAGCATTTATCTTCCACTTGTCACCTTCATGGTAAAACAATTTAGACATCTTCTGTACCACACATGGGTTCCTGAGGAGTAGAGGAACCCCCTTACACCTAAATGAAGACGACAACAGAAGATTCGGAATGACAGCCCCTTAGCCACAAGATCGCATTTACCACTGGGTGTTCCAACAGATAAAGGACACGTCAGTCCAAGTGACCTAAGTTGTTCAGAAGGTGCAACATTTATCTGAATGTTCCCCAGCTCACTCAAAATGTTCTGAAAATCCTGCAACGGCTGACAAATCTCAGATGCTAACCCACCAAAAACCAAATGCATTGCTGTCAAGTCTATTCTGACTCAGAGCAACCCTATGGGACGGAGTAGAACTGCCCCATATGGTTTCCAAGAAGTGGCTGATGGATTCAGATTGCAAATCTTTTGGTTAGCAGCTGAATGCTTAACTACTACACAACCAGGTTGCCCAGATGCTAACAGTGATATGCTAATGTAGATATTTGAGGACTGCCTCATTTCCCGGTCAGTAGGGGCTGTACAGCTGTTGTTCCATTGAGCAGCCAGGGCCAATGGCAGAAATGCGATATTTTTTAGGCATGAGGCTTATTTCCATATCAAGGTTTCCTTCTTTCCATCCAAGCTGTGCTCATTAGAGATATTTTCCTTCCATGCCCAGTGAGACAATGGAAAGCACTTAACTGGACATGTCAAGATTATCCTGGCATGATTAGCAGCAATAGTCAAACAGGACTTGATTGAACCTTGTAGTTTACATTGAGGGTTGCCCATAGAGCACTGTTCTATTTCTTTCCTAACAGAATATTGCTTTGGATAGGCTAGTCACCTCTCTCTCAAGTTGCTGGGTACCACAATGAAAGTGAACCTCGCTTTTAGCTCTCAGGATAAGATTTATTGGTAAAAAGCTGTGGTTCTCAACTAGAGGAAATTTTCCCCACTAGAGACATTGGGCATTCGGCAATGTCTAGAGAAATTTTTGCTTGTCACAACTGGGGCGGAAGGAGGGGGCACTGGCATTTATTGGGTGGATAGAGGCCAGGGATGCTTCTAAACCTCCTAAAATGCACAGGACATCTCCCACAACAAAGTATTATCCATCCCCAAATGTCAATAGTGCCGAGGTTGAGAAACCCTGGTCTAAAGACAGGCTCATCTTTCTTGGACCAGATTGGTTCAGGAACCGGCATGTGATCCAATTCTACCCAGTGACTTAGAGAGGAAAAGTTGAGTGTAATCTTCTGGACAATTCTTTGTCAATCTCTAACAAGACCGACAAGAAACAGAAGGGCAGAGTGAAGAGATAGCAAGGACCTGAGTCCATAAAGACATGGTTTAGCCCATGAATCCCTGAACTCTAAAGTCTGCTTCATCTCTGAACATCGGTTTATGTGAGCTAGTAACACTCTATTTTTCTGTTGAAGTTTCTGTTATTTACATGCATAAACATCCTAACTGAAGCACATCTGCTTTTCCTGATGGTTGAGTAAGATTGATGTTAACTCTGGCGACCTGTGTGTTAGAGCTGAGAAGGCTCTGACATTAAGTGCAGAAGCAAGAAAGATATGAAGAGGCAAATGCCCCCTTGGATTATCTAGAGGAATAAAGCAATGTGGTAAGGGAAGTGAGAAGACAGAGAAGGAGAATGGGCAAGATTGGACATCATTAGTCACACTATCAATGGGACTCTTTAGAGAATCCCCATTTTATCGGAGGTACAGTAGATAAAGGAGCAAAAAGTGGCACCCACAAAGTCTTCCTCACTTAAGTCTAGCCTAGAATGGAGTAAATTCTCTGATATCTCTTAAACAGTGACTGCTTATTTCTCGACTCCCACTTCAGTTATGTTTCTATCATAATTCCCCAACAATGTTCAGAACAAGTGGCATGAACACCATAGTAGTCCTGACCTGTGACCAGGCCCTTCATTAAGGGTTTTTCCCTTGCTTCTGTCTTCAGAAGCTGGAGTCTCCTTCTCACTGGTCTATTTCCTCCCAGGTTGTTATTTACAAAACATGGAATTACTTCCTGTTGTCTCAATCATTTCTAACATTGCTGTATTATAATTGTGAGCTTACGTCTTATTGCCCTGACTGCTTCAATCAATCTTAGTTTAGAAAATTGTAGCAACTTTAGACACCATCACTATTTCAACATCAAATGTTTCTTGAAAGTGTGGGGTTTCTTTATTACTTTAGTCAACACAACTATTGTAGTAAGCAGATATATCTTGCCAGTGGGTTTATATACTTATCTTATATGGTGATGTAATGAAAAGCAGAATTATGTTAAAAAAAAAAAAAAAAAAACCCTCTCTGCAATTAGTTTACACAGCCCTGGAAAACCACGTGAGCCTTTGTTTTTGACACAAAAGGTCTTCGTCATAGGATGATCAGAAACAAGTTACAGATGAATGTATGACCAACAGGATGAAACAAATAAATAAAACATCAAAATAGTTCCATTAAAAACATCAGAACAATAATTAATATTTGCATTCTAAAGACAGTGTTACTAGTTATTAGTAGTTATTATAAGAAGCACCAAATTATACGAAGCACCAAATACTGAGGACAGCATTACCCTGGAAATGACCATCACAGATCCAGTTTGAGTTTTGCATTAACTGGCAAATCAGCTTGGAGTTGGTCAGGTAAGATCACTGGTATTACATTATGTCAGCTCTAAGGTTTGGAGTAGTTATTTTCAAAGGCCAAATTAGTGCTATCATGAGGTCCTCAACAAGTTAACAAATATTATGTGCCAATATTTTGCTTGTGTGTGTATGTGAGTGTGTTGCATATCATATTCTTTACTTTTGAAATAGCAACTTTGGGGAAATGTATCACTAAGAAGGAGGACAGGATGCTGGAAGAAGCATATCATCTCAGAATGTTTTGGGAGAAAATGCCTCTTCTGATATTTCTGTTTAGAGTCGCCCAACTCAGTTTGTGTCCCTGCTGTCCTTACTCTGTCCTATTACCCCTTCTGCCCCAGAAAGGTGCAGTGGCTTCCCTGATGGCATATTTGGCACTGATAAAATGGGGATACTTGAGTCAGCTTTGCCCTCCTTCCTCTTGGGAGCAAGCTGCTTACAGGAGGGCATTTTCTCTTCCGCTTTTCCAAAGATGGGTTCCACAGCTTGTATGAAGTGTCCTGCTCTGGTCTGACATTGCCTCTCTATATACTTCCTTTCTTCCGGCTTGGAATACTGATGTGAGAACATGTGATTAGTTTTGTAAGTCTTCTTAATTTGGGGATTCTGTTAAGAGATGCATTTAAATCTCATACTAAGTAATTTCCTAAAAATTAATCTTTCTCAGTAACACGGAAGGAACTTCGCAGACAGAAGGAGCCAAAAGGACACCAAGGTCTTCCCTTGTGCCCTCCTCTTTACTTCCCATAATGGAACCAAGGCACCTCCCAAGGTGTGAAGAGATACAGTCTAAGTATATATGCTTAATTATAAAAGCAAAAATGTTGCCTTCGAGTTGATTCTGACTCATAGCCATCCTACAGGACAGAGTAGAATCCCCATAGGGTTTCCAAGAGGCAGCTGGTGAATTGGAACTGCCGACCTCAATGAAAAAATACTTAAAATGTAAACTGATAGCTGTCTCTAAAGACTTGATTACATTAAAATTGTGGCTATAGAATAGTATTGTGGAAAATCATGTACTTTATAAACTTCTGCAGCAATGGGAAAGTGAGCACCTAACAATTTAGGATTAAACTAATAAAAATTTGGATGTCCTAAAGAAACTGAATTGGTATCAAAAGAAGACAAACCTGGCTGAAGCTATAAAAAAGGACCTGGATTAAAACTGTGTCCATAAATGAGATGTCTTAAGAATATACTAGGAGGAACAGAAGAAATGGAATAGGGGACTTTGTGTATCACTTAAGGCAGTATCATTCTATTGCACAGGGTGGCCATAAGAAAAAATATATATATTTATTCCAGCTCAGAGATAACAGTAGCTACAGTGACTATTTTTCCAACATCAGTACCTCCTCCGTATTCCCCATTAACAGAACTTGGTTGGTTACTAGACACAAAATTAATCTAAGCCAATTGTGGCAGATACATTTCCATTTCAAGGAACCTTTTCCCAGTCTCCCTCACATTGGGAGTAATCATGTGATTCAGTTCTGATCAATGAGAAAAGTGTGAACCCATTCTTTAAATTCTTCATTCTTTCCTGCTTGGAATACTAATGTGAGAACATGTTGTCTGGAGCTGCAGCATCCGTCTTGAACCATGAGGTGATCTGTACGAGTACAAAGAGCCAGTGGCCTGAAGGCAGCAACACAGAAAGATAAAAATGAAGAGTCTGTGTCTTTGATGACAGTAGAACCATCTACTTTGAGACTTCTTTTAAAGTAAATAAGACAAGTTGTTATTTTCCGTAAGTCTGTTATCTGAAGCTGATTTTATCTTACTTAATACAGAAGGGAATGGTGATAACATTAGAGACAGTCACTAATACCCATCACATAAATCTAAGGTGGACAGAATCTTAGGTGGTACAGAAAATGCTGTATCAAGAGATCCAAAACATATAAATCAAGGCAAATAATGTAAATATAGTTCTCCAAAAATTAATTTTTAATTTTGAAAAATTAAAATTTCAATATTACATTTTCTTAAATTTTGCTCTAGACTTTAAGTCCATTTGGAAGAATAAACATGTTATCCAGGATTACCAAGAAAAATTTGTTGAAAATAATGATTTGGCTTTGCTCCACCAGATATTAACACCAATTGAAGTTGAATTGACTCCAACTTATGGTGACCCCATGCATGTCAGAGTAGACTGTGCTTCATAGGCTAGTCCATGGCTACTTTTCATACGTAGATCATCAGACCTTTCTTTTCTGTGCCTCTGGGTGAACTTGAACTTCCAACCTTTCTGTTACCAGCCAGGTGTGATAACTGCACCATCCATCAAATACACCAAACATTAAAATCATTTATAAATTAACATAATGAAAAAGTCACAGTGTTGACATAGGAGTAGACAGACATATAAAATGAAATTAAAAGTTTGAAAATATAACCAAAGAAGTCCAAAGTCCGTAACTTAGTTAATAATATTGTACCAGTAGTGTTCATTCCTTAGTTTTGTCAAAAGTTTTATGGTTATATAAGATGTTAACACTAGAGGACGAGATAAAGGGTATAATGGGAACTCCGTTTGTTTTCTTTAACAACTTTCTTGTAAATCTAAAATTATTCCAAAATGAAAATTTATTGAAGATCATTTTATGTGATAAAAAGTATACTTGAAGTGATTTTAGAACCCTAACTCATATCTTAGCACACAGATTAAAAATTAAACAATAAAAAATTAAACTAAATAAGTTCAAGTAGTAAGCAGTAAGTAAGGACTAAAGCCATAAAAAAGATAAGTAGCCTTTACTATAAACCTTAATATATAGACTTTTTATCATTGTTAGGTGCCAATGAGTCAGTTCCCACTCACAGCAACCCTATGTACAACAGAACGAAACACTGCCGGGTCCTGTGCCATCTTCACAATCGATGTTAAGCTTGAGACCATTGTTGCAGCCACGGTGTCAGTCTATCTCACTGAGAGTCTTCCTCTCTTTCACTGACCCTCTACTTTACTAAGCATGCTGTCCTTCTCCAGGGTCTGGTCCCTCTTGATAACATATCCAAAGTATGTGTGACGGAGTCTAGCCATCTTTAGGGAGCATTCTGGGTACTTCTTCCAAGACAGATTTGCTCGTTCTTTTGACAGTCCATGGCATATTCAATATTCTTTGCCAACATCATAATCAGTCTTCCTGTTCATTGTCCAGCTTTCACAGACATATGAGGCAACGGAAAACACCATGGGTCGGGTCTTGCGCACCTTAGTCCTTAAAATGAGATCTTTGCTTCTTAACACTTTAAAGAGGTCTTTTGCAGCATATTTTCCCAGTGCAATACATCATTTGATTTCTTGACTGCTGCTTCCATGCGTGTTGATTGTGCACCCAAGTAAAATGAAATCCTTGACAACTTCAATCTTTTCTCCGTTTATCATGATGTCACTTACTGGTCCAGTTGTGAGGATTTTTATTTTCTTTATACTGAAGTGTAATCCATACTGAAGGCTGTAGGCCTTGATCTTCCTCTGTAAGTGCTTCAAGTCCTCTTTACTTTCAGCAAGCAAAGTTGTGTCATCTGCACATTGCAG
This sequence comes from Trichechus manatus latirostris, assembly GCF_000243295.1. NCBI lineage: Eukaryota > Metazoa > Chordata > Mammalia > Sirenia > Trichechidae > Trichechus > Trichechus manatus. The sequence goes on along the minus strand of NW_004443940.1, from coordinate 3,066,596 downwards.
GTTGTTATTGAGTCTTCCTCCAATTCTGATGCTGTGTTCTTCTTCATATAGTCCAGCTTCTCAGATTATTTGCTCAGCATACAGATTGAATAAGTATGGTGAAAGGATACAACCCTGACACACACCTTTCCTGACTTTAAACCATGCTGTATCCCCCTTGTTCTGTTTGAAATGTATCTTGGTCTATATACTGGTTCCTCATGAGTACAATTAAGTGTTCTGGAATACCCATTCTTCCTAATGTTATCCATAATTTTTATGATCCACACAGTCAAATGTTTTTGCATAGTCAATAAAACACAAGTCAACATCTTTCTCGTGTTCTCTGCTTTCAGCCATGATCCATCTGACACCAGCAATGATATTCCTGGTTCCATGTCCTCCTCTGAATCCAGCTTGCATTTCTGGAAGTTCCCTGTGAATGTACTGCTACAACCACTTTTAAATGATCTTCAGCAAAATTTTCTTGCGTGTGATATTAATGATACTGTTCAATAATTTCCGCATTCTGTTGGATCACCTTTCTTTGGAATAGTCATAAATATGGATCTCTTCCAGTCAGTTAGCCAGGTAGCTGTCTTTCAAATTTCTTGGCACAGATGAGTGAGCAACTCCAGCACTGTATCTGTTTATTGAAAAATCTCAATTGGTATTCTGTCAATTCCTGGAGCCTTGTTTTTCCCCAGTGTCTTCAGACTTTTAGGGAACACTGTAAACAGAAAGACAAAATATAAACTAGGAAACATTATATATGAAAATCTTAATATACAAATCACTATTCCAAATTAATATGGGAAAAATGAACTGTCCATGGTGAAAAAAAATAAAACTACGAATATCAACAGTATTCTATGGAAAAAGAAAAATACTAAATAAATGTAAATAGTTAAGAATGGATTTTTAGCTTTAGTATTAACAAGATTAAAAGAGTTGATAATACTTGGTGTTTGAAAAAGTTATGGGGGATAGGCACAGTCACGTATACTGCTGAAAAGAGCATAAATTAAACTGACTTTCTGGAAGATAACCTGACAGTTTGCATAAAATGTTCTAAATAGTGTATTCACTATTCACTTCCATGTAGCAATTTCACTTCTGGAAATGTTTTTATCCAAGGCAAATGACTTAAGAAGTAATTGAAGACAAATTTATATATATGATAAATATATATATATATAGAGAGAGAGAGAGAGCTCTGGTGGTATAGTGGTTAAGAACTCGGCTGCTAACAAAAAGGTTGGCAGTTCGAATCCACCAGTTGCTCCTTCACAACCCTGTAGGGTCACTATGAGTCGGAATCAACTGGATACTACGTAAATATATATACGTAGAGAAAGAGAGAGAGAAGGATTTCTTGGTAAAGAGAGATAGTTGTTTTATCACACCATTTATTCTCAGAAATATTTGGAAACAACATGACTAATGATATAAGGGTGTTCAAAAAAGTATCATTTGCCCATGGAACTCAATGAGCTATTAATGATAATACAATATAATAATAATAAGTTACATCTATATGCTAGGTTTTATTATTATCCTTATCAACCATTGCCCGCTGCCGTCAGGTCGATGCGGACTCACAGCAGCCCTATAGGACAGAGTAGAACTGCCCCATAGGGTTTCCGAGGCTGTAATCTTTACAGAAGCAAATTGCCACATCTTTCTCCAGAAGAGAGGCTGGTGGGTTCAAACCACTGATTTTTCAGTTAGCTTAACCACTGTGCCACCAGAGTTCCTTATCCTTATCATATAATTGAGGAAATTGAAGCTTAAAGACAACATTAAGTTGCCCAATGAACTGTTACAGTTTATTTTTAGTTTCCATGGAGTCATCTCTGACTCATGGCAACCCCATGCACAACAGACCAAAAAGTGACCTAGCCCTACACCATCTTCATGATCCTTGGTATGCTCGAGTATACTGTTGTGGCCGCTGTGTATTTTAAGTGTCTTCTAAACCAGGGGGTTTGGCTATATTGGACAATATTGTGTTCCATAAAGTTTTCACTGTCCAATTTTTGGAAGCAGATTGCAGTCCTTTTTAACTAATCTGTCTTTGTCTGGAAGCTCTGTTGAAACCTGTTCAGTATGGGTGACCCTGCTGTATTTCAAATACCGGTGCCATAGCTACTGGCTTCACAGCCACATGCAAACCACCACAATACAACAAAGTGACAGACGAGTGGTGGCCCAGTGCCTACAGCTCTTTAATGAGAAAGCTAGATTCAAACCCTGGAGTTCTTTTAGATAACAATCTACAAGCTACAGAACCATAAAGTGAATAAACTGAAAAGAAGACATCAGGAACATTTTTGAGAGAAGAGTTCCATGTAACAAGAAAGCAGAAATGAAGTTAACTATTTCGGGGTAGGAAAATAATCCAATTTTTATCAGATTCCAGAGGTTCATAGACCCCAAATGTTAAGAGCCAGTGATTAAACTCATGTTATTTGCCTATCTGATCTCAATAGACCACCAGTTGATTTCCTTGCCTCTGACTCCTCCGCCATTTCTATTCACCCTACTGTTGCCATCTGAAACCACCACCATCAGACACACTCCCAGATTCCTCTCTCTGGCTCTTTAAGACCAGATCAAACCAGTGATTTCCCTGAGGATGTACAAAAATCAACCCTTATCAATATACAAAAATCTCTTCATTCTTTGAATCAGAGAAGACATTTAGTCGTAGTTAGGATCTCATTTACCAGCAATCAATAGGATCTATGTAGATGTTTCATTTCATATGGAAGAGATTTAAAATTGACTCAGGAAGCTTGAAATTTTAAAAAATTCTACTTCCACATATAAAATTCATGCTCTTATGAGCCATCCTATAACTTAATGCCTTGTTCTGGGTTTCACATACAGTGAGAGTACTAAGTATTTCAAATTACTAAATGAGTTCACAAAGGTGAATACCTTGCTTCATAATGAAGTAAACATGACACACATAACCCAATAGAAGTACACCTACTCCTCACTGCTCAACACTGTTAGGTTCCAAAGACCAGGTCATTATGAGAAAATCGGCATTATGTGAAAATGGAGAATGACCATATCACACCACAAAATGGAGGATGACTACATCATTACATGACTTCCAAATTACATCATTACATAACTGCTAAATTGTATCATTACATAACTGCCAAATTACATCATTACATAAATGTGAAATCACTGAGAATCATGGCACAGGCAAACTGACACATAACATTAACCATCACAGCCTCAGTGATAATTACTGCCAGGCATACACCATTAATGTGCAAAATGGTTGAAAAGTAGATTTGTTTTTTTTTTTACTATTGTCATAAATATGAAATGTCAAATAACAAAATAGTTGATAAGTGTGTAGGTGTAATTGATTCAACCTCCTCGTGTCCGTAAAAACTGAGTTTTTTGTTCTACCTTCTTAGGTTAAAATTGCACTCCCTCATTTAGCTGGCATTAAGCTTAAGATGAAGCTATTTTCCTTTCCATGAAAGCCTATTGATCAAGGGGAAATTTAAATATGTAGGAAGGTGTGGAGGGCGAGTCAGGAAGAGAGGGACATGTCATTGAAACAATTATGCAAATGTATTTCTGTAAAATAATACTGTTAAGGTCATTTAGTTGAGATCCTGGATATTGTTAATTCTAAATATATATTACTTTTTAATCAAACTACTTACATCCCACTCTTTCCTGAGACATTTATATTCTGACTATATTTTGTGGGCAGTTAGGATCCAGCTAAGCTCTCAAATATAATAACTATCAGGAAATTGTCCTGAATTATTCATGTTAATTATGCCGAACCAAACATTGTAGATAGGAAAACGTATTTCCCACTGAAATATGTTTGCCTTAGAGAGATTTTCTACATTGATCATATTCTTTCCTTTCTTATGGGTAGACCTAAGGGTCCCTAGGATGGTCAGAAGTATATATAATGAATTTCACCCATTACCATGTTTTTTCAGCACAATCCACATCATCTAAATCAATTCCGCATTTCTCCCACAGTTTCACAAATAACCATAACTAAGCCCCAGTCCAAAACAATTATCAATCATTGTAGCACGTATCTATTTGGATTATACAGAGGAAAAAATGTTCTTTGGTTATATTCTATTTTTATACATACTTTCTACCCAATATAATAATTTCTTAGCATATAAAAACACATTCTTTTTTCATTTATTCATTCACAAATTCATTTATTCATTAAGCTGTTTAACAAGCAGTCACTGAGCACCTACTATGTGTCAGGTACTGTGATGGGCATTTACACCTCTCTTCTGATTGCCTTTTGTGGTTTGCTTTTTATTGTTGTTTTTCTAGAGGATTCCAGAGACTGAGAATTGTGTTAATCATATACCCGTTGCGGTCGAGTCGATTCCGACTCATAGCGACCCTATAGGACAGAGTAGAACTGCCCCATAGAGTTTCCAAGGAGCGCCTGGTGGATTCGGACTGCCAATCTTTTGTTAGCAGCCGTAGCGCCTAACCACTACGCCACGAGGGTTTCCGTGCTAATCATAGTCCTCGCTTAATGACCCACTATCATCATTTTTAATTTTCTCATTTATCCTGTACCTGATATCCCATTTCTATCTTCCCTAATTTCCTTAATGTAGATCTACTCTGTTTATTGTACATGCATATGATGGAAATACTGTATTTAGTATTATTTTAATTATGTATATGTTTTTAATGTAATAATTAGCATTGCACTGTGCATCTCGTTCTGTTTCTTACGTCTTCACTCTACCTAATGTGTTATGTGAAATTAGTTACACAATTTCAAGGACAGGCACATTCCACTTTTTATGTGATGAAGAGCAAGGTTGACTGCACCTCCTTGCTAGAACAATCAAATCCGTGATGGACATCCAAGTGCTTGCCTCTGTTTGTCAGTTAGAATTTCTTTGGGTTACACATCTAGGAGAGAATTGGAAAAGCTGAAATTAATTGTTAAGGAAGTGCTGGATTTCTTTGCAAATTGACCACACCTATTAACAATAGCACCAGCATTCCAAGGTAATTTCTGTTTCTCTACTTCTTCCTCAGCAGTTGATTGTCCGTTTATTTTTCTCCCCAATCTGAATCTGAAGTGGTATTCCAGTGTTGTTTTAATTTTTGCTTCTTGGATAACCAATGAGGTAGAACATCTCTTTTGATTTCAATTGATTTTAGCTATCTTACTCTTTGCTTTGGGCTGAATTATTCATTCATATTCTTTGCAATTTCAATTCTCCTGGATTCTTTGTATTTTTATTGCTGATTTCCCCAAGTTTCTTGGTTACTTATAGCCAATGCAAACATCTTTCTCAGTTTGTTATTCAGCTTGTTTTATTCTTTTCAGAGAATTAGAGATTAGGAGGGAATATTCTGGCAGTGTGGAAATTAAGAGCACATGAGGTCATTTTCTTTCTTGTAAAAATACAGATAACACAGCATTTGTTAAGTAAGTATCTTTCAGGTATATAATTCAGTGAAACATATTACCTCAAACATGTTGTAAAACTATCACCAAAAATAATAATAAAAACCTGTTGCCTTCAAGTGGATTCCAACTCATGATGGCCCATATATTACAGAGTAGAACAGCTCCATGGGGTTTTCTTGACTGTAATCTTTAAGGAAGCAGGTCATTATGTCTTTCTTCTGCAGAGCACTTCGGTGGATTTGAACTGCCAACTTTTAGGTGATTGCCATCCAGTCAATTCCAGCTCATAGCGACCCTATAGAATGAAGTAGAACTGTCCTAGGGGGTTTCCAAGGAGTGGCTGGTGGAGTTGAACTGCCAACCTTTTTTGGTTAGCAGCCGAGCTCTTAACTACTGTCAAGTGCAAATCATTTGCTCCACTCAGGCACCTATCTGTCACCAATATACAATGCAAAATTTCCATCACCATAAACAGAAACTCAATAATTTCTAAACAATGATTTCCCCTTTTTCCATCCCTCCCACCCCTGGTAACCACTATGAAACTCTGATCTCTATGTATTCATCTATTCTTGTTGTTGTTGTTGTTAGGTGCCATCCAGTTGGTTCCAACTCATAGTGAATCTATGAAAAACAGAAAGAAACACTGCCCAATCCTGCACCATCCTCACAATGGTTGTTATGCTTCAGCCCAGTGTTGCAGCCACTATGTCAGTCTGTCTGCTGAGGGTCTTCCTCTTTTTCGCTGACCCTGTACCTTATCAAGCACTGGTCCCTCCTGATAACATGTCCAAAGTATGTGAGACAAAGTCTCATCATCCTTGCTTCTAAGGAGCACTCTGGCTGTACTTCTTCCAAGACAGATTTGTTCATTCTCCTGGAAGTCCTTGGAATAGTCAATATTTTTTGCCAACACCATAATTCAAAGGTGTCAATTCTTCTTTGGTCTTCCTCATTCATTACCCAGCTTTAGCATGCATATGAGGCAGTTGAAAACACCATGGGTTGGGGCAGGCACATCTTAGTCGTTAAAGTGACATCTTTGCTTTTTAACACTTTAAAGAGGTCTCTTCCAGTAGATTTGCCCAATGCAATGCATCGTTTGATTTCTCGAATGCTGCTTCCATGGTCATTGATTGCAGATCCACGTGAAATGAAATCCTTGACAACTTCAAACTTTTCTCCATTTATCATGATGTTAGTTATTGGTCCAGTTGTGAGGATTTTTGTGTTTTCTTTATGTTGGGGTGCAATGCATACTGAAGTCTGTAGTCTTTGATATTCATCAGTAAGTGCTTCAAGTCTTCTTCATTTTCTGCAAGCAAGGTTGTGTCATCTGTATGTCACAGGTTGTTAATGAGTCTTCCTCCAATCCTGAAGCCCTTTTCTTCTTCATATAGTCCACCTTCTCAGATTATTTGCTCAGCATACAGATTGAAAAGTATGTTGAAGGTATACAACCCTGACACGCATCTTTCCTTATTTTAAACCACTCAGTATCCCCTTGTTCTGTTCGAACATCTGCCTATTGGTCTATGTACTGGTTCCTCATGGACATAATTAAGTGTTCCAGAATTCCTATTTTTCTCAATGTTATCTATAATTTGTTATGATTCACACAGTTGAATAATTTGCATAGTCAATAAAACACAAGTAAACATGTTTCTGATATTCTCTGCCTTCAGTCAAGATCTATCTGACATCAGCAATGATAGCCCTCATTCCATGTCCTCTTCTGAATCCAGTTTGAATTTCTGGCAGTTCCATGTGGGTGTACTGCTGTAACTGCTTTTGAATGATTTTCAGCAAAATTTTACTTGTGTGTGATATTAATGATATTGTTTGTTAATTTCCATATTCTGTTGTCTGTTCCAAGTATTTCATATTAGTGAGATCATACAATTTTTGTCCTTTTGTGATTTTTAAAATGTGGTATGTACATGCAACGGAATATTGCTCTGCCATAGAAATGAAGTCCTGATACACACCTCAACATGGATGAACACTGAAAATATTATACTTAGTGAAATAACTCTTCCTGTTTCTTAAACTGATTTTGAATGAATCCTCTTGTTTTTAACCACATGTTTATCACACTTCCAAATGCACCTGACCTCTCTAAATCATGAAAATTTGGAGGGCTGATGATGCTATAGAGATTATACTGCATCATAGCCTTCCCTATTTCAAGATTAGGATTCAGTTTTCTCAGGTCCTCTAAGTCATTTGCCATTATGCATCTGCTTTCTAGCTTCTGACATTTTGTTTCTGGTTTGTCTCTTCTCTTACTCTTTTTGTCCTTGAGAATGTCTTCCTTTTTAAATATCCCTTGTCATTTAGTGGCTGTCAGAGAATTACAGGAATATGTGAAATACACCATTTTAAACTGGAACTCCCAATCAACTTCATTTTTTTTTTTTAAATATGTATCTCCTGAATATTCTTTCAGGCTTATTATCTACTAACAGCTTTACCATTGCTATGATATTTTGCAGAAAATAGAGCCATAACAATTTTTTTTTTAAAATATAAGTCATCCTCTTTTAAACTTTGCCCCACCAAATCCTGACATTTCATTAAGTAGCAGAGACTTTTCTAAGTATGATGATATATACAATTAATATCATTAAGAAAATTATCTTAGGATGCCCTTTATCACCACTCCTATTTAACATTGTGCTGGAAGTTCAAGCTAGAGCAATAAGGCAAAAAAAAGAAATAAAGGGCATCCAAATTGGTAATGAAGAAGTTAAACTCTCCCTGTTTGCAGATAATATGATACTATACATAGAAAACCCTAAAGAGTCCAC
>NW_004443940.1:3048728-3056621 GCF_000243295.1 Trichechus manatus latirostris | reverse complement strand
AAAAAAGAAAATTATCTTACATAACTCTATAATGATAAATAAGATATACATAAATAACCATAACACAAAATAGGACACTGCAATAAAGCTAAGAAACCTGCCAAGTTAATTATTCCTCTTACAACCGTTCACCTGAATTTACTGGGAGGATTTATACAAAGAAAATGACAGATTTAATATTGTAATCTCCAGACCCTGCATTGTATCTGCTATGTAAAAAATATGTTTTGTTTATTGAATGTATAGGTATAAAAATAAAGTAACAAAAACATCAAAAAATTATACATAATTATTTAAAGAAGATCTAGCCTATGCTACTTTTTCCTGATTTAGCTTACTTTTACTCTAGTATAGTGTCTGACAAAATTTTGATATTCTTTACTGGAAGTTCTAAAACTTAATAAAAATAATCTCTCCCAAACACAATGGCAGCATTCAAAAAACAGAAGAAATATGTCCTTGGTGTTCAAAGTTGGCTGAGCAGTCCTCCCTAAATTCACTCATTCCTGGGACTTACGTCCAATTTAGTGTTACCTCAAGTACTGTAATCACTAGGAACCAACAGTCCTTCAGGACTGCTCCAAAGAGATAGCAAAGGAATAAGCCTGACAGAGTAACACACATTCCATTCCAAAAGCTCCACTGTGCCCTCCTTCTTGTCAATCTGTCAATATTTGATCAAATAAGTACGATACTTCAGCACAGAAAATGTCAGCTGATTCATGTCCCATTTTGCCCTGCAGAATCCCAACACCTTGCTGTTGTTTTTTGTCGTCAGGTGCAGTGAAGTCAGTTCTGACTCACAGCGATCCTGTGGATAAAAGAACGAAACACTGCCTGGTCCTGCGTCATCCTCACAACAGTTGTTATGCTTCAGCCCATTGTTGCAGCCACTGTGTCAATCCATTTCGTGGAAGGTCTTCCTCTTTTTCACTAACCCTGTACTTTACCAAACATGATGTCCTTCTCCAGGGACTGATCCCCCCAACAACATGTCCAAAGTATGTAAGACATAGTCTCGCCATGCTTGTTTCCAAGGAGCATTCTGGTTGTACTTCTTCCAAGACAGATTTGTTTGTTCTTTTGGCAGTGCATGGTATGTCAATTTGTCAGTGTTGGGGCTTGCGTGTTGCTGTGATGCTGGAAGCTATGCCACAGATACTCAGACACCAGCAGGGTCACCCATGGTGGACAGGTTTCAGCTGAGCTTCCAGACTAAGACAGACTAGGAAGAAGGACCAGGCAGTCTACTTCTAAACAGAATTTGCCAGTGAAAACCTTACGAATAGCAGCGGAACACCTTGTGAGAAACCCATTATGACCATATCCTTGAGTTTGTCTGACATAAAAGCAAATTACTACCACTGTAGGAAGGAACCTGAAAATAACTTCTGCCAGATTTATAGTTCTGCTGCAAACCCTGTCATTTTGATCTAAGTGAAATTTCTGTCATTAAAACAGATTGATACCACGAGAAATCTTAACTCAATGAGCAAAAGGAATACTAATTAAAATGTCAAATCCTTATTTCTAATCTCAAAAACTATAGTTTCCACATGTGATCTGATAAATATTTTAGGTAGATCAATTCCCTTGTATTCCCATCTCACCGAATGAAATGATTTTCTCTGACATTATGGGAATTCACACCACTAAAATAGACTAAGTTCACTGAGGCATTCTTAATAGGTAGGTTCTTAAAAATATCTTTGAGAGATTGATCTCTTGATGAAAGAAAATTAAGAGCTTCAATATTTAAAGGAACGAAAGAGGGGGAAAAAAAAGAAAGAAATTAAAGAAAGAATCCCTTAACCCCTCCGTAATATGTGAGTTCAGAATACGGCCAGAAGTGGCAGAGGCACTACCGAGGTATCGAGATAGTTGGATATGGAAGGTGCAATCTCTAGTATTTGGAGATAAGCAAGAGCTTCTGTCCCTTGAGCCTCATCTTGCCAATGACTCATCTCTTATCCTAAATAAAAACTGTAATAAGCCTGACAGAGTAACACGCATTTTATTCCAAAATCCTAAAATGGAATGTGAGGCCAGACAATGAGTTTAAATCTTTCTCAAGCCACAGATACACTATAAAGGTGACCTTTTAGAGAAATCCCTGAATTATTACTAAGCATGGGAAGTAACTGTAATGATAAAATTTCAAGCAGGTTTATTAGACTGGTGTAGGTGGGATAAGACCTGGAATCCTGGGCCTGGGTGTTCTGTTAGGGTAAATGGAGTCTCTTGGAAGCGTACAAATCATACTGTAATAGGTTATGCTTACCTCTCTTAAACAGGGCCAACCCTGATGCCCACCACCACTGGCCACAACAGCTTAGTATAACAATCTACCAGGAGGTCCCATTCTCCCTCTCCTATGCCCTGAAGGGTGGCACGGATGAACAGGGATGGACCCACTAAGTGGAACAATGGGTTTCTGAAGAAAGCTTGATCACTGGAGAGCTTCAGGCCAGATAGCTTCAGGTCCATTGGTTAATATGTTATTATTATTCATACCCAAAATGGTGACAAGATTCTAAATAGGTGAGCCAGAGGAGGAGAATAATTTTCTCAAAGGGACAGTCTCAAGCCTGAGGCAGGTAAATTGAAGCAGGAGAATAATGCATTGCCACACAGACAGGCTTTACCCGTTCGTCATCACCGAGAGAAAGAGCTTCTACAAGAGCATGCCATGCCCCTGAAGCACCAGCTTCTTTAACTTCTTTGAAACTGAAAGGTTAAAAAAAATGATAGTTGTCCAACTAAGTTATTAATGAATCAATTCACTTATTCAATGGCCATAACAAACAGGTATTAAAAAAACAGAATTCATCAAGCCCTGAGCTGGGTAATGATTATACAAACAAGACTAAAATAAATTCCCCTCCCTGAGATAGCATAGATTTGTTGGGGATATTGATACATTATATTAAGTGGTACTTTCCCTTATAATGTATCAAAAGGTTAAATAGTCAATTTGAGTTTGTTAATATAAAATTTAGGGGGAAATCTCTAAATGGATGATATAAAATTAAAGATTAAGGAAGAATCTTAAGGTAACTGGTGGTGCTAAGTGGATTATAAATTCGCTATAGCATGGAATATGCAATGCTACGTGCAAATCTGGGTCATTGCTGAATCTGGTTTTTTTCTTTATTTTTAATGGGTTCAAGATTCACATGTCCACATTAGCTCATGTAAATATTTTGTGTGAATAATAATAATAGCAACCCATTTCAATGTATTGGATCATGTTCCACTCTATTATACTCTATTCTATTCTATTCCAATTTGTTAAATTCGGGTCGTGACCCACTAGCTGATTTAATGATCCACTGATGTGTGACAACCTGCACTGCTCTAGGACTTATTATCTGCACCATCTATTTGATGACACATCATGATCCTGTCCTTGAGTTATTTACACAATTGCAAATATCTCTGCAAAATGTGATTTGTTTCACAGGAAAAGTATAAGAAGATTGAAGATCAGAAATCCCAGGAGTGCTGGGGTCCCTCTTTAAGGTTTCTTCTCCTATTGACCCAGCAATAAACTAAAATTCCCTAACAGTCATGAGCAGAGGTTATACTCTGGAGGGTAAGGAGAGGGGAGTGACAACATGAAAGCCCCAGTTGGATTGTTTTCAACTAGCAACCACAAACATGCCATTGCAAATTGTCATGCCTTAGAAAGATGTGTCTAACAATAGCTGAGCTCTGAACAGGTGTCCCGTATTCTTATTCTATATATTTATCACTGAATACCTATGTACCTGGACTACAGCATAGATACTTCCTCAGATGATCATAGAACCTGGGCTGTCTACCCCTATTAGACTTCACTAGGCCTCCCCACAGCTCCAAACCATTACTAAACATTACATACAATGCCTACTAAATAGTTATGGTTTACTATTTGTTACCTAACTTTTCATGTTCTCTTACATGGTATCCTAAAGACATGGTGATTTCTTTAAGGGTAAGAAATTTATCGTATAATCCCTCTCCCATTACACTGGCATTCTCATAGTAGATGTTAAAAAATATTTGAGCATTCATTGAGCCGCATCTGACTCATGCCCTTCCACCTAACTGATATCCAACCCCAACTAATATAAGATAATTGACAAGTTTCTCTCTGTCCCAAAACTCATATAATCAACTAGTTACTTGCCATCTCCTTTTGAAAGTCTCAAAGTTATCCCAAAGTCATCATTTGGAAAGTAAACCTCATTATCTCCCTCTCTGTCTCATCCATGGTCCTGCTCCTAATCTCAGAAAATAAACCTATTGTCTATTCACTTGTGTAAACAAAACACCGAGAAATTATCTTTGTCTTCCTCCTCCTCTCATCCTCCTTATGTAATTCACACCATGTTGTCTGATTTAACATCCAAAATATCAATCAAAATGATTCACTTGTCTCTATTCTACCACTACCACTCTAGCCCAAGATACCAATTTCTTTACTGAACTTCTTCTTTAAACTCCTATCTGGTCCACTTGCCTCTAGTTTGAGTCCCCTCTAATATGTTCCTTACTCTATAGTCAGAGTTACTATCAAAACATATACCTGGCCAGATTCTACCTAACAGTGGCTGTCCAGTCTATTCTAATTCATTATGGCTTCACAAGAGGCTGATTTTTCAGAAGTAGATTGCCAGGCCTTACTTCCAAGGCATCTCTAGGTGGGCTCAAACCTCTAAGCTTTTGGTTAGCAGCTGAGTGTGTTACCTATTTATACCACTCAGAGACTCTATGTTTAAAACCCTTTCACTGTTCTTGGGGGTAAAAGCAATAACCCTTAACACATTCTGTGTGTGTGTATGTATGCGTGTGTGTGTGTGTGTGTGTGTGTGTGTATCTGATGGCACATTCTTTGATCTTCTCCCATTAGGAGCTAGACTCTATATCCCCTTCCCTTGAATCTGAGTGATCTTGTGACTGCTTCATTCAATAAAGTACAGAGGAAGTATACTATCTGACTTCCAAGACTATCATGTAAGGTCATGCAGCTTCCACCTTGTTTGGTGAAACGTTTGCTCTTGGAGCATTAAGCTATCATATAAGAAGCCTGAATACCCTGAGATTGGGCCATCTAGAAAAGTCTACAGGTAGATATTTTGTTTGACAGTCCAATGGAGCCGTCCTTCAGCTATCTGAACTCAGGTGCCAGACATATGAACGAAGAAACTGTTCTGGAAATGAATTCTCTAGGCCCAGCTGTTACAGGCTCCAGCCATTCAAATCATCTGAACTGAGGCCCCAGACATTGTGCAGCATAGAAGAACCCATTTTCTCTGTGTTCTTTCCTATCTCACAATATCTTCAAGCATAATAAAATGGTTATTGATTCATGCCATTAAATTATGGGGTAGTTTGTTATGCCGCAATAGTTAATTGAAACAACCTGGAAGTCCTTACAAGGTGTGACCCTTATCAACCTCTGCGAACATCATGCTTACCTGCATTCTCTGCTCTTTAGACACAATGGCAATATCTCTGGCTCTTGAAATCGGAATACTCCCTCTCACCACAGGGTCTTTGAATATGTTGCTACCTCTGTTTTTTTCATTTCTGTTCTCCTAGTTAAACCTTCACATCATTCAAATTTCAAGTCAAAATAATACCCTCATAAAAACATTCCCTGACTTTAATGACTAGGTCATATCCCAAACTTATAGTCATTACTAGGCTGTGAACCTCTTGTTCTTATCATTTGTTCTAATTACAATTTTATATTTGTGTGTATGATTTCTGGATTAATGTCTATTTCATACACACAACTCTTAGCTTTAAGAGGGCAGAAATCACATCTATTTGTGCTAAACACTGGATACTCACTGTTCACAGTTATATGTCCTGCAGCTAATACAGATCCAGGCACATATTAGGTACTCAGTATATATTTGATGAATTCCACTGAGTGTTATTTAGGGAGAGAAAAAATAGTGCAATTCCCCAATGTGAAACACGTAACTACATTTAATAAGTTGCAAAAGATAGTTGAAATTCCCAAGTATTTCCACGTTGGTAAGGTTTCTCAGCCATAGTTAACCTATTTCTGGTTTTTAATGTCCTAAATAAGAATTTTTAGACAATGAATAGCCAGGATTATTATTGAGTGTATTGCATTCTTACACATACACATTCAAATTTCAATTGTGACATGGATTTCAGAGAAAAAACAAAACAAACACATTGGCATATAAATCGTTAAGCAATTTTTCAGAGACAAGTATATATTTTTCCAGTTCTAGGAGTGAAATTAGGGAAGGAGAAAAAAAATGAATAGGACCAAATACGCATATAATGCAGGCAAGAGGAGCAGCTATTGCCTTAATTTTCACGTGAGTGAGTTCTTGCTCTTACTTACCAAGTTTACTCCTGCCATTTTCTTTGTAAAACAAACATACTGAGGTTGGAAAAAAAATACATTTATTGTCCTTTTTTCAATTTAATCACTTCTACCTTTTTTACAACAAGGAGATGTCTAAGATATTCAGGGAATTGAAAAATACATTTATTAATTGAACGCTTTCTTGCTGCCAGACTTTGGCATACATCTTCTCAAGCACTGCTCTCATCAACTCCCAAAAGGGCGATCCCTATTTTACAGATGAGTAAACAGACTCAGAAAAGTAGGGTAGCCTGCCCATTGCCACATACTGAGCAAGTGGCAGAGAGCTAAAATGTTTCCAACAGCCATTTCCTGTCTGCTACACAATTTTGGCTCCAAATCAAGAGGCAAGCAGGGAAGACGAGAAAAAGAATGTTTTCATACAATTAGGAGAAACAGGGAAAAGGGCTTTCGCACCAGAACTAGGCTGCTATCCTCTTTTTTGTAGCTCTGTAACAAAGCCATAAAAGGATTTTGGGGAAAAAAATGAACCTAATAATGGTACTCACTGATTATAAAATGAACAAGAATATTGAAATGTGATAGTTCTGTAACACCCAAAACTTCTTTAAGTAAGTCTAAGAACACCATCATTTTGTAAACCCAATTGCATTAGAGGAAGACTGTCCTTGCGTTAGAGTGCTACTGAGAAAGGAGCCCTGGTGGCACAGTGTTAACAGCTACAATAAGCTATGGCTGCTAACAAAAAGGTGGACGGTTCTAATCCACCAGCCACTCACTGGAAACCCTATGAGGCAGCTCCGTTCTACTCTGTCCTACAGGGTCGCTATGAGTTGGAATTGACCACATCGAGTTCGGTTTTCGGATAATTGAGAAATGATGTCACATTATATGTATGTATCAGCCTTGAAATAATTTCAAGTCAAACTGAAATACAGGTTGAAGCCATCAAAATAAACACAAAAATGATAAGCCACTGTCTTAGGCTGGGTTCTCTAGAGAAGCAAACCCAGTAAAGTGTGTGTGTATATACATATATATATAGAGAGAGAGAGATTTATAATTAGGAAATGGCTCACGCAGTTTTAGAGGCTCAAAAGTCCCAAGTCCGTGGGTCAGGCATCAGGCTGGAGGCTTCTTCTGACTCAAGTAGCTACAGTGGCTGATAAACCCAAGATCAGCAGGTCAGACAGCAGGCTGCTGGCTCAAGTCCCAACAACTGGAGGTTAGATGATGATTACTTACTGAGTGGATTGCATTCTTATACGTACACACATTCTGGATCCTGAATAAAGGATCCAGAGCAGAGCAAAAAGCCAACAGGCTTTGCCAGAAAGTCCATATATATTGGATGCAGACCACATCCTCAAGAAAACTCCCTTTCAACATGCAAAACATGTTCACCCCATCATATCATAGCAAAAGTCTTAACTTCAAGTCCAAAATCCAAAAATTCCTCTTCATCTGTGAAATCTAGAATACAAGTTATCTGCTTCCAAAGGTACAATGGCAGAACAGGCACAAGCTAGACATTT
>NW_004443940.1:2997300-3048628 GCF_000243295.1 Trichechus manatus latirostris | reverse complement strand
CTTCATCTGTGAAATCTAGAATACAAGTTATCTGCTTCCAAAGGTACAATGGCAGAACAGGCACAAGCTAGACATTTCCATTACAAATGGGAGAAACTAGAGGAAATGAAGTGATAACAGGCACCAAGCAAGTCAGCAGAACATATTACATTAGCCCTCAAGGATTTGAAAATAATCCTCTGTTCTCTGAGACAATTTACACAATGGCCCTTCCCTCCAGACTCTAGGTATCAGCCACAGTCTCTGGATTTTGAGTGGAGGCCCCTCGACCCTGAGCTTCAGCTCTTCCTTCCAGGCCAACTGGGACAGCAACTCTGCTCCCTTGGCTTTAGGCACACCATTCTCCTAGTCCATTGGAGTGACAACTCCACCCTTGGAAACACCAGATGCCATGGCTCCACCCTTTGAAACCCCTGAGGTCATGGCCATACCTTTTGAGACTGAAGCAGCTCAGCTTCTTGTGTCCCTTGTCTCTTCAGCTTCTGCTTCCTATGGCCTCTTGGATCCTTGGGCCTCATGCCCGCATCTGCCCTTCTTGGGCAGGTATTCCAAAGCTCAGTAGCTCCACCAGTCAGTGCCTGGAGGCATCCCACTCCACCAGGAAGCCTGCTGCTCACAGGCATTCAGCTCTCTCTCCGTGGGTCCGCTCCAGCGCCGTCTTTCACCGGTCTCCTGGTTCTGCTGCTGGAGGTTCTCTGCTGCTGCTGGTCCTCTGTCACTGCCACACGTCTATCCATTCAGTTTTAAAATCGCTTCCACATTTTAGGTATCTGTTAGAGCAGCACCCCACTCTCTCGGTACCAAATTCTGTCTTAGTTATCTAGTGCTGCTGCAACAGAAATACCACAAGTGGATGGTGTTAATGAAGAGAAGTTTATTTCCTCATAGTCAAAGTAGGCTAAAAGTCCAAATTCAGGGTGTCAGCTCCAGGAGAAGTCTTTCTCTCTGTTGGCGTTCTCATCAATGTTCCCCCGGACGAGGAGCTTCTTTGCACAGGGACCCCGGTCTAAAGGACGCGCTCTGCTCCTGGCACTGCTTTCTTGATGGTATGAGGTCCCCGGAAACTCCCTTTCAATTGATTGGATTCTCAAAGTAGATCCCATCATGGAGGTGTTACAACATTACATAACTGCCAGACTACATCATAACTGCCAAACCGCTGAGAATCATGGTCCAGCCAAGTTGACACATAACCTTAACCATCACAGTCATTTAATTAAAGAAAAAGTGTTGATATAACCTGGTTTCTGGAGACCAGTTCAGAATCTTTCAACATCCAACTGAAATACTGGGAAAATAGAGACAAAGAATAAGGTGCACAATTAAAATGAAAACTAGAAATCACAGACAACCTATTATCCGAGTCTGAAAGAAAGTCATTGACCTGAAGGCCGAAGGAGCTGGTTGGACACCTCAGTCCATGGCTACCTCACAAACAGAGAGCAAAGCCAGCAATTACAAAGTAGGTATTAAGACTTTTGATTATTTTCCACAAGCATGAACCCTGGTTCAAAAATCTCAGGTATCCAACAAAAATATAACTAGACCACTATCTCCACACTGCATCTCTGTAGATTGGCAAGGCGAAAACAATGTTCATTACCACATTGGTATCTCTCTTTCTACAAACTGGTGAACAGAAAATAGACGGGGAGTGGACAGAACATTGAAGGGGAGACTGACAATGGTAGTCTCCACAATCACAAGACTGCAGGCAGGGGAGGACACAGAGTTCTAGCAGCAACGTATGAGTGAAACCAGGTTTTCAGAGGCCCTTTGCCTTTATTATTGCACTCTAAGAGTGCCAGATCACAAAAGAATGAGGAATAGAGAACGTTCATCTTGTGTCAAATAGACTGCACTAGATGAAAGTCTGACAGACACCGGAAACTGGCAGGGATATGTGCATACATCTAACTGCTTTCTGGCTGTAATTCTGAGAAGAGGATTGGAATAGCCTCCAAATGCCAGAGAAAGGAGCCAAGGACAAGTCACACACTTTCTTTTGGCCACTATAGGGTCTGCATAGAAGGATAGATCTCTCTCTCTCTCACTCTTTCTCTCTCTCTGCTGAAGCATAAGAGGAAAAGTCAGCATGTGGAAAGGCTTCATTAGAAGGGAAAGGGGAAATAATCCTGAAGATTTAGAGAATGAGTAGCTTTGAAGATGATTACATAGAATTTTAGACAACAGTTTAATATTGCCAACAAAATGCAGGAACACACGGCCTCTATAATGTAGGAATAAAGAATAAGAAGAAAAAAGTTAGGATTAAAACAAAAACAGAAAAATAACGAGAGAGCAAGAGAGCTAAGATTTATTTTTTATATATTTATTACCATTTGTATTGTTTGTTTTGTGAACTATCAATCCCAAATATTCTCCATATTTGTTATAGAGGGATTTTATTTTTTATCTTTTTTAATTATTAATAATAGTCATTGATTTCTTTCTTGTTTTTAAACTGTTCTTATAACAGTAATGTAAATTAGCAAAAATGGGAAAACAGTGATTTATTATAAATAGAAAATGCTGTTAAGTAAGGAACATCACTGTTAATATTATGGGTGTATCCTTCAGGGAGCAACATAGGGATGAGGTTAACAGCATAGTGCTGCTGAGGTCCATTTGGGCTGCAACCCCAGTCCCACTGGTTGGCTAATTGTCTGACCTTTGGTGAGTTATTGAACTGTGAGGCATCTGATATATTATCTAAAAAATACAGAAAACTATACTATCCAATACACAAAAGGTGGCAGGTATTAAATCAGATAATGCATTTAGACATTCTGTGGAAGATAATAAGCTTAAAATAACAGTAACAATTTAGTTGATCCAAGCGTTTACGCCTAAACACATAATCATTTTTATTAAACTAATCTTACTTAAATTTTACCTTATTTTAAATTAGCACTTTATTGTGATCATTTTATCTAAGTAAACATTCTTATGTAACATCATTTCATGTAACTACACCATATCTCATTAAATAGATGTTTATTATTAATTATTCAATTCATTCAAGCAATATTTATTTAGTCAATACAGTGATCCATGAGTTAATACTGTGATACAGGCACTTTTTAGACACTGGAGATACAGCCGGGGGGGAAAGAAAAAGCAAAAAGCCTCTGTCCTCTTAAAGCTCATATAAAAACATAAAAACTGAATTCATTGTGAGTCAGATAGCCATATCATAAAGAAAAATAAACTAGGGTAAAGAAAGTAAGTAGTTACTGGAAATGATGTAGAGTTCGTACTTTATAAGGAAGATCTCACTAATAACGTGATGTTTAGGCAGAGATCAAAGGAAATGATGGAGCGAGCCATGTGGATATCTTTGGGCAAAGGCAGGTCCCTGAGCTGGTCATCTCCTCAGTATGCTTTGTTGTTGTTAGATGTCCTTGAGTCGGCTCCTACTCGTAAGACCGTACGCGCAACAGAACAAACACGGCCTGGTCCTACGCCATTCCCACGGTCACTGCTATGCTTGAGCCCCATCGTCGCAGTACGCTTTAGGAACAGCAGTTTGGCCAGGCTGGCTAGAGAAGTGTGAGACAGAATGATGGAAAATGAGTAGAGAGAGGTACTAGTGGGGCTTAGCATGCAGGCTCCTGTAAGGATATTGTTTTACACTCAGTGGTAAGGTAGCCTCCTAGTGATGTTAGTTACTATGAGTCAGAATGGACTTGATACGTCACAACAACAGGAAGGTAGAAGCCACTGAACGGAATTAGCAGAGGGGTAACACGACCTGTTATGGTTCCAAAAAAAAAACACTCTAGCTGGTTGAACATACATTTTAGGGACAGAAGAAGAAACAAAAGAGTTATATGCAAGAGAAATGTCTGCACTTTTTGTCTAGCTCTTTACATCTTTGCTGAGTTGTCAAAATTGTGGTGGCTTTATAATTGGTTTTGATAACTGGTGGAGCAAATCTCATACCATGTTTGTATTGTTCAACACTGCCTTGGCTATTCTTGATCTGTGCACTTCCATATGAATTTGTACATGGGGTTGCTTTGAGTCGGAACCAGCTCGACAGCACCTAACAACAACAGTCAATTTTCATAAACACACATGTGTGCGTGTGCACAAGGATACTCTCTTGGGCAATTAATTGGGATGGTTTTGAATCTACAGATTAATTTGGGGAGAATTAACATCTTTACCATTTGAGTTTTTCAATACATCAGTATGGTATAATCCCAATTTTTCAGGATTTTTTAATTTCTTTCAATAGTGATTTATACTTTTGTACATGGAGTTCTTTTATATATATATTTTTTAAATTCCCTCTAAGGTAGTTATTTTCTTTTCTTTTTGACATTTTAAATGATAATTTCTTAAATTTATATTTTCTAGCTGCCCTTGGTATACAGAAATGTAAGATTTTTACAATTGCCTTACATCTAGCAACTTTGTTAAACTCTTTTATTAATACTAATTATTTTTCTGTAAATTATTTTGGATTGTGTATATAATCATAGTATCTCAGAGTAATAACAGTGGGTTTCTTCTTTTTTAATACTCAAGCAATTTATTTCTTTTTTTTTACTTACTCCACTGTGTGGTACTTCAAGAAATCTCAGTGGCAAGACTTTCAACCATCTGCTAGAGTTTTTAAGAAATTAAAAACGTTCCTTTCTAATCCTAATTTGCTAAGACTTTTCATCAAGAATGAATACTGAATTTTATCAAAATCTTTTTTGCCTTTTTTGAGATGGTTATACGAGGTTTCTCCATTAATCTGTTAAATCACATGGATTTTCAAATGTCCAGTGTAAAATATTTTTTATATATTACTGTATTATGTTTGTTTAGGATTTTTGTGCTAATTATGTGATATTAGGTTGAAATCTCCTCTTATTGTCATTTCCTTGTTATATTTTGGTATTAAGAACACCCTGAAATCAAAGACAATTGAAATTATTTCCTAATTTTCTAATCTTTGAAACAGTATATAAAATCAGTGTTCTTCTTAAAGTTGGTAGAATTTGCAGGTAAAGTTTTCTGTACCTAGAGTTTTCCTTTGGAGAATATTTTTAAATTACAGATTCAACATATTTAATGGTTACAAAAATACTGAGACTATTTCTCCTTATGCCAGTATTGGATGACTGTATTTTTTCCCTAGGAATTTGTCTGTTTTGCTAAAATTTTCAACTTTTTTAGCATGAGGTTGTCATAATACTCTTATTATATATTTAATGACTAGAGGATCTATAGTGATATAACCATTTTTATTTGCACTATCTCTTGTTTGCAACTTTTTCTTCCTTAGTCTTACCAGAGTTTTATTAATTTTATTATGCTTTTCGTAGAGAAAATATTTGGTTTTGTGATTTTTCTGCTGTATGTTTGTTTTCTATTTCATTAGCTTCTGTTCTTCTGTTTCCCGCCATCTTTCTGATTCCTTTGGATATATTTCACCATTCTTTTTATCTTTCATTGGCAGCTAAAAAATGCATACATCACTCAATGGTAGCCATCCTTTTTTAATATATACTATTGAAGCTATAAAACTTCCCTCTAAGCCCTGTTTTAGTGACATGGTACAAGTTTTAATTTGTGACACATGTACTACTATTCTGCTGAAATGTTTTCTACTTTTCACTTGCAACAATGAAGCATAAATATCTGTTTGCAATTGTCTTTTTGTTCCCTACACTGTGAATATACATGCTATGCCCTATTTGGCAAATGAAAAGGCAAGTGACAAGATTCCTGGGGCTAGTGGGTAAAGTTTTCAGATCCCCTTTTTGTGGAAAGTATAACCCCCCATTTTTTTTTTCTCTCCGGATCCTTTTTTTTTTTTAAGGTTGTTATGAGATTTTTTTTTATTGTTGTAATTAAATGAAGTTTACATTTCAAGTTAGTCTCCCATACAAAATTTTTTTTACATACATTGTTATGGGACCCTAATTGCTCACTCCATTCTATGACAGCACACTCCTCATTTCCACCCCTGATTCCCCATGACCATTCAACCAGCTCCTAACTCTCTCTGCCTTCCCATCTCACCTCTGGACAGAAGCTGCCCCTTTGGTCTCTTCTGTCTGCTTGACTAAGAGGCACACTCTTCACGAGTATCACTTTATGTCTCACAGTCCAGTCCAATCCCTGGGAAAGTATAACCCCTTTTAACAGAAGGTCTACCTTTATAGAGTAAACTCAGTTTTAGCTCATGCCTTTGCAGGCCCAAGCCCATATTCCTTGTGATCACATAAGTTTTTAAAACTCTAGAGGCTAGGCTACTCAATATTCTAGGCTGTCTATATTCAAATCCCAAACATCTCTTAGATTGGTGCATAATCATCTCCAGCTTACTATTTTAGTCTGAGTACTCTCTTTGTTCTGGCATGTTTCTTTCAAGATCCACATTTAAAAGAAAAAGTTTTGGCATACTCTAGCATCTCAATATGCTTTGACATCTATGTTCATGTTATTCTTTGCATTTAAACAGCCCTGTATTATTTGTGAAGCCCTTTGCTAACATTAACTCATTGCTCTTGCTATAAAATCTTGAGGTAGGTACTATTGCATCCAGTCTGCAGATAAAGGAGCCCTGGTGGCAAAGTGGTTAAGAGTTTGGCTGCTAACCAAAGGATTGGCGTTTGAATCCACCAGCCTCTCCCTGGAAACCCTATGGGGCAGTTCTACTCTGTTCTATAGGGTCGCTATGAGTTGGAATTGACTCAACCATAATGGGTTTGGTTTTTTTGGTTTATACAGATAAAGAAATTTCTCCACAGAGTTTGAAACTTAGTTGTACCGATGTTGTAAGTGGTAGAACTAAGTACATTCTTTCCACCACACCACAAATGTCACTGAATTATTGCCACTGAATTTTGTTTACAGTGTCTCTAAACAAGATCATTTTTTCTATGTCACTGTATTACCCTTTTGTAAGTGTACAGGTTCGCTCTTCTTTTCCACACTGGTTTGAATGTCAGCCAGCACAGCTATTCTTTTAGAGACCAAAGATACCAATTATCTGGTCAACTAAAGATGTCATATTTCTTCATAACTACTTTAATAACCTTATATTTGCTAAATAAAAAGGAAGGTCAGCCAAAGCATTTAAATATAACACTGTTGCACATAGTAAGGTACTGGAACTGAGCAGAAATTATTAATAACAAGCTACTCAAGGCCTAATTAATGACTTAATTTAACAGCCCTCATTAATTATCAGACCATAAGCGTAGCTGAAAATACAGCTTGGGTTTGAATTGCAATAGACCAACTTTACTATCATCTTATTTCAAGATTTCTAAGTTATTGACGTGTGCTTTTCTTGATTGGTATATGGGAAAAATAAATCAATATCTAAGATGTAGTATGATAACCATCACAATGGAATACATGCAAGAATGTTCTTTTAAATTTTGATTTTGAGCTAAGGTTGATCCATGTGCCATTGTAAGAAATACTACAGAGAGATCCCCTGTATCCTTTACCCAGTTTCCCTGAAATGGTACCATCTTGCAAAACTCTAGTACAATATCACAAGCAGGATATTGATATCGATACAGTCAAGATGTAGAACATTTCCATCATCACAAGGATCCCTGATGTTGTCCTTTTATAGTCACACCAACTTCCCTCCCCCAGTCCCCACCCAGTTGCAAACTTCTAGCAACCACTAATCTGTTCTCCTTTTCTAAAATGTTTCCATTTCAAAACTGTTATATAAGTGAAATCATATAGTATATACACATTATATATACAACATGTCATCTTTGAGATTGTCTTCTTCCATAATGTCCTACAGATCAGTTAAGCTGAAGCATGTATCAATAGTTCACTGTTTTTATTGCTGACAAACTACTTTCCAGAGTGATGGTGCCATTTTATATTTCCACCAGCAATGTATAAGTGATAGTTTCTCTGCAGTCTCTTCAGTATATGGTGTTACTACTATTTTTTATTTTAGCCATTCTTATGTGTGGTGATATTTTAATATGCATTTACCCAGTGATTAATAATGTTCAACACTTTTCAAGTGCTTATTTGCCATTTATATGTCCTTTTCAATGAAATGCCAGTTCATTTCTTTTGCCCATTTTCTAATTGGATTGTTTTTATTTGTTCGTTTGTTTTTTACTGTTGAGATTTGAGAATTCTTTATTATATTCTAGGTACGAGTCCTTTGTGAAATATGTGGTTTGCAAATATTTTCCCAGTCTGTAGCTTGTCTTTTCATCCTCTTCACAGGGTTTTTCATAAACAGTTTTAGTTTTGATGAGGTCTGTGAGGTCTTTTTAACTAAACAACATGACAAGATTCTATTCTTTGGAAATTTCCTGCAGTATTTTGTTTATCAGGTTCTATGAGGTTCAAGTGTATTCTTAAACCAGTGATATTCTCATAAACCAAGTCTCCAGACTGAAGGTCTTCTAGTGGTTCCCGTGATTTATCCTTGAGAAATGTCCCTGTACTTGTTGACTATAAACTTGAGCATACTGAATTAATCAGTGACAGTGTTTGGCCACATCAGCCTGTAAAAGAACCAAGTCATGGATAGGTGTTGAGACTCCTAGATGGTAGGCACATCCAATGATCAGCTCTTATAATCTATGACCTCCTATTAGCATGAATGCGGGTTAAAACAGCTTTTAGTGTGGTGATCTGCTAAATCATTACCTTCACTTTCTTGAGCCTGCTTTTTATTGCATACTCTAATTCTTTTGGAAGAAGTAAGGCATCTAACATGGCTTTTATGTGGCTTTCATGCTTAATTGGAGTTGTTGTTAGCTGTTGTTGTCAAGTCAGCCCCCGACTCTTGGTGACTTCATGCATGATAGATCAAAATGCTGCCAGAGCCTGAACCATCCCCATGCTCAGTGGCAAATCGAATCATTGTGATCCACAGAGTTTTTATTGGATTTTCAGAAGTAGATCACCAGGCCTTTCTTCCTAGTTTGTCTTATAATTTGAATAACTGGTACAATAAAAAAGTTGTACTATTTCTAAAGCATACTTACATCATGGACTGTCCCAAAAGCATCTTCTATGTGTATAGACATTGGTTCTCTTCTTTTTCACTGGCAGTTCCTACCTAGTAAGTACTATAAGTTCAGACACTTGATCAAAATTAGCTTCAGAGAGTTGGATTCTAGAAGCTCTAATGGACAAGCAATAACAAAACCAGCCTGATCATTTCCTTCCTCAGCCCTGCGTATGAGCTATCTAAACAGAGTTCTAAGTTTTAGGTTACTAAGGGTGTTTTAAGCAGGTTGAAGAAGGATACAGAGTTCTCATGTTAACAAGGGACCACCATGAGTTTCTCCTTCCTCTGGAAGGGGTAGAAGCATAATGAGGTTCAAGATATCAGAGCAGTGTATACTGATGTGAGCAGGGAACAAAAGGAGGACTTCAGAAAAGTTAGTCTGGTGTCAGAAAAATGCTGCATATTCTCAGTCAATAGTAGACTGTTTGGCAGAGGAGTCAAATTTAGGACTATATTGGCAAGGCCTCTATAAGCCTTGCTTCTGCTGCCATTGCTTGCAAAAAGGAGGCTAAGCCTTTGCTGGAGAGTCAGATAAGTCTCTGATGCCCATTGTGTTGCTGAGTTAGACTCCCAAAAAACGTGTCCTGATCATCCATATATACATGGGAGGAAAGGTTTGTGGCAACTGGGAATGACAGCCCCTAATAAGTTTTGTTAGGGAAAAGGCTCAAATCATATAAAGGAGCAGCCATCTCAGTCATGCTGGGAATCCAATGTCTACAATATCTTACAAGAACTATCAATTCTCTAAGTTGCCTGTTTATGATAGGCCAGGGAAAGTCATGAATGGCTTCCCATTGCTAAAGAGAGACTTCCCACTTGTAAACAATTATGGCCTAGATGATGTGCTTGGGTCTGACAAAATTGGAGTTTATCTTTAGAGACCTTGTGTCCCATATTTGTTAGAACTGTCAGCAAGTGCAGAGAATCAATAGTCTGAGAGTCCCCATCTGGGGAGCACACCACAATATCATCTATATATTACATGAGGGTGGAGTTCTGGGGAAACTGAATGTCTCTAAGGCTACGGCAGAGAATAAGGGGGCATTTCTGTAAATCTGTAGGGAATTATTGTCCTTGTATACTGTTAAGGAGCTCTGGAGGCACAATGGTTAAGCACTAGGCTGCTAACAGAAAGGCCACAGTTCGAACCCACCAGCCACTCCCCGGGAGAAACGTGGCAGTATGCTTCTGTAAAGATTACATCCTTGGAAACCCTGTGGGGGAAGTTCTATTCTGTCCTACAGGATCACTATGAGTCAGAATTGACCAGATAGCAATGGGTTTGGGTTTAGTAGGTTTGCTTTGTATACCATTGACCTTCCTGTGTACGTAAACAGATAATGTGAATCTAAGCTCAAGGGTATGCTAAATAATTCTGAGGAGGACTGGCTACTTAATTTGTGAGGTCTAGTGGAATGAAAAAGAGCCCTGGTAGCATGGTAGATAAGCACTCAGCTACCAAATGAAAGATTGGCAGTTTGAAGCCACCAGCTACTCCAGGGGAAAAAGACGCAGCAATCTGCTTCTGTAAAGATTACAGCCTTGGAAATCCTATGGGGTAGTTCTACTCTGTCCTATAAAATTGCTGTGAGTTGACCAGACGGCAATGGATTTTTTTTTAGCACAGTGAAAGTGTGGGGTTTCTTGTTCAAAACTTATTAGGAAATTCAAGATGGTGACAGCAGCTGGAAAACAAGCTCAGTTTCCTTCTCAGCATAGGGTCTTGTGCAACTGCACAGGTCATATGTCCATGAAGCTGGCCCTGATTCTCAGCATAGATATTCTACAGTAAAATAAACATCTGTCTCTGGGATGGGTGATAAAATGTTATTATGGTTGAGTACAGGGAAGTGAAGAAGTGCAAATGTATCAATAGCTTTTAAGTCCTGTACAGGGCAGTATCCTCACTTATTTTCCTATCTGGCAGTAGAAAGGAGTGTTGCAAGGGATAACACAGGGAATAACAACTTCTCTCTGGAGGTATGTCAAAAAAATGGGCCAGATTTTCAATGAGTAGGGTACTAGTTTTCATAAAAGCATAGCCAGTTCAACTGGGACTTTTAAGGGTTTGACCTCTTTTATGTGTCCCACATCTGGAGTGTCTTTGTCTCAGAGACTATGTGGGGCAAGCTCAAGGTCTAACATACCAATAGGGGAGGTATCAGAAAGTGGGTAATCAATCTACACCGTCGTTGGCTGAGGATCCTTCCCATTCTGGGATTTCAGAAAGAAACCACTTTGTCCACATTTAACAGTCAAATCATTTACATGCCAAAATGTGTCCCAGCAGATTAAGGCACCAGGAAGGCATTCTGATTAATCAAGTGACCTAAGAAAACAAAAAATAGTTGTGATAAAAATAAGTTTGAGGAGTGTTTTAATTTGCAACTGAGACAGTGTGATTACTCCAAGGAAGAGGTGACAAAATGGTGGTAGAATTAGTGGTTGAATTATTTCTCCTTTGTCCACTAGGAAAGCAGTCTTTTGTTCCTGTAATTGCACAGATATTTCCCCTCAGAAGACAGTGGTAGTTATGGAAACAAAGGAAACATCATTTCTTTGTACAATCCTCGTTTAGGACAAGAACATCATCCTATTTCCTTTTTCCCTGTTATTGAGCCAATGCTGAGCAATTAATTTTCCCATATCCTATTTCCTTATGGAAACCCTGGTGGTGTAGTGGTTAAGTGCTATGGCTACTAACCAAAAGGTCGGCAGTTTGAATCGACCAGGCACTCCTTGGAAACTCTATGGGGCAGTTCTACTCTGTCCTATGGGGTCGCTACGAGTAGGAATGGACTCAACGGGAACGGGTTTTTTTTTTTTTTTAAATTTCCTTACAATATTGCCAAATGCCCTTATTAATTTTTGTCTTAGATACGGTATCACTTATATTTCATGAGTTATATAATCATTCAACTTGGAGGATCATTAGCTTTGCCTGGAGTTATCTCTTTCATAGGTCAGTTCTATTTTCAAAATGTTGATAACTTCTGCAACTCACCTAAATAAGAGATGTCTAGGCAATGTTCTGGGTACTTTTGTTTGTTTGTTTTAATTATGCCATTATTTTAGGTTATTGATCAACTATATAAAAATTAGAGGTAGCAATGAGAATATCTTTCCCTCTGCTAGTGCTGAGTAGTACTTACAAGTTGGAGATGGGCCAGATAGTCTCTAAAGTCAGGAATAGATTTTGTTTTTCTTTGTTCATAAGATCAGATTTTAGACGAATCAGTATTTTCAAGAAAGTCCTTGGGAATCGCAGTAAGGAGGCCCTGTCTTATTATAATTCCTACAGAGAGAGAGAGAGAGCACCATCCCTGGTTGTACAGTGGTTAAGTGCTTGGTTGCTAAAGGAAAGGTTGGCGGTTGGAACCCACCCAGCCACTCCACAGGAGAAAGACCTGGAGATCTGCTTCCAGAAACATTACAGCCAAGAAAATCCTATGGGGCATTTCTATACTATTACATGGGGTCACAATGAGTCGCCATGGACTCGATGACGTCCATTATTGTTTCCAGTTAGTGCTAGATCAGGTTGAACTAAATTTTTTTCTGGGTATGTCTAATTGTCTTTGTCTATTTAAGTTTTAGTCCTTGGGCTGACTTCATTTGGTTTGACCTTGTTCCTCTGATGCTGGAGCAGTCCTACCAGATACCTGTCATCAGCAGCCATCTTGGGATATAGAGCCTCAAGCTTGTAAGACGTGCAAGGTCTTCTGGGAATGTGGCTGTTGGAGCTCAGCAACTGAAAGAGTAATAAGAGATCTGAGGCAGCCCTTGTAAATAACATACAGCTGGATTTTTTTTTAATTTAATTTGAGAATCTCTAAGTTAGAATAGATAGCCAATTAACATAAGAAAGTTAAATGTTAAATTTGATGATTGTGATGTTAGCTACCATAGTATGAAATCTGCATTTCACAAACATCACTACTGGGGTATATTTTTCAAAGTAAATAGTTAGTGATAGTCATAATAATAATAATAATATGTAGAATAAAGTAAGAATTTCAGAGCCTTTCAGAAAAACATCACTGTAAGACAGTTTTGCCAAAGGTACAATTAGATAGGTATGCAGCGTGTTAACAAATATGCAGTATAAAATCACTATACCAAAACCTATTAGAAAACTAATTAAAAGTCATATATGTGAATAGTAGGAGTGTATTTGTTTGCTTGGAGAAAAAAAGTTGGACAAGAGCTTTACAAAAAAATAATAAAATTTTATTAAGAAAATGAAGAAATTAACTAGATGGAGAGATATTTCATGTTCAGATATAGAAACTCATGCTAAGTTATAAATGTCAATTATTTCACATTGATCTATAGATTCAATGCAATTCTATTAAAAACCCCAACAGTTTTTCACCGAACTTAACAGTGTGATCTCACACACACGCACACACACACACAAATATATATATATGAAAACAGGATAACAAACAAGGTACCTCTGAAGAAGAACAATGAATAGATCCTTGCCCTGCCATACATGATGATGTGTTACAAAGCTGTAATAAACTATAATAATCAAGGAAGTGAAAGGGATAAATAAGCCAAAGTAAAAGAATATTGACCCAAGCACACGGCGCACACCTGATAAGTGAAATCAGATCATGGTGCTAGGATAACTGGTTATACGGAAAAGGAAATTTAAAAAAAAAAAAAAACAGGAAAAAAAAAAAAGAGTTCTAAAGATTTAAATGAGTAAAGCAAAACTTTAAAATTTTACATAGAAATTCAGGAGATTATCATGACTGGAATAATGAAGGAAAGTGATTTTTCTATCCTATATAATGAAAGGAGATATTCTGACCCAAATATAGTACATCCCAGATTTGGAATTTAATACTTGGCCCAAATTTTTACAAATGTTGTAAAAGAGGAACATAGACTTTGTAAACATGGTTGCTTCTGATATTGACAATAAGGGTGCATTTTGTAAAGTCTACCGAGTTCCCTTTTTATTATACAGAAGAAGTTTTCCTGACAGAGGAATATTAAACTAAGCATTCTTAGCCTGGCAAACAGATCTTTCTAAACAGTTTCTGTATAAGAGCAGAGGCTAAAAATGTCTCTAAGCCAGGTACATGTTCAAGACTGAGGGATACCAGAGGGAGAAACAGTGATACATTCTCCAGTGCTTTAGCGGTACTTTGATATCTGGTCTTCTTGATCTCCTGATCATCTGCTGCTCTTCCCTTTTAAGAGGCCTCAAAGATCTGCACCCTGCATTCTGTTCAGATTTTATATCCACATTTAGTGAGAAAGATAGGGTGGAGTGTGCTTACTTTATCTTACCTGAAATGGCACCTTCCTTTTGTATTTTTTATGTCTTTGGTAATTGGAATTTTGCTTGATTGTTTTCTGGAGCATAGACGAGCAATTGACTTTGTTTATAGAACATATATCCAGCAACTTGTTAAACCGCCTTATTCAATTTAATAATTTGTAGAATATTGAGAGTTTTCTCTGTATACCCTCATATCATTTACAATAATGGCAGTTTGGTTTCATCCTTTCTTATCTTTGTATCTCTTTTTATTTTTCTTGTTTTACTGTACTGTCAAGGACCTCCAGGACAATGCTGAATGGAAACAGTGATACTGTGTATCCCAGTCTTATACCTGATTTGAAAATGAAAGCTTTTTAATATTTCATCATTACATGTAGAATCTGCTACAGGTTGTTGTATGTATCCTCTTATATTTCTATTTTGCTAAGAGGTTTTTATTTGTTTGTTTTCTATTGTTTTGTTTTGCATCATAAATGCATCAACTTCTGCTTCAGTTGAGATCATCATTTCTTTTCCTCACCTTAAAGTTACTAATATAGTTAATTAAATAATAGGCTTTCTAATGTGAAACCAGCTTTGAATTCCTGAACTATAAACATTTTGACAAGACCTATTTATTACATTTTCATGCATATTGCCTAGACTCAATTTGACAATGTCTTAAAAGGATTTTATTTATTTATTGTTTTCTAATATGGGTTCATGAGTGGATTGGCCTGTAGTTTACTTTTATTTTATACTTTGTTTAATTTTGGTATCAAGGCTACTCTAGTATTATAAAATGAGCTGGACATGTTCTCTCATTTTCTATTATCTAAAAACTTTTGTATAAGACTGAAATAATCTCTTTAAAGTTATATGTAACTCACACCATTTTATTTGTGGGAAAGACTTTTAACTAATCAGTCACTTCTTAAAAATATTCTGGGATTATTCACGTTCTCTATTTGTCCTTGAGCCTATTTGTTAAAGGATATTTTCTAGATGTTTCAAGGAAATTTTAAGTTTTAAGAGCACAAAGTCATCTATATTATTACCTTGCTATCTTATTAATCTCTGCTTTAATTGTAGTATAAACCAAAAATGAAACTCATAGTGACCCTATAAAACAAAGTAGAATTGTCCCACAGGGTTTCAAAGGAGCTGATATCTGAAATTGGTTTTACAGTTCAGAATGTGGGCATTATTTGTAAATGTTCCATGTGTGTTTCAGAAATATGTATATTCTTTTACAATTGGGTAAATATCTCTAAACAAACAAATGAACAAAAATGCCCTGTTGCTGTCGGATGGATTCCGACTCATAGCAACCCTACAGGACAGAGGAGAAATGCCCCATAGGGTTTCCCAGGATCGGCTGGTGGATTTGAACTCCCGACCTTTTTGATTAGCAGTCAAGCTCTTAACCACTACGCCACTAGGGCTCCAAATACTTCTAAATATATGTATTGAATTGTGTTACATGTGCTTTGCAAGTGTGTGTGTGTGTGTGTGTGTGTGTGTGTTTGTGTGTCTGCTTTCTCCTGCCTAACATCTCACTAGTGAAAGAGGAATGTGGTTGACTGGTAGTTTTAGAAATTTTTGCGTTATATATTTTGAGGTTACTTGTCAAGATTTCCGAAATGTATAACTGGGCAATGTTTTGTTCTGTTACACGTAAGGCTGCCATGAGTAGAAGCCAACTTGACAGCAACTAACAAAACAAAATATATAATTATTATAGTTACTTAGTGAATAAAATATTTTTAAATTTGTAGAAACTCTCTTACTTCTATATATTGTTTTATCCTAAAATTTATATTGTCCAATATTAATATAGCTCGGATTTCCATTGAGTTGTATGAGACTTGTAGTTTTTTTCCACTCTTTTCCTTCCAAGAACTCTGAGTATTTATGTTTTACTTGTACTTTAATACTACTTAGAATATAGTTGGAATTTTAAAATCCGATCTGGCAGTCTTTGTCCTGTAATTGTTTTGAAGTTATTTAGTTATCTTAATCATCACTATAAATATGCTTGTTTTATTTCTTGGTGGAGGAATGTGTATTTCTGTTCTTCTTATCTCTCTCACTTTTTATATACTTCATTTTTATTTCTATCTCACTGGCCTTCTTTTGAATTAATTGAGCCACAATTTTCCTATTATCACTTTTTCTTCTGTAAGTTTGAAAGTTATTCACTTAATATTTAGTCTTTCAGTGGTTAATTTTGAATCTTTTTACCATGCATATTTAAATTTATAAAGTACTAATTAAATTAATATCTTACAGTCTTATCTCAGAGCCCTGATGGCCCAGTGGTTAAGATCTCGGCTGCTAACCAAAAGGTAAGCAGTTCGAATTCTCCAGCTGCTGCTTGGAAACCCTGTGGGGCAGTTCTACTCTGTCCTATAGGGTCACTATGAGTCAGAATCAACTCGACAGCACTGAATTTATCTCAGAAAATAAAAGACGATTAGAATATTTAAACTCTGATCAACCTCTCCCAGCATATATTCTACAGATGCCCATAGACTGATCCACATGGTTATCAGTTTTTTTTTTACTCACTCTTGGATCTCAAAGCTTCCTATCAGTTATCAATTTCATCAGACTGTTAGTAACAAGGAGCTGACTACAGTGACTTAAACAAATCGAACATTCACTTTATCATGTCAAAGAAGGCTGGAAATAGACAGTCCAGGGCTGTTTTTGTGTTCCACAAAGTCATTAGGGATTCAGATGCTCCTCTCTTTTTGCCAACCTATGTTGAATGTGCTGTTTCCAACTTCAGAGTCACAAGAAGGCTGCAAGACTCCAGCCACAATGTTTGCTTTACACATGGGGGAGTGGGGGGTGGGGGGGAAGGTAATGCAAAATAGCAATTCTCAAAGCTGAGTTCACCATCTTAAAGAGATTTCCCAGAAGCCCCATCCAGCAACTTCTGTTTACATCACCTTGTCTATTTTAACCAGCAAAGGAAGCTGGAAAATGCAGATTTGGGAGTATGAAAAAAATTGTCCCAGAGTAAATCAGAATTCTTTTTAAGGAGGAAGGTAAAATGGGATATTTGGTAGCCGATACCATCTCTGTGACGTCTCACTCTTAAAGTACTCGTATCTTTGCATGTCTTTCTTCTATTCAAAAACTGTACTTATTTTCCACTCCAAAAGGTGACAACCCTGTCTCTGCAACTGGTAACTACACTCAGCTCAAAACCTAAGTAATGTGCAGCCCTCTCCATCAGGTCTACATACAGTTCTTCATGGTTTGACTAATTATAAATTAAAGACATTTATTGCCCTCTCCCCCATCCCAGGGATACTTAATATAAAAGGAAAAATGTATAGGAGGAAAAAAAAGTAACTGCAGTAAAATCTTCTATTTGGAAAAGAGAAAAATGGGAACCAAACCACCATCACTGGGCCAGACCAATGAAAAAATCCCGTACATCCAGGCAGGGGAGTATGTTCTATGATTAGCCTATCTAGTGTCCTTTGGTTCTGCTTTCTCTTTCCCTCCATGGCCTCTGGCTTTTCCATCTGAAAGTTAAATCCTGCCCATTTTCTTTCAGGGACACAATGAGGTGGACATTGGTGAGGTTGCCCTTCCTAGGGCTGTATAATGTTAACTGCATAACATCTTTACTGGTGGAGGTTTGGATGCCTAGGAATGTTTTGGTAATTTAACAATGAGAGACTATCACAAGCCAGACTTAAAGGTTCTTTAGAAATATAGTTTCCTCAAAACTTAGATTCTCAGTCTGTTTGCTTCAGCTTAGTTCTATGTTCAAGTAATCATAGCCAAAAGCCTTTTGACTATTGTTTTTAAATCTAAGAACTTATCTTTTACTTACTTGCCTCTATGCTCTACCCATTCCCATTGCTGCTGAGTTAATAGTGCCTACTTGGAGACTATTCGAAATGAAAGACTCTATGAGCAAACAATGCCATTAACCTGACTATCTTCTATTTTATTTGGTTATGCTATCAGAAATTTCACCATTTGTTTCATTAGACTCTGAATTATTCATATTTTAAGTCATTCTGGTTATGTTGTCAGTGTCCTCAAGAAGCATGCAAATTTGAGTTATAATCAGATAGCCTTAGTGAAAATAAATTGGTCAGATTCTTTTGAACCATTACACAGTTGATTGACAGTAAAAAAAAAAAAAAAACTGCAGGAATTGAAACTAGGATATTCATTGATTCACCTATTCAATAAATAATTACTGAGCACCCACATGTGTCAGTAAAAGAGATCCTAGGAAGAGAAAGAAATTAACATTTCTTGTGTGTGTACTTACTATGTTCCAGATATTTTACTAGATGCCTTAAATTGGTTATTTCATTTAATCATCAAAACAATCCAGTGAATATTGTGTGATCATTATTTCCATCTACAGATTAAGAAACTGAGACTTAGAGAGATTAAGGAAATTGCCCAAAGTAATTCAGCTAGTAAGTAGGAGAGGTGGTTGATCTACAAAAATAATCTTAACCAGGCTGCTATGTTAAAATACCTTCCTTCATTAAAATAAAATTGAACACAGAACTTCTAAGTTTTCAGATCTAGAAAGAGAAATTCTACTTTGAGTAGACATATTGCCTAGGGTTTCTAAAAGAATTCCCCTAAATTTATTCTTTGCTTTAAGTTTCTCCATGTCATATTCATGTTTTCTCTTCACTGGAAGACCCCAGTTCCTCCATAAAATTCTTTCTTTGGCATAGCCCTCAACCCCTCTATTGTTTCACTCATACACTACTCAGATAGGTATTTTGGTTAAAAAAAAAAAAAGAAAAAGAGACCCATAAGAAAATGACAAACAAAAACCATGTTTTCAAAAAAAAATGTTTAGGTTTTATCTTATATATAATGTATTCCAAGATATCTAAATCCATTCTACACTCTATCTCAAATGGTACGACTTGGCAGGCACCTGGCCTAGGTGTCTTGCTTTCTATCTCCAACCTACCCCAAGGTTTTGAGTATCACCATTTTATTCCAAAATCTAGGGTGCTCTTCCTCCAAACACGTGGTCCATTTTACAGACAATGATTGGAGTGAGTTAAGTCTACCAATGGCCTGAAGTCCTCCCACTCCATTCTGGCCTTCATTCTAAGAGTCTGACTCTCTCTATTCTGGTGGCAGGAGTGAGGCAACACCCTCATCCTCACATAAAACCAGTTGCCGGCAAGTCACCTCCCACTCATAGTAACCCCACGTGTGTCAGAGTAGAACCGTGCTCTGTAGGATTTTCAATGGCTAATTTTTCAGAAGTAGATCCCCAGGACTTTCTTCCAAGGCACCTTTAGGTGGACTCAAACCTCCAACCATTCAATTAACAGTCAAACACATTAAACATTTGCACCACCCAGGGACGCCCATCCTCACATACAGCTAGCCATCTGGACCTTATAGAATCTTGCACAATCACCAAATGTTACAGTGTCGAGTATAATATGAAAACAGTATAATAGGCATGTCATCTATTTGGCACTTATCATAGACATCATAAAAAGTAATGTTGAGTGCCTACTGTATGTCAAACATGTTTCTATGCCGTTTACTTAATTTCACTTAAATTTTTCACACGTATTTTAGGTAGGTTAGTTATTCCATTTTTCAGGTGAGAAAGTGGGGCTCAGAAAGCTTACGTAACTGGCTCAGGATCATGCAGCTACTAAGTGTTAGAGCCACTGTAAGAACATGGAGTCCGATTCCGCAGACCACAGTCTTAACTACTCTTCCAAAGGGAGAGAATTTTTTCTGTCTGGCACAGTGATTGAGCACTTGGATGCTGAACGAAGTGTCACTGGTTTGAACCTATCAGCTCCTCCATGGAAGAAAGACGTGGCAGTCTGCTTACATAAAGAGTACCAAAAAAAACAAACAAACCCA
The DNA here is from genome assembly GCF_000243295.1 of Trichechus manatus latirostris. NCBI lineage: Eukaryota > Metazoa > Chordata > Mammalia > Sirenia > Trichechidae > Trichechus > Trichechus manatus. Next base: position 3,028,427 of record NW_004443940.1, on the reverse strand, counting down.
TTGCTACCGTAGAGTTGATTCTGACTCATAGCAACTCTATTGGACAGAGTAGAACTGCCCCACAGGGTTTCCAAGGAGCAGCTGGTGGATTTGACTAGCTGACCTTTTGGTTAGCAGCCGAGCTCTTAAGCACTGTACCACCAGGGCTCCCCATAAAGAGTACAGCCTCAGAAACTCTATGGGGCAGTTATATTCTGTCCTATACAGTCACTATGAGTCAGAATTGACTGGACAACAATGAGTAATTCTTTTTTGTTTTTGTCAATATCCCCTAATTTTCAAGTCACCTGGGCCAGGCCCAAAGTCACAAGAACTTCATTTTTACACTGTTTCGCTAACACATTACCCTAAAAAAACTAAACCAAACCCATTGACATTGAATCAATTCCAACTCATAGCGACACTATAGCACAGAGTAGAACTGCCCCATAGGGTTTCCAAGGAGCAGCTGGTGGAGTTGAACTGCCAATCTTTTGATTAGTAGCCTGAGCTCTTAAGACTGCGCCATGAGGGCTCCAGACACATTACCCTAGTATGTGATATTTGTGATTTAAAAAAAATCTCAGATGGGGAGCAGATGGTCAGCAGGGAAGAAGAGGAAGGACTTGATCACTGGCTTAGTAAACATTTAGGAACCTGTTAACAGTAGATTCCAGAAAAAATATCTTGCCCAAATCATCTTTAATTTTGCAAAACTAATGGCCCCTTAAGAATTAAGCAATATAGGGCATAGGAAATAGCACCATTGTTAGAGACAAAAATCCAGGTTTCATGGTCTGGAAACTCAACTCACCAGCTGTATGATAAAACACACATTTTCAGAGCTCTACGTTCTTCAGCTATGAAATGCAAATAATCCCCAAATACATCCTAGCAATGCTGTGTTTTGTATTTTCTGAAATAATACACAAACAAAAGAGATTATTTAGACAGTTGAGAATGCAGTGATGAGAGAAAGAAAAATTGCAAATAATTTCAATTTATGAAAATACTAAAAATTTCTTTTAAAAAATTTCCCTTTTATTTGTACTCTTCTAGAAAAGTAAAACTCACAAAACTACGTTTATGTGTTTTATCAAAAAGTTAATCTCTAGTATAATTGTGATGATAATGATGACAATGATGATTATGATAGTGACTATGATGAAGAAAACAAGTCTCATAGCTGGCACTGTGCTAAGATTTTTGCATGAAATATGTCACTTAATTTTCGTGACTCTCTGCTATGTCATGTTTTGGAAGGTAACTGCTAGAATCTCAGACATAATTCAGGAATGAAACATTTAAATTAGTTAATTTATGTAAGGTTCCTGTGCAGTGACACTGAAGCCAGGTCCATAGGAAATAAATAAAAAGTATGCAATTATAGAGTGGATACATACTGAAATATTTATCATCTCTGCCCACTTTTTTGTTATTTTAATTTTAGGCATCTAACCAGCACTTTGAGCCCTCCTGATTCTCCAAGGGCTTTTATTAAAATCCATCTAGTGTTGATCCTTTTATAATGGACAACTTTGCCAGCTCCAGCTGTCACTGTAGCAGCAAGATGTGTATTAACCATGACTTTCAAGCCAGAAAGTTTCACATTTGTTTTGACAGCCTACACTGAATTCTCTACCAAAAGCAATTTCTTGTGAGACTATTATGAACAAGTCCTAGCAAAGTGGAAAGTTTGGGGACCTTTTGATGTGAGAGCTTGCCTTCCCCATATGGAATAGGATTGTGTTATTGACCAAGGCTGTTGTCTAACAAATGATTCATTTCATAAATCCATTTGGCTATTCAGGATGGTGGCTTTAGCTTTCAAAATATCTTTTTGAGTTTGAGACAACAAAAATGCTGCATCAAAGACAAACAGAATTCCGCTCTGTCACTTGTGAAGTACAATGTGTGTCAATGATTTCCTTGTCACAGAACGTTTTACCATAGGACATAAAATAGAGAATGATAAAAGAGAGGTGTACGTTACCCTCCATACGTATAGAAACACTGTACAATGATTCCTAAGGTAGAAAGCACACAAAGGAGAAAATGGAAATATTTGGCTACATAAAAACAAAAGAGTAAACTTGTGTTTGTGTGTGTGTGCGTAAAAGAAAAGGCAAACAATAAACCGGAAAAAATACTTATAACATGTTGGATAAACAGAATGTTTCATATTCCTGATAATAAGCGTTTTATTCAGTATTTCTTATGTGACAAATATTGGACTAAACACTTTACATACAATATTTCACTGAGTCTTCACAATGCAATAGATATTATCATTACTCCCATTGTGTAGATGAGAAAACACATGCTCAGAAAGTTTAAATAATTGTTTTCTGGTTATAAAGTTATTAAGTAATTAATTGGTTATTATAATGAGGCTTTTTCTAATGCCAACTCACATGTTTTATCTAAATTTAGAGCAGGGAAAATAATATTCTAGGTAGACAAATAGCCGATAAATAGATATGCAAGGCATTGTGTGCAAATGGGGGATAATTCCATACATAGGAAGATTAAGGTCAAGGGATTGGAGAAGTGAATAAAGAGGAGAGAGAGAAATGAATCTACTTGGGATGATCTTTTATGTAATGTTCAGAGTTGGATTTCCCACCATTCCTCCATGGTTTGCAGTGGCTTTGTCAATATTATCCATGTTCTCAGGAAGACTTCCAAAGAGTTATCTTGGCGCCACATTTGCCAAATTGACCTAGGTGCTATTAGTGACATCATTCAGACAGTTCTTGGTCCAGCGTCCTCTTTTTTACTGTTTGCCTTCTCAGGAATCTCATCTTTTCATTGTTTCACAGTGCAGACATCAAATGGAAAGGGCGTCCAACTATTCATTTACAATCCCTAGTCTTCCGGACTCTTCATGAAAACTCTAGCTCATTTTTTTTTTTCTCTCATAATGATATTTCTGATCTGTAGGCATAGACGTTACTGTGGCATTCGGACTCCAGTACTACCTTCTTAATCCCATGATTAACTAAATTAAACGAGATATATTTCTTTTAATTTTGTTGTGGTCCTTTCCAGACATTCTATTGTATGGCCCAGAGATTTTTTCAGCTTGTCTCAAAAATGAGCTTGTATAGTTTTACAGTCTGTGGAGTCAGTCACCAAAGTATTTGTTTTCCCTCTGAACACTAAAATACAGTGTAATGTTCCATTCTATTATAAACACCTCTTTGTATATTTTTCCATTTTTTATAAGTAACATGTATTTTGTGAGCATGTTATGCACACAACAGAATGGAGTGGCAACATGAAAACCAGAAAGACTGTATGCATAAATAAAAGCAATTATTAAGTTGCAGCAAAATAATTTATGGAAGAAAGTATTAAATGGTAACCAAAAGAAGTCAAGGTTGCTACAAGTAAAAAGACATGGGAAATAATAACCGGATTTAGAAATCTACTTAACTGCCAAAACATTTAAAATATCTAACCATTTCAAAGCAATTTGTGGTCATGGAATCTGTGCTCCAATATACTTTAAGTTATTCAGAAGGTAATTTATTTAAGGTAGATGTCAAGTTGCTGCAAGCAACATTTATTCTCAATTCAACAAGTAAAGCCTGAGTACTAGGCTCTGGAAGACAGCAAGAAAAGCAAGGTCCTGCCCTCACAGATGTCTAACAGCCTACTCAGAAAAGAGCCAACTAACAAATTAATAAATGAAATGATTACAGATAGACAGATCGTGTAAGTACCCCCAAAAAATTAACAGGGTGATAATATAGAGAAGAACTGGTGAATGTCTCTTTAGGTAGCATAGCAGAGCTGAAAGATGAGACTGGTACAGCTATTCAAAGAGTCAGAAGAAAAATATTTGTATTTGTTTTTTCTTGGTGCATAACAAATTATCCCAAGCTTAGTGGCTTAAAAACACAAATATGAAAACACCCACTTATTAAGTCACAGTTCTGTAGGTCAGATATCTGGCAGAGTCAGCCAGTTTCTCTGCTTAGCTCTCACAAGTTCTAAACTAAGGCATCTGCTGGGCTGGCTCTTTTGGAGACATGGGGAAAGAGCCAGCTTCTAAATCTACTCACGTTGTTCGCAGAGTTCAGTTCCTTGAGGCTATAGGTCCGTGTGTGGCCCTCTTTACCTTCAACCCACCCCCAGCATGTTAAATCCTACTCAAACTTCAAATCTCTCTTACTTCCCTTTCTGCCTTCTTTTTCTGCCACTAGCCAGAGACATTTCTCTACTTTTAAAGGATCATATGATTAGATGAGGCACAATTGGATAATCTCTCCTTTTTATGGTCAACTGTGCCACATAACATAACACCAGCATGGGAGTTATATCTCATCACATTCACAGGTTCTGAGGATTAGAAGGTGTAAAATCTTACAGAGTCATTTTTGAAATTATGCCTATCACAGAATTCTAAACACTAATGGATTGGTCATTATCTTTACCTTCCTTTGTCTTTTGCAATTCTAAAGAAAGGAAACTGCTGTGTGTTTCTGAAGCCTTGATATCAAAGGAAACAGAATAAGGTAAAAAGGAACAAATTATTAGAAGAAAAGCAAGATGTTGACAGTGACATCCAGGAGTTTGTGGTGCTGGTTAATTAAAGATCCTGAACCCAAAGTCCATGAATCTTTTAAACACTGGGATTTGTAAGACCACACCTATTCTTCCTATATGGAGAATTTTTGTGGAAAGTGTCATGCTGTGTCACAAAATTCTGATCTGGTCATGCACCTTGCATTTGACTATTAACAAAGGTCAGATATTCCATTTGGTTTCATTTTATTCCAACCTGATCAACAAAGCAGGGCTCAATTCAGATGGCACAGCTACAAAGCTCTCCTCCAGGTAAAGCAAAACGAATATTTGGCAGTGTAGATAACAGAACAGAGATAAATCATCCTCTCTTTAGCTATAAAAACAAATTGACTGGTCTGCTAATGAAACTACTGCTTGATGTTACAGGACATGTAAAAGATAAAGAAAACTTTTGATAGTTACAGAAAAGAAAATTCAGAGCTCCTGGGAAGCGAAGCAGTTGAGTCTTCTTTGTAAATAACATGAAAAGCCAAACTTTCAACACATTCTGACTTAATTGGTTGTCTACTTTCTTATCTTTTGAACAAAATAATACCTACCTCATAGGACTCTTCTGAGGGTTACATAATGTATTAATTTCCTACGGTGGCCATAACAAAGTACCACAAATTGAGTGGATTAAAACAAAGTTTTGTTCTGTCACAGTTCTGGAGACTAGAAGTCTGAAATCAAGGCGTCAGTAGTACCCTGTTCTTTCTGAAGACTCTCAGGGAGGAATCCTACCTTGCCTTTTCTAGCTTCTTGTGGTTCCAGAAGTTCCTTGGCTTGTGGCAACATAACACCAATCTCCATCTCTGTCTTTACATGGTGTCTTCCCTCTGTCTGTCTCTGTCTCTGTGTCTCTTCTTATAAGGCTATCAATCATATTGGATTAAGGGTTCACCCTACTTCAGTTTGATTTCATGTTAATCAATTATATCTATGAAAATCTTGTTTCCAAATTAGTCACATTCACAGATAGCGGGTTTAGGATGTCAACATGTCTTTTTGGGGACACAGTTCAACATATGGGATAACACATGAAATAATATGTGTGCATATACATTGCATCATGCCTGACATATCATTTGTACTCAAATACTAAGCCTTTGCTTTCTCCCCCTTCTGTAAACCCAAACTTTGTATTTATTTATTTATTTTTTTAATATAGCAAAGTAGAAAGGGAAAGAACCACTGTTTTTTGTTCTTCTTTGTAAGGTATTGTATAAAACTGCGTGATTTAAATGTCAAAATTTATTTAAGGGTATCATTTGACATTTACAGATTGTGTTATATTTTCCTGTGCTATGCCTTTTAATTAAAGCATCCCAGGTTGGAGTCTATAGTTTATTGCCTGGTCATCTGAATACTTCCAATACTAAGAAAAGAAAATACGCTAGAGAAAACCCATTGTGAACCAGCTCTCTCAATGCTGGGTGCAGCTAGAGTGACAATTCACATAAAGTAGGATGGAGACCGGGAGACATCAGTTTCTATGTTTGTTTTCTGTGCCTTGTGTTCAGGTATTAAACATAAAATAGTTAAAATGCTGCCACAAGTCAGGATGTAGGTTTAATTGAGTTCCACATGAGGTGTCATTGTATGTAGTTTCTACCCTAATTCAAGTTGGAGGTGACTCTACACAAGCACCGAGCATAAAGTGACTTCCCTATCATTTCGGTTCAGCAGGTAACCTTAACAGCTGGCTAGAGAAACCAAAACGTCAGAGCTGACTCCAGCCTCAATCTCTTCTTTAGCATGTCACAAACAGGAACATCATTCCTGAACATTGCTTTTAACAGATGTCAATCATAGTGATCATGAAACAGATACTAGGTGAGCAGAAAGCTAATGTTGAAATAGAATATTAAAATATTTTTAATACACATTTTATAGCTTTCTGTGTAAAGACGTCATATTTTCATTAGTTTTTTTTTTTTACTCATTGTTAAACTCCCCCATTTCTTTTTTCTCCAATGAGAGTAGCCCATATTACAGCCTATACAACTGAGAATTTGCCTAGAGAGAGAATGGAGGCAGGAAAAAAGAAACTCTGGGATTTATGAACCTATTATTGAGGCAAAACTACAAACATCTCCAGGTTTCCCTAACTACCCTATGTTCTGAAGGACTCATATGAGTAGAAAAAGACTTGTCCCTTGGCCCATAACACAACTTTTCCCATAAGAAAATGCTATAGTAAGTCTATTATAAGAAAAGATTTAGTCCCACTTGGTGCATATTTTTGGAAGTCATAATAGAAAAAAAAATTTTAATGTTAAGACACTATTAAAATATAAACACTATTTAATATGCAATGCTTGATATTAAAATAGAAACAATCCCTAACATTATTAATTCTCTAACATTAGTCATAACATCTGTGATATCTGGAAGCAAAGCAGCCCAAGTCAGCATGGGACAGAGAGAGCCAGAGAAGCAGAAACATCTAAACAGAAGCTGAAAAGAACCGAAGCCCTGATCTCACCAGAATAAAGATAATCATCCAGTTATATTTGGCTTTTGATCTTGTGTGGAGAATGGAATTCCTACCAGTATGCCCAAAGTCTCTGCAGTTGCCTATCAATTGTTGCTTGATATACACCCCACATTCATCTTTCTACTCATTTTTTCTCCTTTCCCTCTCTCACAACCACCTCTTCATCTGATAACAATGTCTTCCCAGACATCCATATGGTCTTTCTCTTACCTCCTTCAAGACATGGGTTAAACAATGTCACCTTCTCCATGAAGTATTTCTTTAAAACCTTATTTGAAATTGAAATCTTCCCTACACTCACCACCCCCTCTAATTTTCCCTAAGTTCCCTGTTTTATTTTTCTCCATAAAATTTTTTACAATCTGTTATAATGAACATACATATTTTAATTGTGTGTTTTTTGTTGTTTTTTTTTTACTGTTTGTTTGCCCCAACTAGAATGTTAGCTCCATGAGAGCTGAAGTTTTTATCCTGGTCTGCAGCACCTAGAACAGCACCTCTCAAATATAAAAACTCCTTGCTGTCGTGTCGATTCCAACTCTTAGTGACCCTATAAGACAGAGTAGAATTGCCCCACAGGGTTTCCAAGCAGCACCTGGTGGTTTCAAACGCCAACCTCAAATACAGGTCCTTAATAATTATTTCTCCTGTGAAAAGGCATGGCGATCTGCTCCCATAAAAATTACAGCCTAAAAAATCCAGTGGGGTTCCACTCTGTCACATTGAGTCACTATGAGTCGAAATTTTCTCAGTGACTCCTACAACAACATTAATAATTATTTGTGGCATGAATTAATCTTACAAAAGTAGAATTTTAATTATTATAAATTAACCCTTTTCTTTCTTTCTCTCTTTCTGTCTCTCTCCCACAAAAGCATGCAGTAAAAAACAGCGTAGAAATTATTCTAGATAGGAAGCAAGATCAAGTTTATTCTCAACTAACTACAGAATCAAGACTGTGGTTTTCTCAACAAGCAAATCACCCAGGAATCATTCCTTACACTACACATCCTTACCCCATTCTACGCCTTCTGAGCGTCTTCCCAATCAATTTATATTCCATAGACATATTCTAATATATTTTAAAAAAAATCCGTATGTACTTCTGAAATTACATCCTACAATGCTGTTGTATTACCTTTGGGATATCTTTCATATTAATATTATCCTTGTTTTTACACTTAAATTTTAATAAAATATCACATAATTGTATTTTTTTGCAAATAGTTTGCCCACTAAATACTGTGCCCACACATATAACACACAGAAATGATGAAATTAGGTAAAAAAATTTCTGGCATACAGTGCTCCCGTGTATATATTGTACATGTGACATTTCCAGAAGTGAATTTTCGCCTCATTCACCTTCATTCAATGGTCCAATTTGATCCTATTTGTGTAATAAACGTGTAAGCCTTGGTCAAGAAGTCATGGATCGAATCCAGTAGTACCCCAGTAACCAGAAAATAAAGAATTGAAATTGTGCATTTGTTTCTATTAACTTAACTTGATAATTACATCCCCCTTGCTTTTGAGTCATCAGTGGGAACCTGGAACCTACTGAAGCCTGTCCATAAAAAAAGTGAAGCCTGCACTAGTATAAATGGCATGGAGTAGCTATCAATAGGAATCTCGATTCAATCTGCATTAATGTAATGATCACAGACATCTTTTGATACTGGCTTTTATCTGGAGGAGTAAACAAAGCAAAACTAATACACAGTTACTCTTGGTCAACAGTTGAATATGAAAACCTTATCAGATCACCTTAAGTGAAACCGTTGAACTATGTTAGGTCTCCTTATTTCATAGTCTAATTATGTCTTATTAGATCAATGATCATAACTCAACTTAGTCATCTATGCTTGTGAGCATATAAAAGACCCTTGCTTCTTGTACACCTAACATTTGATTTGTGCAGTCTTCTTACTTGAACCAGCCAGTTATCAAAGGAGGTGGAGAAAATGAATGAGTGAAAACTTGCACATCATAGGTCCAAAGCAAAATGGCCTGAGCTGGAGAATGACTTGAATGAGTGGATTATTTCTAGAAGGGAATAAAATCAAGCAGTCTCTACTGTCCCAACCCAGATCAAAGTGAAGCTTCTGACAAATGAAAGAGGAATCCCAGATTTCAAGGTAGGTTTCACTTCAATTTCTAAATTCATGAAAAGGAATGACCTTTCCATGAGAGTGAGAACAACTGTAACCCACCAACTTCTGGATGACTGGGAGCAAAAGATGGTCAACTTTGAAGGGTGCCGGGAGTCAGATGATGATGATGATAATGAATGAATAAACTAAAACGGTCTATTTTAAGATGAAAACACAATGTCTTCTGGTGACTTATTTGTTGATTTCAAAAACATCAATTATCAAAAATCATATTTCAGTTTAAGATTTATGAAAGCAATAAAATATAGATAACATCTTGTTCTTGTAGGTTTAGGCCTAGAATCATTTATTACTTACTGATTTCTAGCTCTTCGTGCATTTATACTCTTTTGTTTCAAAATAGCATCCCATTTCCATCGTGAGCATGTTCAGTGCACCATTGGTTGCACTTGGTTTAGGAAAATACCTTAAATGAAGTTTCCACGAGATCAGTTTTAGCCCAGTAACATTAAATCTGTTGGACAGAGAAAAAAATTGAAATTGAAGTCAGTAACATGTAAAAAAATATATTGGTATAGCAAGCACATGAAAATAACCAGCAGGAGTGCTGCACGGTTTGCATAAAAACATATAATGCATGAGTTATATGTGTAAAAATATAGTACATAATTTTTACATTTATAAATTCTGGTTGCAAATGATCATTTATGAAAACAACATGGAATCTGTATGTATATGTAAATATGACCAAAGATAAAAGAGTAAAATTTATTTTTTCTTTCCATAGCTATTAAGTCCATTGTTCTTTTGTTTTGGTTCTCTCTTACAATCTTGCAATATACCAGTCTAACTGACAATGGATGCTTTACATGTCTCACAAAATGGATGCCTTAAAGTTGATTATTGTAAAGAGGGCTCAGTCTATACAATTTTATTCAAATATTCAAGTGCTGAGTGTTGTTATTTAGCTGTTTATGGTTACAAGAACTAGGACATACCAGATTACACTTGGAAATAAGGTAGAAAATTCAGACAAAATGGAATATCCTTTATTAATCACCTCACAACTACTCTGGACACGAAATACAGCAACATCACATACAGAAAAATAATCTAGTATCATCTGAGACTCAACTTTGTTTAAATTAATAGAGTTACCTGTGTTTGTGTTTCCTATGCAAGACAATCTCATGTGGAGTACCCAAAGTTGGACAGTGTCTCATGCCACACCTATTCATGCTTAGCCTCCTGCATCAGAGTTTGCTGCACTTGGCTCCAATTCACATCATTAGTCAAATGACTTGAGGGCAGAGTAGCAATATTAATTTCACCAAAAAAAGACAGAAAGATAAATTTAGAATGATTGATCCCATACTTTGGTATGATTCATTTATCCAGTAAATATTTATTGAGGACTTACTAGTTGTTCAGATGGAGACACACGTTTCCAATAATCACAATGGAAAAATGACTTCTTGGCCTAGAGTTGTGATTTACCAGAGAACTATGGTATGGTGCTTACATCTGGTTGGGGGTGGAAAGAATCTACCTTTCTGAGGAATTATTTTACCATGAGCTTGTTCTGCAGGAAAAATGGACATATTAACAAAGAGAGTCTTTGGAAGAAGCCCTTATTAAGTCCACTCACTGTCTTCTTAATTTTTCAAAGCAGTGCATTAGTATTGGCACAGCTCCATGTAATTTTCCTTGTTGTAGCCCAGTATTGTACCACTTAGGATCCCTCACTAGACTCTGGAGTGAATTCCCAAGTATGCATATAGATATTGCTATGAAACTTCTAAATCATAGTCTACAATTTGGCATTAGCGTTTGTTTATTTGTTTTTCTCATAGCAACTAATAATGATAAAGCCTAGACCACCCTTTGTACTACCCTAAATAACAGAAGATTCTTGCCATTATCCTGTCCAGGCTTGAGTTATTGAAAAAGGACAGCTGACCAGTCCTACTACTACACCAAATTAGATGAGGTTTTTCAAGATAGCTTCAGTGTCACAGTTACACTGGAGTTGCGAAGGTAATCACACACACTCACAAACTCATATATAACCTGGGCAATGAAGTAAGCACTAAATGAAGGTTTAAGAAGTCATAAGAAAGTAGATTTAAAGCTGGCAACCCACTAATAGTTCCAAAATTCAGCCTCTCCTGAAAGCTCATAAAAATGCCATCAAAAGCACTTAAGAATTGTTGTTAATTGCCATTAAGTCAGCTCTTACTCATGGCGACCTTACATAACAGAATAAAATGTTGCCTGTCCGCCATTATGTTCATGATCATTGATAAGTTTGAGTCCATTCTTAAGGCCACTGTGTCAATCCATCTCATTGAGGGTTTCCCTCACCTTTGCTGGCTCTCCACTTTACCAAATACAATGACGTTATCCAGCGAACTTTCCCCCCGATGGCACATCCAAAGTAAGCAAGTCAAAGTCTTAGACAATATTCCGTGATCTATAGGGTTTTCAGAGGCTAAGTTTTGAAAGTAGATAGCCAGGCCTATCTTCCTAATCTGTCTTAGTCTAGAAGCTCTGCTAAAACCCGTCCACCATAGGTAATCCTTCTGGTACTTGCAATATCAGTGGCATAACTTCCAGCATCATAGCAACTCATAAGCCACCACAGTACAACAAAATGACCAGCAGGTGGTGGTACATAAGAATAGAACACAAAACACCAACAGATTAAACAACACCAATAGATAGCATGGCAGAATCTTGGATACATTGCAGGAAATATATAAGACAGGTAGGACTGGAATGTGGAAAACGTATGCAATCTCCGTCTTAGCTATGACTAAAATCCACAAACCATGAACCTCTTGAAGAAAGGCAGGCCTTTCATTCTGGTCAACCATGCAGATCCAAGTTGTGTAAGGCCTGAATTTCCTAAGGATCCTTCTCATATAGGAATCCCTGAATGGTGAAAATGGTTAATGCACTATGTTGCTTACTGAAAGGGTGGTGATTTGAATCCACCCAGAGGTGCCTTGGAGAAAAGGCCTAGTGATCTACTTCCAAAAAATCAGCCATTCACAACTCTCTGGAGCACAGTTCGACTTTGATACACAAGAGGTCGTCATGAGTTGGAGTTGACTCAGTGGCAATTCGTCTGGTCTGGACTGATCCTTATATTCTTCCAATTGCTATCATGCCTCCTCACGGCAAACACCCTCCTACTGAAGTAACTTTAGTGTGTCTCTCTGTACCTTACAACCCAAATCCTCAGTTTTCTTATTCTTTCTTTGTTTTTTTCTGGTTTTAATAGTTCTGACTTAACAGTATTAAAAAAAAAAATTCTAGTTTCCTAACTGTAAGCATGTTATATGTGCAAAATTAGTCACAGTATTCACAGCAGCAAAGCTGCAGGAACAATTCTAAATGCCTGCTGTACTGACTCACCCAGGGTTTCAACTATTCAGAGATAAGAAATTGTATAAAACCTATAGGTAGAAGTTGAGTGGGAGAACTGAATGGCTTCTCCCCCTCTTTTTCATTTGTCAGACATCTTGTCAATCTTTTCAGTCACCTCAGGTGATATTTTCTAGGAAGACTGCCTTGACTGCCTTTCACTCGCCCCACAAATGTGCCACATCCTAAATTAGCTGCCATGTGCTTGTGCCATGAAAACAACAATGGCAGTCATAAGAACAAACACTTATTGAGTGCTTAGCATGTGCCAAGAACTGTAGTAAGTGCTTTGCACACACTGCTTCATTCAGTCTTCGCTAAAACCTCACGAAGTTGGAACTGTTATTATTACAGATGTTAATAAACTCAGAATTCATACAACATACTCAGCATTTTATGTATATTGTTTCAATTGTACCATCAAAGTGATAGTTTGGAGCTACTGTGATCACTACTCTAAGGATGAGAAAATATTTTCTAATCCCTCTCTCTCTTTTTTTATTCTCTATTATAGCATTTATTCTAAAGGATCTGTTTATGTGTCCATCTCTCCTGTGACAGACTAAGTTCAAGGATAAGGGCTGCGCCTTATTCATGTTTGAAATCCAAATTAAGGGCTCAATAAATACGTACTTATTGACACAGACTCTTCCTTGATGTTAGCTCTAAGACTCTTAAATTATAAATGTGTTTTAGTAAATAAATCAACACAGTTTAAATGTCTCTGAAAAGGCTCTAGCATTTTCATGTTGCCACCACGTTGGTATCTCCCCTGTGAATGGTCCCCAGAGGATCACTATTTTTGGGAACCCAGCCAAAGCCACTGTTGGCTGCAGTTGATGTCCTGCCCAGCTTTAGGGCAGGAACTCCTCTCTGCTTGAGAGCCTAAAGCATCAGTCCTTGCTGCTCTTAAGCCCACTAATGAAGCCATACCTTTGAGGCTGAAGGACTCTGAAACCATGGCCACTAATGCCAGTTGACCCCCATAAACCACGTACAGCTGTGAGTTGCTGCAGCCAAAGCTATAACACTGGGGAAGTGGAAAAACATCTGTGCATCTGCCCATTCTAAATACAGTTGTGCCTCTGAGGGGCTGGGGGAGCTTACTCCCTTCACTGGTCTTCTTCAGGTCTCCACAACCTTGGCTTCTAGCCCTCTCTCTGAAAGAGGCAGAGAGAAAAGGAAATCCAAAGGCCTGCCAGCTTCATCAGTGTCCTCAGGTTAGTTCCTTTTCAGCATGGTGAAGAGCAGGACCATCCTTTCTTTCAGGACAAAAAGGCATCACATTGCCTGATGATCCCTGAAAAGAGAATCACAAAAATGTCAACACAGTCTGCAATTCCCCACTTTTGTCCCTGGTCACCTTGTCACAGATATATAACGTTTAGTAGGGGTAAAAGTAAAATTGCCATATATTACCTGAAAAGCATACAATAAAAGTGAATACGAAGAACGTGTCGACAGACTACTAACTACACTGTTGTAATGAAGAAAAGCCCTTTTCCTGTGAAGCACGAACGTGGGTGATAAACCGCAGAGGCTCTCCTGCGCTGCCAAGTGATTAACTTTGGCCGCTGGTGCCAGGCAGCATTAATCCTCCTGCTTTACTAGCAGAAAACACGTCATCAAACTGTCGGAACGTCACTGAATTTTCCCAAAGTGCTTTTCCTCTCATCTCCATTGAACATCTAAATCTTTTCTCAAAATGAATGGATGAAAAACAGTTTTAAATCTCTTTCCAGCAACCATGGGCATTATAATCTTATGAATGAAGCTCAGCCTCTTGTGTTCTTAGAGTCTATCAGGACTAATTTATAAATTAACTGGTAATGCATTGATCTGTGCTCATTACTTTTCCCGTAAATCTCTTTGGGTGAGTTATCTGCCTACTAACCCCAGAAAGGCACCTTTCTGTGTCTGCAGTCTTGCTCAATGCGTGGTGCAGCAGTCAACATCCCTCTATAATGGACGTCTGTAGACCTTTCTGTGTTTCTAACAAATAAATAATTCTAAAATCCCTTCATATTTTGGTCATTAATTCCAGGTCACTAGTAAACAGTTGACGCCGGGAATCTAAGGTGTTAAATATCTTTTATATATTTAGTCAAATACATATTTATAACAGATTTCTATGTGGATGGAAATTAAAAAAAAAAAAGAAAAGAAACCAATCAGGGATAGCTCAGGGTGACATAAAATTATCTTGAGGGAAACCAAGAACATTGCAGTTGTTGTCTTATCTCGATAAACGTGCTTTCACTCAATATTTTCTCTCATCAAACTGAGAAATTCTAAGATCTGAGTTGAGGTATATTTCAGGGTGAGGGAAGCAGGGAAAGGGAGAAGAGAGAGAGCCACTTAATCATGCGTAATTTCTTACAGACAGGCACTGGAGTCTGGGGCAAAAATCCTACTTAACGATGTAATAATATTTTGTTCTTCGCCTCCTGTGTGGTTGTCTCCATTGCAGGACTTGTTAGGGAAAGGATGACCATGGTCTGGGACAGCAAAGAGAATAACGGCCTTCTTTTGTGTGTTAATTATCTAGTGCTGCTAAAACTGAAATACCACAAGTGGATGGCTTCAACAAACAGATATTTATTCTCTCACAGTCTAGTAGACTAGAAGTCTAAATTCAGGGTGTCAGCTCCAGGGGAAGGCTTTCTCTCTCTGTCAGCTCTGGAGGAAGGTCCTCATGATCAATATTTCTCTGGACTAAGAGCTTCTCAGCACAGGGACCCCAGGTCCAAAGGACACGCTGTTCTCCTGCCTCTTTTTTCTTGGTGGTATGAGGTCCCTCTGACTCTCTGCTCACTTCTCTCTTTTATATCTCAAAACAGATTGGTTTAAGACACAGTCTAATCTTGTAGATTGAGTCCTGCCTCATTAACATAACTGCCACCTATCCCCCCTCATTAACATCATAAAGGCAGGATTTACAACACATAGGAAAATCACATCACATGACAAAATGGTGGACAATCACACAATACTGGGAATCATTGCCTAGTCATATTGATACACATTTGTGGGGGACACAGTTCAATCCATGACAATTTGTTTAGTACTAAACAGTTCTAGGATCACATAAAAGCCTTTCTCTTCCAGGCTAGGAAAAGAAAAATGGACTATTTTAATCCACTCATTTAGCCTGCAATGACCTATTGGTTGCCCCCTCTGTACCAAGCACTGGGTAAGGCATGGAGACACATGGAGAACCAAAGGAGACATGGTCTCTACCCTAGTGTGCTACTCTGCACGGACCTTATACTCTCTGCATATCTCAGTCTCTTTCCTTAACTATACTAAAACTACGGTTGTTCCTCATCCTTAGATATCGTGTAAAGGTGGAATAAGAAAAATGCAAAAGATGTCCTGAGTACCAGTAGAAGCCAACACTACCAAATGACTAGGGGGGAAGCAAGAAAAAGAACAAAGCTGGAAAACAAAAGACATTGCAAGGAGCCAATCATAACATTAGTGACAACAAATGCAAACAGACTAAACTCATTTCTAAGTGTCAATAACTGCAAACTAGTCCAAAACATGGAAGAAAACCATATGCTATCTATTTAATATAATAAAAAATAAGAGATAATGTTTTCTGAAAAATATTAATCTAAATCAAATTTAGAAATATTAATTTCAAATAAAGTTGGGTTCAAACAAAATGCATTTAATGGAAAAGTGAAGTTCATCAAAATTAGCAAAAGGAACAACACACAAAATAAATTCATGCATGGAACTGCAAATCTTTGAAATAAATAAAAGAAAAAAAATGGAAATTCCAATGAGTATTGACCAGAATACAATTTCCATAGATAATTTCATTATTCATTGCTCAATCAATGTTAGATTATTTACTTAGTCACTCAACAAATATCTATATATGTAATGTGTTAGGCATTGGAGATAGAGTGACAAGCAAGATAGACATGGCTCCTAACCCCATGGAGCTTAGAGCATAGTGGTTAACTCATATACTGATTAAACAACTAATAAAAAACAACAAATTTGATTAAATAATGACATGGATGTATGGATGATCTGAGGCAGAGCATTGAACAGGCATATAGAAAAGGCTCTTTGGGAAGTAAAATTTAAGTTAAGATATGAACAATTACAAATCACACAGGACAAAGTCAAGGAAAAGTATTTCCAGGAATAGCAACAGCATGAGCAAAGGTCAGAGAATACCAGTATGGCTGGAATTTGGTAGAGAGTGAGAAGTGGAACAACATGAGGTTGGAGAGTTCATGAGTGCCTTGTTAGACATTGACAAGAAGTTAAAATTTTAATCCAAGTGTGACAGGAAGCCATTAGAGAAGGTTTAAGCAGATGATTACGTTCAAAGACTATAGTATCATTTTGGATACTGCAAAAGGAATGGAAAAAAGCAGAGCAAGAGTGGACACCGGATATGAATATTTCAGTAGTCCACATGAGGATGTGAATGGGTTCAGTTTATATCTTGATGTAAAATTAATAGGACCTAGTGATATTTCAGGAGCGCAGGTGGCACAGTGGAAACTCTGGTGGCGTAGTCTTTAAGAGCTACGACTGCTAATCAAAAGGTCGGCAGTTAGAATCCACCAGATGCTCCTTGGAAAACCTATCGGGCAGTTCTACTCTGTCCTATAGGGTCCCTATGAGTTGGAATCAACTCAACGGCACCTGGTTTTAGAGTGATATATCAGATGTACTGAATGAGGGGAAAAGGTACAACAATTCTTTCTGGAGCAGCAGGTGGGTGGCAATGTCTCTAATGACATGGAAGTTATGTTTGGATCCATTAATTTTGAGATGCCTCGTGAATAGAAAATTAAAATATAGATCTCAAATACAAGAGACTGGTATAGAATGGAGGTTTTAAAAAATTCTAGGTGAGTAGCATATATTCGACATTTAAATCTACAAAAACTGATTGCTAAGGACAGAATGTAAATAATACAAGGAGATAATCCATAATGGAGACTGAGATGATCCAATATATAAAATTCAAGTAAAGGTGGAACCTGCAAAGGAGATGGAGAAAGATGGCCAAGGAGTTGAAGGGAATGTTGAAAAACATGAATGTTAAAAGGAGGAGAGAAGATCAACTCTAGAATTCTTGTTAGAAGTCAAATATGTTCATGAGAGAGACGTACTAACTTTCCATGTGGAGGCTGTTGATAATCTTGAAAAGAGAAGTTGCAGATGAATGCTGGGGATGGGAAAGTCTTCAGTGGGCCAAAAATTATATGATGAATCTCTCTTTAGAGTGAAGGCACATGAGATCAGGTTGAAAGAGGGAAAAACATGCACGGAAAGGGATTACTACAAATGCTAGGAGAGTCTTCTGGAATTTTTCAAGCTTAAAGGTGATAGAAAGCAAGGGTAAGCATAACGGAAACCCAAAATCTGGCTGTAAGTTTTGGTATAGTATTAATAACAAGTGGGTAAGGGTCCATGTCCCAATCTCTCCCTTGTGCCAAGAAGCAAAAATCAGAGGCTCCAGCCTCAGATAGAAGTAATGAGTATGGGTGCTTAGGATGGAGAGATGGGTCTGTGTCCTGGATGCTACAAATTCTAAAATTGGCTCATCAAGTTTTCACATTCTAATCCCCAGAACGTGTGAACATGATGAAATATCACCCCCATTATTGTTATGTTTTATGGCACAGAGTTGACTATATAACAGGGAGATCATCCTGAATTACCTAGGTGGGCCATATGTAACTTACAGCCGAGCCCATTCCCAGGCTGGTGGTAGAAGGCAGAGATATATAAATTCAGAGCATGAGAAGAACTCAATAAGCAGTTGAGAGTTTGGAGATGGAGCGGGCCACTAAAGAAGCAGACTGGCAGCCTCTAGAAGTAGCAAGTGGCCCCCAGCTGACAGCCAACAGGAAACAGAAACCTCAGATCTACAGTCACAAGGAACTGGATCCTACCAACAATCTGAATGGGCTTGGAAGCGGAGCCTTCCCCTAGCCTGCACGCAAGAGCCTGGATCATTTGACAACTGATTTTGGTCTTGTCCAATCCTGAGCAGAAAAGACAGAGCAGCCCACTTGGATTTCTGACCTACAGAACTGTGAGATAACAAATGGGTATTGAGTTAATTTGGTACCCAGCCATTCTAAACCTACGCAACTGCAAAGTCCTAACTAGCCCCTGCTGAACAGCACATCCTTTCTCTCCTCCCTGGAGGCTGACTGCTATGAACAAATTACAGCATTCACATGGGCTGACTGGGAATCCTAAAATCCCTTTCCACTTCCCTTTCTCTCTCTTTCTCTCTTTCACTCTCTCATCCCCCTCCCAAGCTTACATAAAAGAAATCCGGAGCTTATAGCTTCCCAACTTACTAGGCTTAGGTTGTGATCTCTATCCTTATGCATTCACGATGCCTGCCGGAAGTCCAGGACATGAAGATACACACCAGCTGAAGCAAACCCTTACAAAGAATTTTTCCCAAAGCCTCCTAAATAACTTCTGCTTTTTTTCTCATTGGCCAAAACTTTGTCGCTCATAACATCAAAAGAGCCTGGAAAGTGCACATGTTTAACTTGGAACATTGTCACCCAAAATATAACTGGGATTCTCTTACTTAGGAAGATGAGAGGATGAGTATTGGGTAGGCCAGAACAGTAGTGAAGTTGTTTTAAATGCTGATCATTTGGGGGGGCAAAAAATAAAAAGGAGCCCACAGTTCACAGTTCCTCGCTCTTCCTGCCTCAAGGACATTTCATTCCAGATGGGCTGTCAATACACTGAATTTGGGGACTCCCGGTGCGAGGTATAAAGAAGAAAACAAGTTCTGCATCTATCCACCTAGATTCTTACCTCATTTGTGTTTATATTGCTTGTTTGCTACTTCAGGGTAAAGGGAAGTAAAAACAACTCAGAAATATCCAAGTCATCTTTCTCATTCAGCCTCAAGCCTAAACTCCATTTTCTGATTTAACTGATCCTCTTTAAAAGAA
This sequence comes from Trichechus manatus latirostris, assembly GCF_000243295.1. Taxonomy (NCBI): domain Eukaryota; kingdom Metazoa; phylum Chordata; class Mammalia; order Sirenia; family Trichechidae; genus Trichechus; species Trichechus manatus. The sequence continues at coordinate 3,008,862 of NW_004443940.1, read as the reverse complement.
TTACCTAAAGATGAACTCCAACCTAATGAAAAATGAGGGCAGTCGATACAGAAAACAATAGTGGGAAAAAAAAAAGTAAAACTTGAACTTAACTCCTAAAATGTGTTAATTATTTAAAATCTAATGTACACAACAAAAAACACCTGGGATTAAAATCATAAGCTGGAATTTTATACAAAAAGTGTATGATAAACTTTTGCTTCTGCAGAGGCAAGTAGAGAAATAGAGGAGAACAAAGAGAATTTCAACTTTATAGTAAGATTTTACTTCATATACACCTACACACAGACACACATATACACGTAAACATATAAGGCCAAAATCACAAATTATTAACATTTGCATATTTTCATCTCATAGATAATGGTAGCAATTATCTCTGTACCTTTTGGATTTTTAAAATATTTCAGTAACAGAGGAAAAAATGCTAAGTCTCATAAGAAATTTAAAAATGCGAACTAAAACATTATCATTACCTCTTTCTCCTATCATAATGGCAAAAACATAAGTGAGCTGACATTTAGAGTTTTAGGTCAAGTGCAGGGAGAGAAGGGTCTCAGGTACATTTGATACAGACTTTTTAGTGGTAATATACAAATGTTTATCCAAAGACTTAGTGATCTACAAACCTTTTAATCCAGAAAATCCACTTCTGGGAATTTATCCTAAGCAAATAATGAAAAAAGGTGTGCAAATGAACAAGTATTAAAATATTTATGACAAAGTTAATACTCGAAAAAAATGGAAACATCTTAAATGTTTAAATAGAGGAAAATATTTAACCATGGCCTACTGACTGAAAACAAACAAATAACCAAACTGGTTGTCAAGTTGATTCTGACTCACAGCCACCCTAGAAGGACAGAGTAGAACTGCCCCCACAGGGTTTCCAAAGAGCAGCTGGTTGATTTGAGCTGCTGACCTTTTGGTTAGCAGCCAAGCTCTTAACCACTGCACCACCAGGGATGCCCCTACTAAATACAATAAAATATACCATTTAACAATGAAGAGGTGGACCTTTCTGTTCTCACTGAAACTGTTATCCAGAAATATTATCTCTGGACAGTGAGATTGCAAGAGGACGAATTTGTTCTTTAAGGTTTTGTGTGCATGCATATTTTCTAAAGTTCACACAATAACTATGCACTATTTTAGAAATAAAAAATATTTTTAGCAAAAGTTAATTATTTAGGATCAAACCCACCTTGAAACAATGCAATTCTTTCAAAAACTTTTATATGTGCAAAAGTCTACTGCCTAAAGAGCTAATTTAAATGTAAATACTTTATATAATCCCACTTATTTAAACTATTCAATTTTTTATCATTTGTTTGAATCTGACATCACAGGAATAGTCTTGATCCAATGATATTTCATTAGCTCTGCCATACTTTCAAACAAAAGTATAATCTTATCCCATTTTTAAAATATGAACACCATGTCTGATTCAAAGCCCTGTCCACCCAATTGTTGAAGCACATGAGGTCCAAATTTAGTCTTTTCCCAGCATATAACTGGGATGTATTTGCAGGCGGGTATTATATTCTACCCCTTAAGAATTCCAGAGAGCTCCATGTATATGTGCAAATTCCCTATATGAAGATTTTAAATGCACATTTCAGTGACAATTTTATGAACAGCTGTAGAGTTCAAAAAAAGTGCATTTCCTAATTCATACTATCTATATGCAAAGTCACGGAAAATATCAGATGTGATATGCTATAGCTTGTTTCAGTAGAATATAACCATTTATATTTATAGTGCATAGCACCCCTTTTTCCCAAGCACTTCCTAAACACAAAGAGAAAAGTTAGTTAGCCTACCACTACAAAGCAGCCATCTTCAGGATGAAATAGTAGTTTCCACTCAGACATAAAGCAATAAGCTGCTTTAAATTGATGGGAGGAAATTATGGCTGATCAACTGCAAGAATTTTTAAAAGACTGAAATGAGCTTAAATTTCCCTTAGAAACCAACAGCGTTGTAATTTAATGAGTATTAGACTGGAAATCTGAACTGTGTATAAGTCCCAGCTCTGAAAGTAGGAATCCAAGTGGCCGTGAGCAAACCACGCAACTTCTTGAGGTTCTAAAAAATAAAGGCAGGAACCTAATCAATCCCTAAGGCCCTATCCAGTTCTGCATTCCGTGATAATAAATGAAACACTTCTGGCATCTAACCTAGCCTAAGCAACAAACATGGATAAAACCAGAAAAGCCAAATCCTTTGCTATTGAGTCAATTCCAACTCCTAGCGACCCTATAGGCACATCTAAATATTAAGGAAACAAAATAAAGGGAAGAGAACAATGGGGAAGGAATACTATCCCACCCCTCTTTCAAATCAATGGAATGATTGGAAGAATATATTGGAAAGATAAAAGACTCACTATTGTAAATTCCCTGGATATTGCAAATGGTTTACATAGTCAGCTACTAACCAAAAGGCTGACAGTTTGAGTCCACCCAAAGGCATCTCAGAAGAAAGACCTGGTGAGATCTACTTCCAAAAGTGAGCCACTGAAAACTCCATGAAGCACAATTCTACTCTGGGATTGCCATGAGTTGGAGTTGAGTTCATGGCATCTGGTTAGTTAGTATATATGAAGAGTGTGATGTGCTGAATTTGTAAGCCATAGTATGTTTCTTCTACAAAAGGACCTATTACCAGGTGGCATTTTATCAGCACAGTTGTACAGTGAGGACTCTAAATGGTTCTCCCAACTTACCATGCCTTGGAGACTTATCCTGGTCCAGAGTTGGCCTGCTCAAACTCTGGAAGACTAAAGGTAGACAAGTTCATTAAAAAAAAAAAAAAGAAGAAGGAGGAGGAGGAGGAGGAGAAGGGAGAAAGAGGAAGAGAAAAAGAAAAGGAAAACAAGTGCAAATGAGGTTGTTAAGGTAATGCAGACTTGCTAACATTCCCAGTCTTTCTTGGTTCATAGTGCTCTTAGTGTCTCAGTAATTTTTCCATGGTACCCCTAGAATAAAAGAAATAGCAAATAGTTCTGTGTATTAAGAAGTTAGGTCCAAACAGCTTAATAGGCTTTCATGTTCTAACAATTTACTAGCTGTTTGAAAAATATTACACCCAACTAAGAAGAAAACTAATACTTTTATTCCATTCTTAAATGACCACAATTTCTTACTAACAGGATGTGGGCTCTGCTGGGCACTGAACAACTTCTGAAATCTTGGAATTAGATTGGATACCATCACCTCATTTTACCTTCCACACTGATTTTCACTCAGGACTTGCTTTTGATTTCTGTAAGCACAGAAAACTCAGGTTCTCAAAGACATGATGTCATTGAAAGGAACATAGCATGATCTCAGGTTGAAACAGGACTATCTTGTACTAGTAGCTCATGTGGTGTCTGACAGATTGCAAGTATTGTTGTGTTTCCCTTGAAAATTTGAAATATCCTGCAGTGCTCCTGGAATTTGCTGGGGCACCTGAAGTGCCAAGGTGCATATTTTGGAAATTGCTGGTATAGTAGGATTTTATTGCTAAATGTGTTTGGTATATAATTCTTTCTCCCCTCTGGTATTATCAAATTCTCTCACCTACACCCCAGGGACCTTCCTCTCCCCCTCCCACTTTCCAGGCCATACTGACAGACAGAATTCGCTTATTTCATAAGTGGCACAAAGACTACAAGACTCAAAGAAAGAAGATAGTGGTCAAAGTGTTTGCAAATTATCAGCTAGGGGCTCTCACAAGTTTTTTTAATTCTCAGAAATGGAACAAGACTCAGGGAAAAGGAAAAAGGAAATGAAGAGACAGCACAGACAGACAGAAAGGGGTGGGGAAATCTTGGCACTTGGGAAAAGAGAGGGGGAAGGGCCTTCTAGCCTCTTGTATCCTCTCCCTCACCTAGGAGGAAACACACTGGCCAGGCCCATCCACAAGGCAGCTGGAGGGAAGGCTCACAATCCGACAATCCTGAAAAACACATGCTGAGAGAGTGGGATGGACAGAAATCTTCACCATCTGACCAAGTTGTCTTGAACAAAATGGTTGGAATTTCCAATGGAGTCAGAAGAGTATTTATTCTTTAATTTTCAGTGGAGAGAGGTGACAACTTGTTCTGGAGAACAGATGGCGCATATTTCTCTCCAAAGTATCATTTCCTCAAGTAACTTGCTACCTAACAAACAAAAATTAGTAATCATGAGTTATTTGTGGAGAAAAGAAAACAAAACAGGGGGTGGGGCTTAGTCATAAAAAGATACGTATCTCTTGGGTCACGCAAATTCTCCTTGTTCTACTGCAGATTTTACCACCATGGATATTTGACAAATAATGGTTCATGTGCCATCCTCCTCCAGACCCTAACAGTATCGTTCATCAGTCAGGCATGTTTCCTCAGTGAGCCTGGAAAGAGCCTTGAAATCCTCCTCAATAAACTATGCTAACCAGACATTGCTCTTCAACGAGTTACTTTAAGAAATAAATCTATTTTCCAACCCATCCCTGCAATGACTGGATTGCTTATTTCTGCGTGATTCAGCTTATCTCCCTTAGAACAATTCTGGGTACAAACGACTAAATGTTGCTCCTCCAAATCCTATTTTTCTATTCTTCCCACACTTTTCTGTAACTAAAATTTTTATTTATATGAGCTAATATCACTGATTATAGTAAAATTGAATAGTTATGCTAGTGGTTTCTAGTGGGTGCTGGAAATTTCCAACCGTTAGGCATTGACCTTATGAATTTAACTTTAATAAGGTGACCTTAATTTTGAATTCTGAAGTGACAATACATTGTCACTTCTCTGAATTAACTGCATCTTAAGGATCAGGAGAGGCTTAAGGTCTGGGTTAACTCCCAGGAGCTCCAGAATTGATATATGCACGTCAAAGCTGGACAATGAATAAGGAAGACCAAAGAAGAATTGATGCCGTTGAATTATGGTGTTGGTGAAGAACATTGAATATTTCATGGACTGCTGGAAGAACGAAAAAATATGTCTCAGAAGAAGTACAGCCAGAATGCTCCTTAGAAGCAGGGATGGTGAGACCTCATCTCACTTACTTTGGACACGTTATCAGGAGGGACTATCCCTGCAGAAGGACATCATGCTTGGTAGAGGGTCAGCGAAAAAGAAGAAGACCCTCAACAAAATGGACTGACACAGTGGCTGCTACAATGGGCTAAAACATAGCAACGACTGTGAGGATGGCACAGGACCAGGCAGTGTTTCCTTCTGTTGTATACAGGGTTTCACTATGAGTCGGAATCAACTTGCTGGCACCTAACAAACAACAACCTCAATTCTGGAAACTCAATACTCAGAGAAAAACGGATGTACTCTCAAAATTCACGTAAGAGTGTCAGAACCTGACTATCATTATTCATAATAAGAAGTATAATAACCATATAGAACATTAAGTAGTCAGGCCATCTTCTTCCCATCGGAGACTGCCTTTGGGAATTTAAGAAAAGACTTTAGGACCACTTAGAAATGATTTGGAACAAGAGCAATCAATGTAACTAACAAGCATAATCTAGCCCAAATCAACCAGATGCTTTCCCTGGCTGGTTTATGCTTTCTCTTGCCAGGCAGGGCTGTAATATAAAACTTCCCAAGTTGCCATCTCCAAGCATTTGAGGTCTGGGTAAAATCCTAATCTTTCCTAAAGAAAAGAGCTTCTATAGATAGTAATCTCAAACATATATTGACTTCAGAGGCATCTGCCTACAACCAGCATTAGCACAACCTAAAAACAAAAACGTTTTAAATAGACCAGATATGATGTATCTTTTGCTCCTCACAGACTCAACATCTCCATGAACTCTTTGGAAATATTACAAAGTATTTTTAAACGATTTTAAACTACAAAGTATTTTTCATGTATGTTATCTTTATGACATATTTAATTTTACAACCCAAGCCACATTTCCACTGTGTATTAGTATATGTGCAAAACCAAATAGAATTTCTTCAGTATTATAAAAATTAAAATTTAGCAATGTCTTTTCCACTTCAAATATATGGAAGTTAGCTAGCTGCTTTTCTTCACTTTAAAATTAAATAGTCAAGGAGATCATTCACATATATAGTTGTCTTATAGGTAACTAAAAAGAAAATATGTTAATCATCTGAAATTGACCAGCATAGACAGTCACTTTTTTCTGTGCATACCAGGGCTTAGCAAACGTTTTCTGTAAAGGGCCAGATAGTAATTTTAGGCTTTGTGGGCCATACGGACGCTGTCTCAACTACTCAGTTCTACCACTGTAGTATAAAAACAGCCAAAGACAATACATAAACTAATGGACATGGCTGTGTTCCAACAAAAATTCATTTACAAAAACAGGTGATGGGCAGAATTTAGCCTATAAGTTATAGTTTACCAACCCCTGGCAAATACTTTCACAGAATTATTTTTACATAAATATGCACATGTGCACACATCCACGTAGGTATGTGTGTGTGTATAAACCAAAACCAAACTCATTGCCATCGAGTTGATTCTGATTTGTAGCCACCCAATAGGATGGAGAAGAACTGCCCCATAGGGTTTCCAAGGAGCAACTGGTGAATTCGAACTGCCGACATTTTGGTTAGCAACCTAACACTTCACCACTTTGCCACCAGGATTCTATATGTGTGTGTATATATACACGTGTGTGTATATACATATACACACACATATAACCCGTTGCCGTCAAGTCAATTCTGACTCATAGCAACCCTATAGGACAGAGTAGAACTGCCGCATAGAGTTTCCAAGGAGCAGCTGGTGGATTCCAACTGTTGACCTTTTGGTTAGCAGCCTGAGCTCTTATCCACTGCACCACCAGGGCTGTCTCTCTATATATATACATATACGTATATACATATATATACGTATGTGTATATATACGCACACGTATATGTGTATGTTTAAATATATATATATATTTTATATTTGTGTACATTTATATAAAAAAATTGTAGAAGAATCTACTATCCATAGGATTGATACAATCAGATTTTCACTTGAAAATATGTTATTCGTAAGCCAGAGTATCATATTTAACAGCTGCAACATGTTTACTAAATAATTATATCAAAATTTATTTTCCCAATCTCATGTTGTTTTTTCCTATTTTTTTTTTTTTTTTTTTTTTTTTTTTTATAAATGGGTTTCAGAGCACCAGCTGGTGGATTCGAACTGCCAACCTTTTGGTTAGCAGCTGTAGCTCATAACCACTGCCCCAGCAGGGCTCCTTTATAAATGATGTTTTGGTAAATGTTTGTGCTTCTTCTTGTTGTTGTTAGATGCTATCACGTTGGTTCTGACTCGTAGTGACCCTGTGTACAACAGAACGAAACACTGCCTGATCTTGCACCATCTTCACAATCGTCTTTATGCTTGAGCCAGTTGCAGCAATCACTGTGTCAATCCATCTCCTTGAGGGGCTTCCTCTTTTTCACTGACCCTCTACTTTACTAAGCATAATGTCCTTCTCCAGGGACTGATCCCTCCTGATAACATGTTCATAGTATGTGAGACGAAGTCTTGAAATCCTGAGCTGAAAGTACTGGTATTGGCCATTTTGAATTGAACAATCTTATAGTCTACTATACCGGGAATGACAAATTGAAGAGGAGTGGCATTGCATTCATCGTCAAAAAGAACATTTCAAGACCTATCCTGAAATACAATGCTGTCAGTGATAGTATAACTTCCATATGCCTACAAGGAAAACCAGTTAATACAACTATTATTCAAATTAATGCGCCAACCACAAAGATTAAAGGTGAAGAAATTGAAGATTTTTCCAACTTCTGCAGTCTGAAATTGATCGAATATGCAATCAGGATACATTGATAATTACTGATGATCAAAATGTGAAAGCTGGAAACAAAGAATTGGTCTTTGCTTAGTCCATTTTGTTCCTCTAGAGTGATTTTCAGGAGCCCTGGTGGCACAGTGATTAAGCATTCAACTGCTAATCCAAAGGTCTGCAATTCAAACCCACCAGCCACTCTGAGAAAGATGTGGCAGTCTGCTTCTGTACAGATTCCAGACTTATAAACCCTATGAGACATTTCTACTCCGTCCTGTAGGATTGCTATAAGTCTGAAACAACTTGATGGCAACAGAGTGATTTTCCACAAGTAGAATTATGGGATTAGAGAACAGTATATGAGAGGGTCTATTTTCCAACTCTCTAACTAACGTAAGTATTATGATAAATGTTAAGTTCTAGACTGTTTTCCAATTTGATATTTAAAAAGTAAAATGATACTATTTTTCATTCCATTGAATATTATTAATCTATTTATTATCCTTCCTTTGCATGTTATCTGTACCATGTGCATTTGGTGTTGAGGGGAGGTGTTCATCTTTTTTTTTTTTTTAAGTTAATTTGTAAATTTGCCAGGCATTCCACATTACAAGAAATAGAAACCTACTCTACTCTATTCGGCTTAATGATATGTTTTGCGAGTTGTGAGGAAAGGGGGCCAAAAAAAAAAAAAAAACAGACCCATTGCCATCAGGGATCCTGTAGGAAAAACTAAAACTGCCCACAGCGTTTCCAAGGAAGTAATCTGTATGGAAGCAGACTGCCACATCTTTCTCTGGCAGAGCAGCTGGTAAGTTCGATCTGCTGATCTTCTGATTAGCAGCCCAGTGATTTGGAAGGGGGGAGTTGTTAAATAAAGATACAGGGGAAACATTCAACATCCCATTGCCAGGATGGTACACTAACGAGACTTTAAGAAGTCTGTTTCTCTCATACTGTATGAGTACCTTAACTCTGTATGTCTTTTCAATTTTTCTCTCTGCAGATCAGTTTTCTTGGCAAGTTTTATTCTTCCACCTACAATACTAATAATAAAACAAAAGCAGCAAATACCTATATAATGACTATGAATGCTGCTAGGCACACTTTAAATTCTTTTCATAAAACAATTTATTAAAGCCTCAAAACTACCCAATGAGGTAGGAACTATTATCCCCATTTCATTGATGAGGAAACTGAGGCATGCAGAAGTTCTGTAACTTATTCAAGGTCACAGAAGTCGTAGGTGGTAGAGGCTAGACTGAAAACTAAGTAGCCTGGCTCAAGTCTTGTACTTTCCTATCAAGCCACACTAACTTTTCAGCTTATGTATGACTTGGGGTTACCAGGACATCAATTTCGGCTTCAGTTCTGTGATCATAGAGCTTGTGAATCCTTGAAAATTCTTGTGTGACTTCATCTCTAATTCTCAATTCCAAATTTCTGAAAAAGAGACTGTGATTGGCCCATCTTATTCAGGACTTGACACAGACCCAATCATCTGTGGTCAAGGATAAAGATCATATGTTTCTTAGGGCTATACATGCCAGGCTGTGAGCAGAAAGCTTTCCCTAATCCTATAGTTTCCTGGTCTGTCACATCATGGTAGCAAATATGTTTCACATCATATCAAATATGTGGCAACTATTTTTCCAGGATTGTGATTTTTTTTTTTTTTTACTTTCTATATTGTATTTATTCCCTATCTAGAATGTTTTATTTTAAAGTTGAAAAATCAATTAATCTTTCTCTTTACAGATTAGAAGCTAAAAAAAAAAAAAAAAACTCATTGCTATTGCCGTCGAGTCCAACTCATAGCAACCCTATAGGACAGAGTAAAACTGCCCCATAGGGTTTCCAAGGACTGGCTGGTGGATTTGAACTGCCAACCTTTTTGGTTAGCAGCCAAGCTCTTAACCACTACACCACCAGGAATCTTTATTTATCTAAATAGTTTCTAATATGTTTAAGTTTTTATTATATATGTATAAATCTATATTCAACTCCAAACATTTTTGAGTAGGGGTCTAATTGTTATTTTCCCCCAAAACCATGCCAACAGTTTTGTCACCATTTATTGGCTAATTCATTCCTAAACCACTAATTTCAAATGCTATCTATTTTATATAGTAAAATCTATGCATATGATAATTTATTTCCGCATTTACATTTGCAATTCTGATTCATTGATCCACCTATTTATTTTGGCAACAGTACCATACCTTTTAATTTATAATAGTTTTGATATCTTTTATATTAACATAAGAATATTAATATATTTTAATATCCTGTAAAGCTAGTCCTTTTATAACTCTTTTTTTCAACATTTTCTGAAAATTTCCATTTATTTATAAATATTCTCACAGTGATTTAGGGTAGTTACCTAAAATAACTCTTTTTTTTTATAGTAAAATATAAGTTCATAAGAAAGATTGACAGCATTACCATAGTTAGCATTCTCATAGAGCTATATAATTTGTCTCTCTACTCAATTCTTATTTCATATCCTTCAGTCTAAGTGTTGTGATTCCCATAAAAAATTGTGGTTGGGCTCATCTATTAAACTGATGTCTAACTATTTCTATGGATTATCCAGGGTTATATGTCAACTTGTGTACCTCAGACAGATATATTCAGGCCCTAACTCCCTCCATGTACTTGTAAATGGGAACTTATTTGAAAGTAGAGTCTTTGAAGATGTATTTAGTTAACATGAGGTCATACTGCAGTAGACTGTGCCCTACTCCAATCTGACTAACGTCCTTCTAAGAAGAGAAGAGACATAGAGACAGATCGGTGCAGAGGAAAGACGGCCGTACAAAGACTGAGGCAGAGAATGGAGTTATGCTGCCACAGCCAAACAACACCTGGTCTACCATAAACTGGAAACCAAAACAAACAAACCCATTGCCGTCCCCTAGATTCCGATTCATAATGACCCTGTAGGACAGAGTAGAACTGCCCCATAGAGTTTCCAAGGTTGTAATCTTTAAGGGAACAGACTGCCACATCTTTCTCCAACCACATAAACTGGAAGACATAAGAAATGATTGTCCCCTAGAGCCTTCAGAGATAGTGTGGCTCTACCAACTCCTGAGTTCAGACTTCCAGCCTCCGGAACTGTGAGAGAATTTAAAAAATCTATTTGTCTTAAGTCACCCAGTTTCTGGTACTTTGTTTCAGCAGCCCTAGGAAGCTAATTGCAGCTCTGGTGGTGTAGCGGTTAAGAGCTCGGCTGCTAAGCAAAAGGTCCACAGTTCAAATCCACCAGCCGATCCTTGGAAACCCTATGGGGCAGTTCTGCTCTGTCCTGTAGACTCACTATGAGTCAGAAGTGACTAGACAGCACCTAACAAAGAACAACAGGAAGCTAATGCACCCAGTTACAGGCACAGCTGATAGTGCTCTGGTTTTGTTACTATTGTAAGGCTCGGGTCTAAGTGCTATGCTATCTCCTCTAAAAGAATTTGGACAAGGTCTCTCTTCCTGTATTCTGTGAATTACTTTATTTATTTTTTTATATTTTATTGTACTTCAGGTGAAGGCTTACAGAACAAATAGTTTCTCATGAAACAGTAGTATACATGTTGTTTTATGACATTGGTTAACAACCCCACAATATATTAACCCTCCAACTTCTCAACCTTTTTTTTCTGGTGAAAATACACATAGCCAAAGATACACCGTTTCAAAAATTTCTACATACACAGTTCAGTGACATTGACTACGCTCTTCCAATTCTGCTGTTATTCCCACTTAAGATGAAGGCTTACAGAA
>NW_004443940.1:2928557-2997118 GCF_000243295.1 Trichechus manatus latirostris | reverse complement strand
TTTTTTTTTTGTGAGTTAGAATTATGCTCTACATACTTCTCCAGCTCTGTCCAGAACCCTCTGTTGTGATCCTGGTCAGAGCAGTCAGCGGTAGTAGCCAGGCACCATCTAGCTGTACTGGACTCAGTCCGGTGGAGGCCTTGGTAGCTGTGGTCCATTAGTCCTTCTGACTAATCTTTTCTTTGTATCCTGTTCTCTTCATTCTTCCTTGCTCTCGAAGGGATGAGACCAGTGGAGTATCTAAGATGGCTGCTCACAGGCTTTTAAGACCCCAGACATTACTCTGTGAATTACTTTAAATAGAGCATGAATTCTCTTTCTCATGAAATTATGTTGGTCTGGCACTTTTGGAAGTAGGAGATTAATTACTTGGCAGCATCCTTAATTACATCCATAATCATTGGTCACTTCAGAATTTTTACCAAAATGTAATTATGTGTTATAGCACTCAAAAATCATCCGTGTCATCCAGATTTTGAAATATGTTAACCTAATTATAAAATGCATGTCTATGTAGTTCTTTAAAATCATCAATATGCATTATAATTACTTTCTCATTTCTAATTCTAATTCTACATTTTTACACTTGCCCTGCCGCTTTTTTTTTTTTTTTTTTTTTTCGGGTTAGAATATGTAGTGGTGTGGATGCATTTCATTTTTCTGTTAAAAGAATTTATTTTAGGATTCAGCTTTTTATTTTTCAACTGTTACATTTTTACTTGTAGAACAATCTCTTTCTCTGTTTTGTTTTTCTTCCTCTTGCTTGATAACAGACTTTGTTTTATCTTCTAATGTAACTCCTTGAGCCAATGTTTTAGTTTGTTTTCTTTTTTAATGGAAAAAACTTTTATACTTAGAAATGTTTCTCTATATACAGCATTGGCCACACTCTAAGCTTTCATATGTATTATTACTATTATCATCATTTTCTAAATATTCTGAAATTACCAAGATGATTTAAGCTTTGATTCAAGAATTAATTGGAAGGGTTCCCATTCGGTTGAAATTTTTGTCTTTACTTTTTGAATTTGGCAGATTGATTGAATTTGAGTCAGAGAGGATGGCATACACACTTTCTTCTGTTTAGAATATATCAAGAATTTCTTTCTGAATTAATACATAATCGATTTTATAAGGAGCCCTGGTGGTGCAATGATTAAGTGCTCAACTGCTAACCAAAAAGTTGGCAGTTCGAACCCACTCAGCCACTATGGGGAAGAAAGACCCGGCAATCTGTTTTCATAAAGATTATAGTCTAGAAAATTCTATGGGGCAGTTCTACTCTGTCACATAGGGTCGCTATGAGTCTGAAATTGACTTGATGGCACCTAACAACAACAGATTTTTATAAGGAGCCCTGGCAGCACAGTGGTTAAAGTGCTTGGCTGCTAACCCAAAGGTCAGCCATTCAAACCCACTAGCTTCTCTGCAGGAGAAAGATGTGGAAGTCTGCTTCCTTAAAGATTACGGTCTTGGAAACTCTATGAGGAAGTTCTAGTCTGTCCTATAAGGTCATTATGAGTCAGAATCCACTTATGGCAATGGGTTCGATTTTTGCAAATATCCCATAGAAGCTGATAATGAGAGTTTATTTGCTGTTACAGGGTACAAAGCTCCTCCCATTAAAGAGGGACTCTTGCAAGGTCAGAATATACTTCCTAGCACTCAGGGCCTGTTTTACCTTCCAATAACACTAACAAGTGTGACACACCTACATCGAAGCAAAAAGAGGAAAACATTCAAATTAAAAAAATAAATTAAAGATGCTAAGTAACCAGAAGGTTGGCAATTCAAATCCACTAGCAGTACCTTGAAAACACTGTGGGGCAGTTCTACTCTGTCCTATAGGGTTGCTATGAGTTGGAATCAACTGAACACCAAAGGGTTTGTTTTTTTTTTAGATTTTAAGAAAAGTGCTAGGAAGATCCATGCTCATATTTCCAGAGTTTGATTTTCAATGCCAGAAACTAAGAAAGATCTATTTTGTATATTTAATGAATTTATTTCAGAATGGAGCCTGTTAATTTGCAAGATCCTCTGCTTAAATCAAACTACTAATTAGGCAATTTTTATTACCTTGAAAAGTAAACTTTAATGACAAATAACTACCAGCATGCTTTATTCTCCTAGATGCTAGATGAGACTTTCGGATCTCTGTTTTCGTTTTATAAACCACAGTCAGTGTGGTCAGCATTGATTAACATGAACTGGCTCCATTATGATTAATTCCTGTTAAACCTGATCAGCTCCACTTGCCCGTCAACAAAATTTCCCTTAGAACTTCTTCTTTTCCTCAGTGATCAGTATTTATTTATTTTTTTAATTTATGTTGTTACTGTTGAATATAGACAGCAAAACATACACCAATTCAACAGTTTCTACATGTGTGATTCAGTGACATTGATTACATTCTTCAGGTTGTGCAACCATTCTCATCCTCCTTTTCTGAGTTATTCCTACCTCATTACCATAAACTCACTGCCCCCTGAGGTTTTTTCAAAGCTTTGAAGACATTGCATTCTATTATTTTAGATACCAGTGTGAATCTGTTGCCATATATACTTCCTTTCTGGAAGATTTTTAGATCGTTTTCTTTATTTAGTGTTCTGTTGAATTTTCTTCCTTTGATTTCTAAATACTTCTTTATTTGCATGAATTTTCTCTTGTTCTCTCATGGTTTCTTTTTCTCTAGCAGTGTTTCTTTAAAAATGCAATATCTTGTTGTATAGCTCTGAAGACACTAGGCAGGTGTTTTAAGAAGTATCTTTTGATTCATGATTTGCTTTTTTCTTCAAATCTGTATTGTGCTTGCCTATCTTGGGACTTCTCTGTTCTGCTGTTTCTTCTTTTTCTGTGTACAAGAAATCAAAGGCATACTCATTGGTTACCTGTTTGTATCTGTGAATGATGGACTAGACTGATTAAATTTTAGCAGAATTCCTCTTTGCGTATGTAACAGTGCTTTCTCAATAGTCTTTTCAGGAAAATGTGAGAACTTACTTCAGATTCCACTGTTTTGGCATGTCACGTGGTAGGGTCCTATGTACACTGGTTGTCATGCCATATGGAGGGTTTCATGGACACTGGTTAGGCACCTCACATTGTGGAGTTCTATGTACACTGGTTGGTCATGTCACATGGTATGGTTATATGTACAGTGGTTTGGCGTGTATATGGAGTGTTCTGTGTACCCTGGTTGATTATATAATAAAGAGTGTTACAAGCACTGTAAACTGGTTGGTCATTGCATACATAGGGTTTATTTACAGGTCATCATTGCAAAGAAGTAGGTACCCTGAGCCCCATAATGCTAAAAACGAAGGAGTAGTTGTTAGTCGTGCTGAAGTCAAAACCAGAAGCCCCAGCCTTAACAGACAGATCATTAAATTTATTAAAAATAATAATGTCTGGTTTTAGTTTGGGATTAAAGTATTTCTTCTGGCAGTCACTCTCTCTGTGCAAGTGATGGAAGAGAGTCAGATAGGGCCCCACTGGCACAGTTGAGTCTAAAACGTTCAAATTCCTATCAACTTGAAGTTGGGAACCTCTTGGAGACACATCTTCCATCTCTGACACAGTTGTTACCGTGTATCTTTTGAGCCACTGCTTTGTTCACTTCATTTTCTCTGACACTGAAATCATATTCATGTTCTGTCTTCCCTAAATCCATCAGAACATCTGGTCTAGTGATGATCCTCATTTCATGTCCTGCCTGGTTATGGATTTATTTCCTTTTCCTAGAGAGAAACTATGGAATGATGGTTAAGAATGTGAGTTTAAATTTAAACCCAAACTCTGCCATTTACCCCTGTGTGGTGTTGGGAAAGCCACTTGACCTTCTTATGCCTTAGTTTTTTTCATCCCCAGGTGATTCTTATGTATAATAAATTTTGAAAACCACTGCTCTGTTAGTGATTCTCAGAATGGGTCCCTAACCAGCAGCATTAGCATTTCCTGGGAACTTGTTAGAAATGCAAATTCTCAGCAGGAGATAGAACCCAAACAAACCAGTTAGAAGCCCTGATCCTGGAACATATTAAGTACTAGATAAATATTAGTCATTGCTATTATGTATTATTAAATTGTGTGATTTAAATAGGATTTTGGTAAGACCTTAATGATTATACCACTAGGTTAAACCACAAGATAATGAGGTAAAAAATAAGTTCAAAAAAATTTTTTTTCAAATAAATATTGGGCGAAAGCATAATTTGAACTTGAACACAAAATATACATACTTACTGGGGCCTTGTCTGTGAATATTCACTTCTCACCAAAAACATCTGAATACTGAGTTGCTTCCTTGAGTTATAGACCTTCTTGTTCCATAGCTGATGCAGGGTTTTGGAATGGAATTTCCACAAGAGGATTATTTCACAAGTTTCTCTGCCTTATCAGATCCAGAGGTCACTAGTTTCCTAGTTCTGATAGTAAGACTCAAAGTCAAGGTTCAGAGGTAGCTCTGAACATAAGGATATAACTACTCTCCTTCCTTCCTATTTATAATAAATTGGTTAGGATTTTGCACTTGATTACAAGTACTTAGCTCTCTATATTTACTACTCAACTTGCAAAATACAGTAAGATTTTGTTTTGATAAGCCCTACAATGTTGCAACATTACACAGGCATAAGTATTTCTTTTCTGAAATATCCACAAAGATTAAAACATTTATTTTGTCCTGTTGAATATGTTTAAATATAATTAGACCAAAAAAAAGTGAACTTTAGCATATGTATTTACCCACTATTTTTTTTTTTTTACAAATATATGTTTAAGTATTTTTGTCATTTTATGTGACTCAAAATTTGCCATTATATGGGCATGACAGTTTTCAGTAAGATAAATTTATCATTACATTATTTTAAAGAAAAAGGTTGATTGTTCTAATCTGGTTAGTGTATTAATTCAATAAATCTATAAAAAGCATGGTCCTTCTTCAAACAACTTTATTACTAACTAGGAAACATTTTGCCCCAAAGAGTAAGAAAACAACACATAGAAAAATCTAATCTTTCTCACTATAAGCTGATATTTTGGACAAAAGATGCTTTATATGTTGTTTATATCATTTAGTTTAAATCCAAGATTTTGACACTACACCAGAAATTACCATAATATCCAGAAAGCCAAAAGCATGTACATTTGAATCAAATATAAGAGAAGAGAGGAGTGAAAGCAATGAGAAAAATTCACTCTTGTCCCTACCCACGTTTTTAAAGAGCAGTCTCACAGCACTGGTCCCTTCAGCTGCAGCAATACAGCCATTCAACTGAGCATAAACTGAGCATAATTTCCAGGTGGCCTTAATCACTGGAATAGCATTCAATGATGATTTAATTTTGCCAGGAAGTAAGACATTTCTCAATAAGAAACTGATACAATTGAAATTCTGCCAAGGCAACTAAGAAGGGAAGATTTGAAGCTAATATCTACCTACCACCACCATCAAGCATTCCAGCATTTTTTTAATGAGTAAAGTTAATAGCAATGAAACTAATTTTACCACATCACCCTAGGAGAGGAAGATTTTTCTATAAACTTTTGCTATTAACAGTTAGGATATTCTGAAACTATTTACCATTAAGAGATAAGCACAATGAGAAATGTAGGTTTTAATATACAGCACTGAATGTGGAAATAAAACCACTGATAGAACAGAATTCCAGTATAATAGCATTCGCAACAGTCAACTTTATATTAAGGTTACAACTCAATTTCATATCCCGGTTTCACTTACTCATAAAAACTTGGTAGAAAGTTCTTCAGTGTTAAAACTTTTCATACTTGGTTTCCAACTAAATGAATGGTAAGCATGAATGTTCTTCAATGTTAATAAAGGATTTTTTTTTTCTTTCTCTTTCTCCAAGGACAATTCCCATGCACAGGAACTCAGAAAAATAGAGTAAACAATAAGGAATTTAAAACACACAAATCTTCTAATTTAACTTCAAACATTTACTATGGACTCTTTTCTCTTAAAAAGCACCTGAAGTTCAAGGAATTTAAAAACCTCCTGACAAAGCACTAGAACTGGAAAAGAACTATCTAGAGTCCAAAAACCACTGTAAAGTCTCCTGAAACTTAATAACATCTTAACTAGAGAGAAGCTGGATGTTATTAGGGGACGTTTAGAGGTCTCAGATCATAGTACACAACTCTACTAAAATCATATGAAATCATATTTTTTCTAACAGAACTGCCCTAGAATTTTCTCCTTTTCCAAGATGTTATCTAATACCTCCTTGGCAGGGAAGCATACTTACGGTCTTATCAATAAATCAGACTGATAATATTTGATAATGCTATTTCCTTTCTATTTTCTTCCATTGGATAACCCCTTTCAAAATCTCTCTTATATCTCAGGCAAATACCCAGCTCTATCTCCATCAGTGATTTGAGACATCTACCAGAACTGCTGACACCCCTCAAGCTCTTCTCCTACCTGGAAGGATTCCTTAACCTATCTAGTGGCCCTAGACAGAGGCCAGTGCCCACCACCCAGGATGACTTTGGGAAGTGTATGATGAGTAATTTGGAGAGGGGATAGGCATGGAGGATGCCATTGGCCTTTAGTGGGCAGAAGCCAAGGATACTAATTCTCTTGCAACTTTCTGCAGTCACACGAATGAATTTTCATGTTCAAAATGTCCAGAGGACCTCCTTGAGACATAATAGTGTACATATTCTCTCACTACAAGAAATTGATCAGCTAGGATATCATACACGTTAGAACTGCCCAATACTGAATGCCTTCGCAAAGTAGAGCTGTGGAAATATATGACACAATTTGCAAAAGAAACATGGCTATAATAGTCTAGATCCTGAATTAATCTCTAGAAAATGCCCTCCAAGTATAAGTATGGGAATTTGCTACAATGGGGGACTAAGTACAAAAATCCTGACTTAGAAATGGTCATTTGAGATTTAGATATTCTGCTCCTAGAAGGACTTTGGTCATTTGGGGATAAAATGAGATTGGGAATATAAACTCCCTCACTCCAGGTTTCCAATGATGTGACTGAAAGAACATTAAGGTGTGGGGATGGGAAGGGGACACAGTCAATGCAGCAGTCTGGAGAAAAGGTAATACTATCTACATAGAAACTATTATAAGGAATAGTAAAGAAAATATCCTTTAATTTGGTGATCGGTGGGACATACAGTATCAACCAATTTTTATGCTTCTGGAGTTCCTTGGAAAGGAAGTAGTCTGATTTTAACATGTTTAGCCTCAAGGTGGGAGCCTTTGAAATGCGTGAAACTCAAGAACCCTGAGTTGCAGCCTCATTTTGTGTAGACTGAACATTGTCTTAGGTGATACCTCCCGGATGTGTGAATTTTCTAAACTTTTGACAGGTTTTCCTTTATTTCTGTTATTTATTTATGTCTCCTCACTATGTTTCCCAGTTACTATGTTCTTGTGAGAATGTACTTATCCAGAGAATAAGCTATTGCCAGTCTTCATTCAGTAATAGTAGCCATTTTCTCCTTGATGCTGTTCATTGTTTCCAGGTGTTACTGGTTCCCTGCGTTTCTAGCTTCTGAACAGAAATAACACTTTTGCAATAAGGAATAATGCATTGCAGCGGTAGTTTTCAAGAGACTCAAACTCCTACAAGTTATTCTTACCCTGCATTCAATTTTAGGGCCCAATCATCGTGTCCACATGTAGCAGGTAGAATGCACTGCTGTGAGCAGTTCTGCAGTATTCCAGGGCAGCTGTTTCTGCTTCTTAGCTGTTAGTACTGCTTTCATTATATTGAAGACTACTTAGTAGTGGTAATTTTCCTGAGATTCACATTCCTTTAGTTTTATTTATTTGGGCTATCAGTATTGCTTTTGCAATAAGGAAGAGTGCATTATAGTGGTAATTTTCCTGAGATAAAAAAAAATCCCTTGGCTTTATTTGCTTGGGCTGTAAGTACTGCCTTTGCAGTAAAGAAGAATGCGTTGTACTATGTTTTGAAAAGTATCATGAAAAATAATAAAAAGGCTAAGAAGCAGGAGACTAATAAAATGTATGTGCAGTCATTGCCAGGTGTCTTCATGTTTTACCTCATGTTTTGCAAATTTTCAAGAAACAAAATTTTAAAAATTACAAAAACTGATTTTATCACTGAGTCATATTAGTAGTATTTACTATTTCCAGGGTCCTCTGGGACATACTGATCCCAGATAATGGATATCAAAATCTGTAACTCATAAAAAAACTTCTGAATTGGTCTTTTAATCAACATGCCTTCCATTAGTGAACACACATGACATCAACAAAAAAATTTAAAGGAGAAAATAATCGAGTCACCAAAGGGTATTGTGATGGTTAAGATTGTGTGACAACTTGGTTGGGCCATGATTCTCGGTGTTTTAATGTAATCACTCCTATGATTGAATATACTGTGAGTAGCCAATCAGATGAAAGGAAGTCTCCTTGGGGGTGTGGCCTGCATCTGTATATAAGCAGATATTCTGGCTTTTTGCTCTCTCTGGATCCTGCAGCTGCTTCCTGTTATCTCATCACCCATTCTTGGGACTTGAGCTGTCAGCTTATCCGCCGAACCTGGGATTCATCGATCTGCACAGCCCTTGAGCGGGAGCCCTGCTCTCTGACCTGCCGATCTTGGGCTTGCCAGCTCCTGCAGCTGTGTGACTTGGGAGAGGCCTCTACCCGGATCCATGGACTTGGGACGTTCTAGCCTCTACAATCAAGTGAGCTGTTTCCTTGATATAATCTCTTTCTACATATATATTTATACACTTTACTGGTTTTGCTTCTCTGGAGAACCCAGCCTAAGACAGGTATAGACTTTGGTCATTTGGGGACTTGGAGTTGCAAGGATATGAATTTTGGGGGGACCAAAGGATGGAATGTTATGGATTGAATTGTGTCCCCAAAAAAATATGTGTTGTAAATCCTAACCTCTATGCCTGTGGTTAAAATCGCTTTTGCGAATGGGTTGTCTTTGTTATGTTAACGAGACGGGATTAGTGTATGGTGTGTCTTCAGTCAATCTCTTTGGAGATGTAAAAGAGATGGGGGAAGAGAGATGCCAAACCACATGAAGGTCACTGAGGAGCAGAAGCTCAAAGAGACAAGGACTTTCTTCCAGAGCAAACATAGAAAGAAAGCCTTCCTCTAGAACTGGCACCCTGAATCCAGACTTCTGGCTTCCTAAACTGTGAGAAAATAAAATTCTGTTTGTTAAAGCCATCCACTTGTGTTATTTCTGTTATAGCAGCACTAGATAACTAAGACGCCTTCCAAATGGAAGTTTCACACAGGAGTTTATAATTGACAGGCCCAGGGTCACATGCTTTATTTCAAATGCAAGAGAGGTGAGGAATTTAAATTTTCAAGATCAAAATTACTCAAACACAACAGGGATGTTCAAAACATGTCAAGCTGCCAGAAAACACATCAAAGACTTTGTTTACAGAGAGCTAGTTAAAATATATCCTGAGGAGAGATATTCAGAGTAATTGTCCTGGGGGACCAGGACTTTCCCTTTGTTTGCAACTTTACATTGTCCTGTGATCTGCCTGGCACTTCACATTTGCTGATCGCATAGACGTTCTGTCTTGCAGAAATTCATCAGTGTTCCTTGCACACTTAACAATTTTTTAGTCTGATAATTTTTTTTCATTTATTGAAAAATTATTCATTGAGCAAATACATGAAGGAAGCAGGGTAAAGAGTCACGTGGCTATCTGTGAGAAAGAAGTTCCAGGCAGTAGGAAGAGCAAATGGAAATAGCTTCAAAGAAGAGCATGTTTGGTCTGCTCCAGAAACACCAAGGAGGTCAGTGGGACTGGGCCAGAGAGAGCAAGAAAAGATCATTAGAGAATATGACATCAGAGATTAAGTGGGGGGTTGGAACTTTAGATTGTATTTTGAAGTCCTGGAAGATTCTGAGCAACTAAATGTATGCTCTGATCTATGTTTTGTTTTATGTATTTATTTTATTTATTTTTTCTACATGTACAATTCAGTGACACTGATTACATTTTTCAAGTTGTGCTACCATTCTTACTATCCTATTCCAAATCATTTCACAACCATTATCTTAATCTTACTGCCCCCTAAACTTCCATCCAACCTTTCGAGTTGCCATTGACAGTTTGATCTCACACAAATAATTCTCTAAAAGATCACAATGCCCAAAGCAGACGTACTTTACTTAAAAAAACTAAGCTTTTTTTTTTTTTTTTGGTTCAAAGAAGACTTCAGGAGACAGTTTTGGTTTCAAGTTTATAGATTATCTCAGGACAATAGTTTTGGGGGTTCATCCAGCCTCAATGGCACCAGTAAGTCTGAATTCCATTAAGTATTAGAATTTCTGTTCTACATTTCTTGCCTTTAATCAGGATTCTTCTATAGAATCTTTGATCAAAATGTTCAGTAAAGGTAGCCCAGCACTATCATGTTCCTCTGGCCTCATGGCAAAGGAGGCAGTTGCTCATGGAATCAGTCAGACACACGTTTGATTTCCTCCTTTCTTTCCTGACTTTCCTTCTTCCTTTGTTGCTTCAGGTAAATGGAGACCAGTTGTACCTTGGATGGGTACTTGTGATTTATGTTTTAAAAGAATCACTCTGACTGGGCGTGAAGAATGGATTCAAGGGGGCAAGAACTGGAAGAATGAGGATGGGGAGAGGAGGTTATTATAATAGCCTAGCCAAGAGGTGATGGTGGCTTAGACTAGACTGGTACAGTCTAATCTAGAACCACTGAATAAGAAAGTGGAAGAATGGAGATAAAATTTGCTGAGATGTGAATGCATAGCAGAGGAGAAGGTTGGTGGATGGGTAAGCTTGCAAAACTCAGTATTTTGGCAGAGATTATGTTTAATTGTATATGCCATGTATATAACTTAAAATATCAAGTAGCTAGAAAATAAGAGCCTGGAATTCAGGGAGGAAAATTCCTATCTTTTTAAATATTGTCTCTATTTTATATATTTGTGTCATATCAATATAAATTGGATAGGAAGTAGAGTTAAATTTTCGAAAAAAGTTACCATCTTGAAAATGAAATTTTATAAGGTTTCAAGGAACAAAGTTAAGCTGAAGAACAATGAAGGTCATTTTCGTGTGGAAATTCTATAAAGATTTCATTTATTGAATTTTCTGAAACTGCCTGAATACTTTTTTTTTCTAATTTTCTTGATAAAAATCATGGTTTTTTTAGCCATTGCTCTAAAAAGAAAGTGACACCATAGAATTATACACACACACATGCATGTATGTATAATACAAACATATGATTATATATACATATATATGTACGACTATATATCTGGTATGGATTGAATTGTGTTGTAAATCCTTATCCCTATAACTGTGGTTATAATTCCATCTGGGAATGGATTTTCTTTGTTACGTAAATAAGGCAATATTAGTGTAGGATATGTCTTGAATCAATCTCTTTAGAAATATAAAAGGGGCAGATTAGGTAAGCAGAGATGGGGGAAGAGAGATGCCAAGCCACATGAAGATCACCAAGAAACAGAAGCTCAAAAGAGACAAGGACCTTCCTCCAGAGCCCACAGAGAAAGAAAGCCTTCCACTAGAGCTGTCACCCCAAATCCAGACTTCTAGCTTCCTAAATATGAGAAAATAAATTTCTGTTAAAGCCACCCATTTGTGGTATTTCTGTTATAGTAGCACAAAATAACTAAGGCAATATCTGTATACATGTATGGCTATATATATATGTGGCTGTATAGGCTATGTGGAGCCTTGGTGTCTCAGTGGTTAAGAGCTTGACTGCTAACCAGAAGGTCAGAAGTTTGAATCCACCAGGCACTCCTGGAAACCCTATGGGACAGTTCTACTCTGCCCTATAGGGTCCCTGTGATTCGGAATCTACTTGACTACAATGGATTTTTGTTGTTGTTGTTGTTATGTAGCTTATGTAGCCTACATAGTTGTATATATATCCTCCAGACCAATCTTATTTCAGAAGTTGCCTCCAAATAAATGACTTGAGTTTGTCTCTCACTATGCACACACCTCCTCCTAGGAGAACAATTTTAATTTCAACAAGAACGTGTCTTAACAGAGGGTTAGATGACACCTCTCTACCAAAGTTAGTAGCATATTTAAAATGTGTATGAGGCAGATAGATGGCAATTGACTCCCTGTGGTTCTCTCTGATATAGGTTCCCTCAGTCACAGGCCTTGGGTATGACCGGAGCAGTGGGTTGCCTGCTCCCTAACGACCTTTCTCGAAATCACATGCACCATGCTGGTGACGGAGTTTGCCTCACCAGCAGCAGGAAAGTCAGATGAAGTACAAGGCCCATATGCCATTTTGCACATTTTCTTTAACTGAGTGTATAGAATCACAGGAAAGCTTGTAATTCACAGAATCCTCTGAAGTAAACTTTAGAAAGTAAAATGATAGCATCTTCCAAGTAAGCTAAATGTACTAATTTAGCAAACCAAGTTGCTTTGGATACTACAGTTTAATGGAATGTCACCCCAACCAAGATGCGCCAGTTTAGGGCTGTCAACTCTTAGCAGAGCAAGACAGACTAAATGTCGATAGTAGAACATGAGGGTTACAAAGCCAGACTCACTAAAGCAGAGAACAAAGTTTGAGTCTTTAGGAAGGAGAAAAGTTTAAGTGACTGGGAAAACGTGTGTCCGTATTTACTACAGTTATACAAATGCATGACTCACTGTATCAACTACCAAACGTGAACAATAGACACACTGCTGCTCATCACAGTACCATTCTTAACAGCTGAAATACTGAAAACAACCTAAACAGAGAAATAGTGGTGTACTCATGCAACTGAATATATACAGCAATTAAAATTCAAGAATTAGAGCCACATACAACAATATGAATGAATCTCACAGAGTTGGGTAAGGGAAAGACCCCGGATACAAAGGAATTCCTACTGTGTGTTCCATTTGCAGAAAACTGAAAAACAGACAAATGGGCAATACTGGAAGTTTGGATACTGGTCGCCTTTAGGGTGGAAGTAATGGCGTATGATCGAGAAAAGTTACAGGTGCAGCTTCTAAGTTGATGTTAGTGTTTAGTTATTAGCCCGGTTGATGTTTACAAAGGTATTCCTCGAGCATAATTCAATGAATTGTATTTTTTTTTTGTTTGCTTATTATTCTGTATGTGTGTTTTACTTCAAGAAGAAAATATTTTAAAGATCGAATGGAAAAATCTATTTGAAAAAAATGTCAAGTTCTACCTAACAGAAATTTTATCTGCTGCAACAAGGGGTTCAAACATAACAACAATTGTGAGGATGGCACAGGACCAGGCAGTGTTTCGTCTGTTGTGCATAGGGTCACTATGAGTCGGAACTGACGCGACGGCACCTAACAGGAACAACATTTACCCTAATTGGTTGTCAATCCCAAGCTACAGTGAAAAATAAGAAGAAGAAGAAGAAGAATCCTCTACTTAATCTAAATTAATGTAAAATCACAGAAAGGGAAATTAGTTTGTGACAGCAGACATTTTTGCCTGCTAAGAGAATGGAAATTTTTCTCTAGGAAAAGATAACTTGTTAAAAAAAAATATATATATATGTATATATATATATCTCAACTGTTTTGGATATAGAAAGTGAGACCAGCACTGGGCACAGTATGAAATGAGACAGAAAAAATGAGATGAATTGCTCTGCCTGGAAAAATATCAGGGATGGAATGGGGGAGTTTAGACTCTGGCAGGTGGGGGAGGAAGGTGGACTGGTAGACATACGGGGAGTCCCTGTCTCTTCAGTAAGGCTTAATGCACATAACGGGGGCTGTATTTCCATTTAGGCTGATGTGGAATACAGAAAAGGAAACAACAATAAGAGGCATAGGAGGGTCCATACTAAAAAATGAGCAAAGAAACAATGAAAGAATAACAGGAAATAATAACGTGTAAGAAATAACTAAGAGCAATGTAAATCTTTGGAAAACAAAAAAACAGCTAACAAAAATAAACCCTAGCAACACTGAGACAGGAGTGAGCAGCCCTTCATATGTGAGACAGGGTATGAGCCATTTTATTTCAATTTTAGAAGGCAGGGTGATCTTAGCAGGCTAGAAGATTTACAGACATCTGAGTTCCATAAGCATTTTTATAGTGTCTCTGTTCACACGATACTTTTCACTTTTTATCCTCACCAAAATCCTATAAGGTAGTTATCTTTAACTCTATTTTACAGATCAGGATGCTAAGACTCAGGTCAGCGAAGAAAGTCCAAGCAGTCCAAGAATTGTCCATGCAGCTAGTATGTGATGGAGCCTGAGATCAAAATAATTCTATGCTCTTCCCACTGTACCTCATTGTCTAAAGAAGACCAGCAGTTTCCTAAGATTAATGTCATGCGAACTAAATTTAGTTATCTTTATCTGTAAATATTATACTATATCCTTTAATTGGATCCAGGAGTAGTACACATTTATTCATTCTGGCTTCTCTAAGAACACCTTCAGTGTGATGTTTGGTAAACCCAGAAAATAATATAAAAGAAGAGAAAAATCCATTCATTATTCTCATGATTCAGAGACATTTTATAAATATACAAATACATAGATAAACTAAACTATCTCTCCATCTAGGTCCCAGCCTCCATAGCACAGTTTTAGAAGAGCAAGGAACAGACCCCATTCTTTCTTGCAGGTACTATTGCCTGAAATTAAATTAGTAAGAACATCATTTCTTTACTTGGAATGTGAAATTGTTTAAGTATTCAAATTCCCTTGGAAGAAGTAATAGATTCAATGAGCAGTCACGTTAATCAGGAGAAACTCCAGCTTTTCATAGGAACATAGAGCAAGATCCAGGCTTTGGAGGCAGACTTGGGTTAGAAGGCCAGCTCTATCACTTACCCTTTAACTTTCAGCAAGATCAATTCTTTAGGCTTCAGTGCTTTCAGTTCCTTAATTATAAAAGGTGAATAATAATACCTACTTAATGGAGTTGTCATGAGAATTCAAATTTATAAAGTAGTAAAGTAACCTAACCTAATACCTGGCATATGAGTGTGGTCAGCGAACAGTACCTTTAATTAAACAAAATCATGGTAATATTGGGGGTGCTCTTAGGGAGGCAAAATACAGCTCATGGGACAAAATTTGGGCCACTGCCTGCTTTTGTAAATAAAGTTTTATTGGAACACAATTACACACATTTACCTGTATATTTTCTATGATTGCTTTTGTGCTACAGTGGCAGAGTTGAGTAGTTGTGACAGAGAACATGTGGCCCACAAAGCTGAAAATATTTACTATCTGGCCCTTAACAGAAACAGTTTGCTGACCCCTGTTCTAGAGTATAAGGAAGGAATTATGGAGGCTGGGTTTTGTATATATGCGCTGTTGACATTACGATTGTCCTTATAGAAGGGACATTGCCACTTAAAGGATCAATTGATATTGCCCTGATTCTTTTAAGAGTCATTAAAGTTACAAAACATAATAATACTCCACCTGGCCAGAGTTCTTGCAAATTTTGGCCACTAGCATAAGAAGAGTCAGACATTAGTTTGAATAATCAAGCAAAATCATTAATATTACTGAGAAAAACTCAAATGTATTGAACATGCAAAATAAGTAATAAGATGGGACTTTCTATTAAAACTGTGAACTTTGCAGTTAGAGTATTAACAAAATACACATCACTAAAATAAAGATTATCTACTATCTTTGTTTTTGTAAAAACATGTAAAATCATATTATAAAGGTTTACAGGCACTATCAACTTTTATCATCACTGTTTAATAGGAACAATAATGAACAACTAAAATTTATTATGTTCTTATTTGTCAGACTCAGAGTTATGTACACATTTTCTAATAGATTATATAACGAACAATATCTTATTTGAGAGAATAGTGTCTGACATTTATTTTCTTTGTGTATTTCTATGTTTTCTGAAATTTTTACGGTGATAGTCTGTGTTTTGTAATTAAAACTATACCAAAGCACTTTTTTACAAGTGGAAGAGAAGGCAGATCTAGCGATCTAAACTCATTTAACATATATCCCCCAACCCCATCATTGAGAAGTTTTGGAGAGGATGCTAGAGACTGTCAAAGACAAAAATAAACGAAAAACGGCCAATTGTGACATTGTCAGTGATGGAGAGCAAGAGACGGAAACAAGAATAAGTAGCCTAGTTAAGCAGAAAGTAATAAGCTACATAATAATAGTAAAGCAAGCTAAGAAGACTCCATGTGAGAAGAAACATAAGGCATTAGAAGAACAATAGACAAGTAGGAAAGGGAAAGAAATGGGAACAGAATTCATATAAATCACAGTGAGTCTGAGGAAGTCGGCCATGAAAATATAGTTGGCTTCATCAATAAGTACAGCAAGAAGCTAAGTGAAGGTAGAACAAAAGGTTGTCAGAAATCATTGTAATGAGAACATGATTGATATAAGCAATTTGAAGTTGGAAGGGAAATGTATTATTTCTCATGTTTGTATTTCAAAGAGAACTGCCATATGGCTAGATGAATGGAATAAGGGACATATAAAATATAATCGAGAATAACTCTTATATTCCACACATGTAAGAGAAGAATGGAAGGAAGGTGGACAAGTTCCATAAAGTACCATCAAATGCTTTACTGTTCTAAAGAAACCACACACACCCAACACACATATGCATGTGCACACACACACGTGTCTTTTTTTTTTTTTTTAATTCAAAAAGATAAATGGTGACATGTTTGGTCCAGAATCCACACACACTGAAAGAGTTAAATGATTTTATCTGGGATGCTCCAAATCATCTCGAATATTTTTAGAAAATAATCTAAGGTACTTTCTGTAACTTCCTGCTTGATTCACTTCCTAGTTCTTTCAAAATCATGAGCTCAAGTTGTGTTACGTGTTCATCCCTCCTTACCCAGAAAGTAAAATACTGTACTCAGTCTTCTCCCAACTTCCATCAAATAGGATCAGCAATAATTTCACAGGCCATTTATTATCTGACCAGGGCTGGGCTGTATGCATCACTTCCATTATTTCATCAGTGCAAACACACACACATCCACAAGCACACGAGAAAATTAATTTATTATGGTTATTTGGGGGAAAAGAAAGACTTAGATTAAGTAACTCTCCCCTTTTCACAGCAAATAGATGGTAGTATTAGATTTTGAGCCAAGTGTGCCCGGCTCCAAAAGCACCTAGCCTTAATTACTCGGCTATACTGCCAAAGCAGTAAACAAATAAAAAGATACTTCTGCTTCTAAAACAAGGATTCTCAGACATCTGACTGGGTTTTAAGAAAAAAAATGAGCAAAGGACTTCTCTCTGAGGAGTGTCAGACTCTTTTATAAAGAATTAGTGTTAATGGTGCTTAGTAATTTATTTCAAAAGATTAAAATAATGGGAAATTTGATGCTTTTATTTGATGAGTGTTAGAACTGATTATCAGAGAATAAAAAAACGACTATCATTAAAAAAAAAAAAGAAGCAACATTCAGAAAAGTAATGAATTCTAATTGAATAAGATATGTTAGGCATATAACAGGGTTCATTCTACTTCCCTCAGATGGACATGATTGAATATCTGATCAATGTCATATAAAGGTTTTCTGTTTTCAATGAAGCAGTCTTTGACCTACAATCTTCATTGCTATATTTTCCACAGTAGGGAGACAAGAAAATGACATTTGTTTTTTGCATTCCAGGAGCTTATAACCTAGTTAGGAAATAAAACGTACTTGAAGAAAACCTGAAGACTAACTTAAAATCAACAACACAGGTAAAATAAGACAATCAGAACATACAAAATAGTCAATATACTAGTTGAAAAAAATTCCTCTTAAAAATACTGATCGCATAATTGCCAGTATCATATGAAATATTGCACATAGAATATTCTCAATCACCAAGTCAATGACCTGCCACAAAATGAATGAAGAAGAAACCTAACCAGTTCATGCTTTGTTTCCAGCATAACAAATCCTAGAACTCAACAGTTATCATAAGGGAAATTAGTGATTTAGGTTCTAAAAAGCAAATCTATTTTCATTGCTGTGTTTGTAGAGCTTAAATTAACTGCTTACTTCACCACGTCCCTGTGGTGCACTCTTATCTAACCTTCAAACCTTTTGATAGTTGGACTCTATTTGTGCATGATTCACTTGAACATGTTTCCATAAATGGTTAAATTATTTCCCCTAGAAAGCTTGACTGCTGAACGCTTCCTAGAGCTCATTCTAACTTTTTCATTACTAGAACTTTGAGAGGTGTAATGAGGATTCGGACTAAAATCAATTGTGTGCTGGAAGTGCAATTATTGGGGTCTTCGGCATATATGCAATAAGTAAATAAATACTTGAAGAGGCTTGCTGCGAACGAATTTAAAATAAAATAAATGATAGAACCACAATTGAGGAAGCAGACTATTTCTCGCCAGGTGTTTTGGGATATGGAATCACACTGCATTTTTTTTTTCACTGCTTATATCCTGAAATAACTGAGGAAATGCCTCAGGAATGACATTAAGACAAATAATTTATGCTGCGCAAATTATTTAACCATAAGCAACTTCATTAACTAGCTTCCCATTGGTAGTCTGAATTAAAACAGCTGGCTTGACTGTTGGGTGTTGAAGAAATAATAAAATTCCTTTTGGAATCAACATCCCTTTTCTGAGATATAACAAATCCCCTTATTTAAAATGACCTGAGAAAAACAAACCAGCCTAATTAATACTGGCAATTGAAGTCTGAGAAAATTCCAATCATATGTATGCTTTAAAAAGGCCTTCAAAATTTTATGGGAATAGTAATAACAATAGCATTTACTGACTATTTATTATGTGCCAAAGACTATTCTCAATATTTTACTTTTTTTATTTAGTCTTTACAAGTACCCTATAAGTATAAATACATAATTCGAGGGCCCAGTGCAAAATAAAAACACAGAATCTCTTGTTCAAAAAGGGGGAAGAATGGTTTTTTCCTTCTTAAGCAATCTCTCCCTGGACATGTCATGATGTTTTTTATTTGGTATTTAATGTCACACTCGCTTGGGCATGAAAGTAGTAGCCTCATTTTAAAGATGAGAAAACCAAGGGCAAAGAATGTAACACCTTCCTCTGGAGACAAAAACTGGTTTACACCAGTACACATGACTCAGTCAGGACCAATAAAACATGATGAGACTTAGGTTGGTAATCCTTGGAAGAAGACTTCACTTATCTCAGTGGACTTGAACATGGAAGGATCTGCCGCTGTCTTGCCCACGTGAGGCTGAGTCTAAAAACAATGAAGCAAGAGACAGGACCAAAAGAAGATGACAGAAACTGTGTCTGTGATATATTTTGAATTCCTAGTAAAGATAAACCTTCCTTTGAATTTCTCAGTTACATTAACCCATGAATTTTCATTTACAGTTGAGTCCAGCTTCAGTTGAGTCTGACATCTATGATAGGCAGAAAAATGGTCACTCAAAGATTTCCCAGTCCTAATCAGGGCTTCTAACTGGGTCTTCCCAGCTTAGTCATGGCCAAGGAAGAGAAAGCAGAGCAGACCCAAATTGTTACAAATTGGGTAAACCAGAATGATAACCAGAAAGGGAAAAATTACAGGTCAAAGCCCTGCTGGAAACCTAATCTCCCTCTTAGGAAACGAGGGCAGAGTACACGTTGCATAGCAACCAAATCTCTTGCTCATTGAATTTTGAGCTGAGTCAGAAACAGCAGTGTCCTGCTCAAAAATGGTGGCCAACTTGCCACTTTGAAAGTGTGTCTCTCTCCACAGTCATGCCAATAATCCAATCTCATGCATCAGGTTCCTCAAGGAGCTCACTGCACCTCTTCTGCGTCTCCCATTCCAGGGTGCTGGTGGGTAACTTTTCCCATTCTGGTTATTGTTCTGGATTGTAAAAATTTGGGTCTGTTCTGGTTCAGCTTCACTGATCATGGCTGAACAATTCAAACTGATTCAAAGTCCTAGAATGCTTGGAACCTGTAAAGATGTGACCTTACATGGCAAAAAAAAACTTTACAGGTGTGATTAAGTTAAGAATCATCATGAGGTAGGGAGATTATGCTGGATTATCTCTGTGGGAAAATGTAATCACAAGGGTCCATATAAGAGGGAGTCAGGAAGGTCAGAGTCAGAGAAGAGGTTATGATAGCAGAAGTAGAGGTCAGAGTGGTGCAGGACCAAGAGTCAAGGAATGCAGACAGCATCTAGAAGCTAGAAAAGGCAAAGAAACAGATTCTCCCTGGAGCATCCAAAACAAACCCTGCTGATTGATTTTAGACTTCTGACCCTAGAACTGTAAGATGATATATTTGTGTTGTTTTAAACCACTAAAAGAAAGAAAGAAAACCTAAATCCATTGCTTCGAGTCAATTCCAACTCACAGCAACCCTATAGGACAGAGTAGAACTGCCCCATAGGGTTTCCAAGGCTATAAATCTTTACTGAAGCAGACTGCCACATCTTTCTCCTGTGGAGCTGCTGGTGGGTTTGAACCACTGACCTTTCTGTTAGCAGGTGAGTGTTTAAGCACTATGCCATTAGGGCTCCATTTTAAGCCACAAAGAAATAACAAAAACAAGCCACTAAGTTTGTGGAGCCCTGGTGGCACAGTGGTTAAGAGCTCAGACACTAACCAAAAGGTCGGCAGCTTCAATCCATCACCTGCTCCCTGGAAACCCTATGGGGCAGTTCTACCCTGTCCTATAGGGTCACTATGAGTCAGAATCGACTGGACAAAAACGAGGTTTAGGTTTGTGGTAATTTGTTACAGCAGCAATAGGAAACTAACACATTTCCTGCAGAAAGAGTCTTAACTGACACAAATTTACATCAGGATACAGGCTCAGAGATCATAATCTCTATTTAAATATAAAAGAAAAGAGGTGGTGGGCTTTCTGTCAGCCACACAGACATAAGTTTGCTTTCCATTTCCTACACTATTCCATTAAAACAAATTTCTAGAAAGGTGGTTATCTTTCTTGCCATTTCACAATTAGTATGTGATTAAAATTTTGCCTAATACTCAAGCTTTTTCTGCTTTTTCTGATGAAAGGAATCTATTGTTTGCACCACACTTAGAATAAGCAGATATGTCTAGTGATAATGTCACCCTGAGAGATTCTGAAGTTTCAGCAACAAACTCATTAGAACAAGTATTCTCAACACTTCTCCTCCCAATGCCCCCTGAGGGGTATAACACACACATAGAAAAAGTAAATTTCAGACATGTTGGCTTCCTCCTTTCCTGCCCCATTGTGAATCTCATCATTAGCAGTAACAGGTTCAATGTGCTCTTGAACATCAGCATGAGAACAGACAGGTGCAGGGCCCGTGTCTGTTAATTTGAGTACGGAAGGAAAAAATAGGTTATGTATGTACTGGGATTCTTACACTGAACTGTGTGTCCTGCTGGAAATATCTGGAGGACTGTTGCTGGAATCCTTACTGGGAATATATTTGCATGAAGGATACAGAAGACTGATAAAAAAAAAAGAAGATCATCCTAAGGAAAAAGCTCCCAGCATCACGTTGGCCATAAAGAGACCTCCTATGAGTTGCTAGAGGAAAGAGGAATCTGGATGATAGCATGGAAAATGTCACTCAGATTTGTGGTCTGCTCCATCCCCATGGCTTAGATCTGTTCTTAGAGAGAAAGAAGCTACAATTCCAAAAAGACTGAAATAGCATGGAGTGTCTTCAGAGGAAATAAACATGATATAAACTGGGGTATTGGTACTGGCACTGGGGAGTCAGTTTTCAGCAGAGAACCTTGTAATACTCAGCTTTGACAAGCTGCAGCCAGCAGGAGTACATCAGCTCCAGCAAGAATTGGACCTCGCTTCCAGCATGAGGGGAGACAGACCCAGCACAGAGCAATACCCAGTGCCCATGACTTCAACAACAGCAAGAGTCAAGATAACACAGTCACGGCAAAGAAGATGCATTTCAGCAATATTGGATGGGAGAAAGAGTCAGAAAACTATAACTTGCTATTGGTCATGTGACTACATTTTAATTCCCAAGGGCAATTTAGCTCAAATAAAATACAGGTTACTTATGTGTGCTATTTTTCCTTCCTCTAATTAACCTTTCCATATGCACATAAGCATCTCAAGCTTGCCCTGCCCCTCTCCTTCACCACTTCCTCCTCCCCCTCTTCATCTCTCTCTCTCTCTCAATTATACACTCTCTCTCATTTATACATTTACGCACACACATCTATACATTTCAGTCTTCGGATTATGTCCATTCACACTTGTTTATTACTTCAAGAGGAACGGATTACAAATAGCAGCAGCAGCATGGAAATAAACTACCTTCCACGGAGGAAAACTGCTCTATTTGCTCCAAGGGTAGGAATGGATAAAGACTGTTGCTACCTAGGCAGGAGAATTTGTTCACATTTAATCAGAGACATTTTGTACATTTCAACGCAGAGGGAGAAAATACCAAAAAGTAGTAGTGCATTGTTCAGGACTGGTGGTAATGAGAAAAGAAGGGTAGGAAGAGATTTGGTATTTTTCCATGTGAAAAATAAATTGATTACTATTAGTAGTAATGAGTTAATACCCCTCACTTGGAATCCATCAGGACGGTTAAGCCCTCGACTACTAGCCAAAAGGTTGGCAGTTCAAATGCATGCAAAGGTGCTTCAAAAGACAGGTCTGGTGAACTGCTTTCCAAAGATCACAGCCTTGTAAACCCTATGGAGCACAGTTCTACTCTGCGCACCTGGGGTCACCACAAGTCAGAATTGACATGATGGCATCTAATAACCAGCCCTCATTCTGTCACAATGAAGCTGTAGGGCAATGTCTACCGAAAGCCTGGAGAACTTCTTACCAGGCAATGAAGGAGAACAGAAAGCCAAGAGCCAACAGTGTCTTAGGACTCAAAATGGTGCCCGTTCCGCTCTGGTTTGTTCGTAAAATTATCCTTGCCTACATCCTGAGTAGTTTTCAATTAAAAAAAAAAAAAAAGAAGGAAGGGAGGGAGGGAAGGAGGGAGAAAGGAAGAATCCCAATTCATAATTTGGGGGGTTGGGTCTGCCCTCAGCTCCTCGCAACTCCCATGTGCTCACCTAATTAAAATATTGTTGGGCTTTAGTCCTATCTGTTTCTCTTCAATGCTAAGAAGGCATCATGTTTAGAGTGATTGTAAGATAAAATGAATGAATACCAAGGAAGTATTTGAACCAGGCAATGCCTTCAGGCCTCTCCTTTCAGCTGTCTTTTCCCAGGTTGTTTGCCCGGTCATCAACCCTCTTCTATTCATTACTTCACCAAGTATTTATTGAGCATCTACTTTATGCCTTGTGCTATATAGTAAGCCTAGGGTATTTATTCTCCTATGAAAACCCTAACAAATTCACACTAAGGTGCAAATGTTTCAGGATAAGGACATTCTATAACCCCTCACAGAGGGCAATTGTTTTATAAAAGTAGCACTTTCCTAATCTAGAGGAATGAGAATCTAATTTGGTAATTAAAGTGGAGGAGGGGGCATTTGCGGCACAAGTTAGATAAAATACCTGCCTAGAAAACACTGTGTACACAGCGATGTTCCTGATCCTTCCCACAGAAGGGAGCTAATTTTACACATTATCAAAGGTGTCTACATTAGTGGCAGAGCCTTGGTGGCACAGTGGTTAAGAGGTCAGGCTGCTAACCAAAAGATTGGCAGTTTGAATCCACTAGCCGCCCCTCGGAGAGCCCATGTGGCAGTTCTAGTCTGTCCTACAGGGCCGCTATGAGTCGGAATCTACTTGAAGGCAAAGGTTGCTTTTTTTTTTTTTTTTTTTTAACATTAGTGACAGAAGTTCTAGAAGCATTTTCCCATACAGCCCCACTTTTTTTAATTTATTCCTCTTATTTTCTATGACAAGGAAATGAAGGTGGTTATCAGCTTGGCATTTTGTTGATTGCAGCAACTTCCCACATCTTTGCAAGTCAGAAATATTTTCCCCCAAAGAAAACCTTTAATAGCCTATCTCTCATGTTTAAGGAAGGGAATAAAGAAAAGAAAAAAATAAATAAAACTGCATTTTGTAAGAAAAAGATAAAATTCCATGGTGTTCAAGTATTTCAAGTATAAAAAACCTTCTGAAATCCACTGTCATCTAATCACTCCATAAGAGTAAACTGTTCCCTTTTTGGAAAGCAATTAACTCCTTCTGGCCTCAGAGGAGAAGACAATGCTCATTATCATTCATCTTCTGGATTAAGTTTGAGGTGTTTAGAGCTATACGTCATCAAATTATCCCTCTTTGGGGTTGTTTTCAGGAGCCCTGGTGGTGTAGGGCCATAATTCTTCAAATGATCCCACTTTGGGTGGTTTTCAGGAGCCCTCGTGGCACA
The DNA here is from genome assembly GCF_000243295.1 of Trichechus manatus latirostris. Taxonomy (NCBI): domain Eukaryota; kingdom Metazoa; phylum Chordata; class Mammalia; order Sirenia; family Trichechidae; genus Trichechus; species Trichechus manatus. The sequence goes on along the minus strand of NW_004443940.1, from coordinate 2,972,784 downwards.
GTGCTTAAAGCACTCAGCTGCTAACCAAAAGGTCCGTGGTTCAAACACATCAGCTGCTCAGCTGCTCAGCAGGAGAAAGATGTGGCACTCTGCTTCCTTAAAGATTTACAGCCTTGCAACATGGTACTAACTGTTAAATGAGAAACTATTTTGTTCTGTAAGCCTTCATCTATGGTGAGAATAGCAGCACAATTGGAAGAGCATAGCTGATGTCATTGAACCGTGCACGTAGAAATTTTTGAAATGGTGTATCTTTGGCTATGTATATTTTCACCAAAAAAAAAAAAAGGTCAAGAGGGGAGAGGGTTGACATGTTGTGGGGTTGTTGACCAGTGTCATAGAACAACATATGTACTGTTGTTTCATGAGAAACTGTTCTGTAGGCCTTCACCTGAAGTACAATTAAAAAAAAAAAAAAGATTTACAGCCTTGGAAAACCCTACTGGGTAGTTCTGCCCTGTCCTATGGAGTCATGATGAGTCAGAATCAACTCAACAGCAGTGGGTTTGGTTTTTGGTTTGTGGTTATTTTCTGTCTTCAGGAGGACATTTTGATGTTTTATGATAGCATTTTCTCCAAGGGAAAAAATACATTGTAAATATTTGGATGTTTCACACTGATGGTTTCTCTGTGGTTTCAGCAAATGGGTTTGGCAAGCTTCCTTATGTAATGACTGTATTCCACACAAAGACTAAGCCCATACAACCAAGGGCAGTGGAGCAAGAACATGTAAGCTTTATAATGAGCCCCATCTATTGCTGAAACTCTTTTAGAGACTAAATAAAACAATGTTTTCACCTTTTTATGTTTTATTATTGCAGGCAATTGCAGCATCCATAAATAGTTAGGTGGGAAAGTGGTTTAATATAAAAATTGACAGCATGAGATTTGGAATTACACATACCTGACATCATATCCCAGCTTCATCATTTAATCCTTGTGTGACCTTGGGTAGGTTACTCTCTAAGGCTTTTTTATCATCCATAAAAGAGGGCTATTAAAACCTACCTCAAAGTATTATTTGGGGACTAGATGAGACCATGTGGGTAGAATGTCTTGCACAGTGTCTGGCACATTGTAGGTACTACATAATTGTCAGCTCGTATTATTTTGTGGATCCAGTAAAGTTGATCTGAGGTTATCATCATGTCATAAGAGAAATATAGGATTGGAGAGCACGCAGGCCACTATCTTCTTAGTAAAATACTGAAATTCACAGGAAAGCTATTCAGAGCTTTGCTTCTATAACATGAATTAGAATGGGCTCAACAGTTCAGGTCCCTCCTGATATCAGCCCTGACCTTGAAGGAATTAGGTTACCAGCCAGTCCAATCTGATAATACTGAAAACACATGGCTGGTTTTGGAAAAATACACTCAAGCCAAGGTAACAGGAAATCTCTTCACTTAGGATCCTTGGCAAAAAACAGCCAGGACAAACATATAAGTCACAGAAGTAAAGCATTGTTTTAAATCTATAATATTCAATGTATAATATTTTCCCTACTATGGCAACATGAAGATATGAAATACAGGATGACAGATTAAGAAGGTGTTACCACTACAGAATAGCATAACTGGGGTTTGTGAGTGATAGACAAGGTAACCATGATAGCCAAATCTTCTATGGTCTTAAAAAGAGAACTATTGCCACCCCTCCAGCCCAAAGGATAGCATCCCTTTAAGACCAGGAAGTTCCAATATACTTTTTTACCAAAGTATGTGTTAACTGAACTCATTTCAGAAGGAGATTTAAGACAGAATCTAGGGTAGCAGTTAAGAGCACAGGCCCTGATACCAAACTCATGCAGTTCTAGTCTTCACGTTGCTTTGGATAGGTTTCCTTTCCTCTGTGTCTCAGTTTCCACACTTGTAAAATGGGTAATTAAAAGAGAAAAGAAAGAAAAAATACTGATTCCAAATGATTGTTCTGAGTATTGAATGAGTTAATATAAGGAGCATTCTAGGAATAGTGCGTGACACACAGGAAATGCTCATTCAGTTTAGTTAATTTCATCTACTTTCTTATCTTGGCTCCTTGACTCAACATCTACTCAACTTCCTGGCTAAAACTACCTCGTCACACCACCTCCACTTCTTTTTCACCTGCAGCAGTGAACATCTCAGACCTTCCTTCAAAGCCTTCAATAATTCTCAAATAAGAAATCCTCGACTTCACCCATCATCACATTTCTGTTTGATTTATGCCTTTCCCATGTTCAGACTTATCTTCAAATCCCCAGTGTTGGAATCAGCCAGTGAACCAAGCTAATCTCATATCTATGAGTTTAAACTTCCTCTGTTGCTTTTCTTGGACTACCTAATCTTCACCATGTCACCATATGAACAAACTCTAGTCAGTCCCTCCCCAATACAGTCTCAACACGATTATTCCTTTGATAAACATCTATTGAGCCAGGAAGCAGACTAGATGCTGGGAAATTAGAGGAGAATAAGCCTGAAAGTGTTGGCTAAGAAAGTTAGCATGAGATGTCTATATGTAAGGGCATTGGAATTGTATAGGGCACCTTGAGAATACTTCCAGAGCTACACCTCCATATAAAGTGAAACTGCCTTTTTCGTAAATCATGTTTCTTAGAAGCACATGCTTTGCATAGTATTTAGGTGACTGCCCAGGGACTATATCTGGCCCAAGAGCAGCAAATCACAGTCGTGTTTAAAAAAATAAGTATACATATGTTATGTTATATATAAATGTATAAATATACATAAACATATATATGTGTGTGTATTCTATGCCATGCAACAAAAAAGAAATGATCTGGGCCAATCAGACTCCCTTGTAAAGCTGAACAATGAGTACTTGAGTCCATTAGTAATAGGAGGTAAAGTGGAAAACGCTGTGAAAGAGAGTTTTGGGTCATGGCAAGCTGTGTTAATTACACATTAATCACCTTAAGTGTTTGATTGCTGAAAGGGTTCACAGGACTCAAAGGGTTTACACTTATGCAACAGTTTTATTACAGGCAAAGAATACAGTCCAGCAACAGCAGGAGAAGGATATACATCAAGAGGGGTTCGCAGAGCTCAGGCAAAGACTTCTTTGTCTTGTTGCCAGGCCAGGTTGCATGGGATCTGCTCTCTCTGCAGGTCAAAAGCCATCACTGACATGCATGCAAAGCACCTGAGTACCAGGAAGCCCAAAGTCTGCTCATGGTAGATGTCTCTTAAAAACAAAGAAAGTTACCATCCAGTCAATTCCAACTCATGACAACCCCATGTGTTACATATTAGAACTGCTCTATAGGTTTGTTTATTGTTGTTGTTTTTGTTTTGTTTTTTCTGTAATCTTTACAGAAGTAGATCACCAAGCCTTTCTTCCATGGCTCAGCTAGTGGGTTTGAACCTCCAATCTTCAGGTTATCAATCAAGTGCAAACCATTTATGCCACCCAGAGACCTTGGCAGTCTCTTAGAGTGAGCTATTTGACCAGCTTCAACCATTGAAATATCCCTGACCCAAATCATACATTCAATTTTTTTTACTAATCAATGCTGACAAGCTAGTACACCCTGCTTATGAACACCTAGTCACAGAATATCATATATTTTTACTGAACATATTTACACATATCTGGAAATAAGCATGTGGTAAACCCAAACCAGTTAAGATCAATCCTTGCTATGCACAAGCTTTAAATACAATTAAGTAGAAACTATGAGTAAGTATATAAGGCTTTTCAGCAGAAAGAGGAGTAAAGAGGAGATGGAAGCTGAGACAGAAGGAGAGCGAGCAAAAGGAGGGGAGTGTGGGGTTGGGAGCAGATACAAGTCGCTAGAGCTTTCTCCATCTTTAATAACTTCCCAGATGTCATTCTATTTCTCCATATTCAAGAGCTACCTGTACATTACAAAACAAAGACAAAAATAACACTCTAGGCTGACCTCTCTAGACATGGCAACTGCTTATCTCCGGTCAGGAATTTAGAGATAAACAATAAGGTTTAACGGAGGCCAAATAAGTCCCTCCCCTTCCACTATGGATTCTGAACTAATTGTACAGTTCATAGGAGTAAGACGCATCAAATATTAGTTTACGACAAGGAAGCAGGTGAAGCGGAGTAGGGAAGAATGTACACTCTACAGACAATAGTTCCAAAAGGAAAATTCAGAAAGACTTAAGCTTGCTCAGTTTCTTTTGCAAGTCTCAGCAATCAAATAAATCACTACTCCTTTTTTGAGAAAGTGTGAGTTACAAGTAAGTAAAATTACTCACATTGTTGGAGTAGCTGAAGTCCACTCACAGATACATGAGATCAAGAGACTGAGGTTCTCCTAACAAAGATATGTATTTGACATGATCAAAAATATCAGTGATCCATTAATATGTCATACAGAGGACCTTTACTGTTGAATGAAGCTTTTTTTTTTTTTTTTGCTCCTATCTTCCCTGAGAACTGGTAGTCTAGGGTTTCCCCGAATTCAACAGCATTTAAAAGTCTTCTCTGATAAAAGGTTGAAGAACACCCCACTCACCCAGAGTACTTTACATAGCAACACACTGTAAGTCAAGTTCTAGATACTCTTTGGGCATCTAAAGCTCTCTGAGTTTGGGCAGAGGCAAGGACTTGCTCATGGAAATCAACCTGCCACTTTGCACTTCTGTAGCAAACAAAAAATATTTCCAAATTCAACACATTGAATGTTCAATAAGTCAGCCTCCCTACACATTAGTCTCCCATTTATCTCTGTGCTTCCAAGAGTCTTTCTGACACCATGATTAGTGAAGCTAAAATACTGAAATAAAAGCCTCTACCATAGTCGCTTCTCTCTGGTTAGGAACACAGATTAGGGATAACCTAGGAGACTGCCCGCAGAGATGTGTCTCCAGTTCCTAGTTACTCTTTACATAAAACAGTGCCAGGGGTACTAATTGGCTTTCTTGGTGTGCCCAGCCCTGCATCACACCGGAATTCTTCTGGTGATTTCCACATAAAGAAGCAAAAAATAAAGTTTTAGTTTCAAAACTGATTGCAATTATTTTTAAAAAATCCACAAAAGAAAATTCATATAATGCAAAGACTAGTCATTTAAGAACAATGATCTAATACTGTATTCCCAGTGTAACAAAGATTTGGAAGCAAGATAGGAGGTTAAGAAAATAACTGAGTTCTAAATTCCTTACTGTAAATAGAGATAATTCAAATGATGCTAGTTCATTCTTATATTTAATAATTTTAGAAAAACAATTTAAAGATTTTTTTAAGTATAATTTAAAATAGGTTATATACCTTTCCAAAGTTTACGAAGATAAACAACATGTACCCTATGCAGTAAATTACAGAAACCAAAGGAAATAGTAAATACAGTCTTACCGACCCACTGTCTCCACAGTAGTGGGTGGCTGGGGTTTAGGCAACCTGCACTGACAGAAGCAGCCTCTGTTTGCAATAGTGTATGCACACACACTGCATTTCCACGCAGAAGCTGGCCTGGCAAAGGAGCCCTTCCAACTGCCTATAACTAGCTTGCTGAGCCCACAGAAAATCAAGGCATTTATAGTTCCAAAGTCCGCATGTCCCACTGGTATGAATTTTCAACTTGACTTCTTCGCCTATGTTACTCATTTCTTCATTGCCTGCCTTGGTTTTAGAAATACTTAACTGTGCTAGGTACTTCACCACCTTCTGCTATTACTTCAATTTTTCTGGAAGCCTTGTAGGCAAGGGTGGCCAGTGGTGTTATCCGCCCTGTAGAATACTTTTCTTTCTTTTTTTTTAACCCAGCTGTAACCTATCTCATTTACCTGAATTTATGGCAACCCAGCCGCATTACATGCCCTTACCTTTTTCCTAGGAGTTCCTGGGTGGCACAAATGGTTCAGTGCTCAACTATTAGCCAAAAAGTGGGTGTTTCCAAGGCCCACCCAGAGATGCCTTGGAAGACAGTCCTGGTGATCTGATTCCAGAAGTTCAGAGCCTTGAAAACTCTGTGGAATGCCGTTCTACTCTGCAACATATGGAGTCGCCACAAGTCAGAAACAACTAGATGGCAACTAAAGACAGCAATGAACTTTTTCCTAAGAAACTAAAAACTTTAATATAGTATATTCCTTGTTTTATTGTCATTAATTCTACTAAATTGTGACATTTATCCTCTTAATTTTTTTTCTCCATGAATTTCTGTTCCCATTCTTTCATATACATCATTTTTGTTGATGTTAACATGACATAACTGCTGTGATAAGTATTAACCTCCTCACCATATTTCCAGTAATTTCTCAAGTCCCTATCTTTCTAAAACCAAATACTGTCCACATAGCACGTTTTTGGGCCCAAGTCATGGCTACCTGTCCACATCTATTAGTTTCGTCTATTTATTTTGTCTTGCAGGTGATCTAGATATACACAGTAGGACACATGTGCAAACAAAACTAGATAAAGGCAGAATATAAAAGTAAATAAACAGTGTACTGAGTTTTGAGATAAAAATGGATAGAGCATACATGGATAAGCATGGAAAACAGACTGAAAAGTAACACATTGAATATTGCTATCTTGGTGGTGAGATTACACTTTTTTTAAATTCTTGCTCTTTGTATTTTATTTGAGTACGTGTATGAGCATTTTCTCTGAGTATGTGTTATTTTTACAATATGAAATCTTATACTACATATATATGAAATCTTATACTATATATGTGTGTGTGTAGTATAATACATACAACATATGCAATAAATATGTAGAGATGTATTTCTTAATAATTCCCAAAACAGGTTAATAAGTAAAACATGATAGAAAATTTATTTTAGTATACCAGAAGTAGAGTCAGTACATTCTCTAGTATAAACCAGGCATGTAACACTATATAACTCACAACAACAAAGTCAATCCTATGATAGCTCTTTGAACATTCATTTTTTTCCCCCACTAACATTCAGAAAAACATAAACAATCAGATTTGTGTTTGCTCTCTGCCCAAATGTGAGGTGTAAAAATTCTCTTTTATAAAGGTCATGAAACATGTCAAAATGTACACTTTCAAATCAGTATCATGTTCCTGCATTTTAAACAAAAAAAGTAGCACCCTAAACTGAACAGTTTAAACTGAAACTCTCACCCTTTTGAGATGAGGCAGTGTTATTAACTGATGAAACACGACAAAACCCTGAGTTATTGGCTACCCTTAACTCTAAAGCAAGACATCTCATATTGTGATTTATAATTTTAAGTGGACTGAGCAATTGTCCCTTCCAGTAGAGTCGAGATCATATCCATCAAAGACAATTAAGATAACCAATCAATGCTTCTAAGAAAAATGCAATTCCCAAAAGTAGGTCAAAACAGCTTCAGGACAAACATTCAAATGAAATATGTTCACACCTTCTTCTCACTATAAGAAGACACAAATCTGCATTACCACTGCCACAAAATATTTTATCTTCTAAATGCAAAGGACAAGCAATCTGTAAAAAGTAATGCAAGAGAAGTCTAGTGGTATGTTCTAATAAAAAAACATTAAAAGTAACATCTGGGTTGCACATGTCAAACTTTTATGATATCTAAGATAAATTACTATTCTGAAAGGATAATAGCTCGAAATTCCACCACTAATGAAGAAAGAAAATAAAGAAAAATAGCATTTATTAACACATTATTTACAAATGTGGAGGCAATGTTAAAGTTGGGGATTCATGACATTTCTAAGGGACTAAGAGGAAGTTATCAGTCTTGGAGGAAGTACAGCCAGAATGCTCCTTAGAAGTGAGAAAGGCAAGACTTCACTTTGGTTTGGACAAGTCATCAGGCAAGACTAATCGCTATAAAAGGACCTTAAGTTTGGTAAAGTAGAAGGTCAGCAAAAACGAGATAAAAACTCATGGGCTGGATTGACACAATAGCTGCAACAATGGGCTCAAACACACCAATGAGTGTGAGGATGTACAGGACCTGGCAATGTTTCATTCTGCTATACACAAAGTTGCCATGAGTTGGAGACTCAACAGCTACCAACACCCATAACAAGAGAAAGTTGTACAAGGTTAAGAGAAACAGTCAAATAGAAATCCTTCCCAGATAAACTCACGCCCCCTACTCTGCCAGCTCAGTCCTCTTACTAACCTCTGTGCTCACTGCTGCCTCCCAACCTTGGCCCACATTCCTCCACTCACTCAGCTCCACTGATTCAAACCTTACACATGTTTCAAGACCCATATTCAGGCTCATCTCTTTCCTGAAAATATCCCTTACCACAACAACCCCCAGTGATGTCTGCCTTTTCTAACCCCTTCGATGCCCACCGTCTACTCTCATGGGAAAAAAGCAGCCAATGCAGATGGAGGGATCTTTGGCTGGTTCCTGTGTGTAGGCCTTGTTTACATAGTTCAGTTGTAAGCTGCTTGAAGGCAAGGACTCTGTTTATATTTCTCTGAATCCTCCACATTGCATAGTAGGTTATTTCTGACCTTGTGACAGCCTCTGGATATAACTATAGCTCCCTCTCTATTGATCTATTCTCAATTTCATGATTATTATCAACTTGCCACTGTTTGTCAGAGTCCTGGGCACCAAGGAAGCATCAGGGAACAAGCTAGTGGTGATCATAGCCTGATAGGTGTTCAGAGTCTCATACTAAAGGCTCTCCTCCATGATAGGAGGAGTAAAATTGAGCAACACACTTCCAGAGCATTTAATTTAGCACTGGAAAACAAGGAAGCCTTCCTGGTTGAACTATAAATTTTCTCAGAAAACAGGAGGAGAGTGAGGAGGAAAGAGCATTCCAAGGATAAAAAAGTTACAAGATACTGAAATAAGAGGGAACACTGCAAGTCTGTTCAGGGAACTGAACGATGCTCACCACAGCTAACACATGAAGCACAAAGAGGGCAGTGGCAACAAACAAGGCTAGGACAAGGCCTCAATGTCCAGCTCCTAAAGGACTTTATGTGCTCTTAGTATTTTGAACTTTATCCTATGAGAAATGTAAAACTACCATTCTACCAACACTGTACAAAATGCATTAAGAGAGCAAGGATCAAATGGTTGAAGGTTAAGAGAAATAACTCAAGAAGAGTATACAAATTGGCAACAGAAAATTATCTTGGATAGAACCATAAAGATAACCAATAATTAAAGATCAAAGAAGGAAAAGAAGCCTCCAAAAGAGACTTAGAAAGGCAGTCAAAAAAGAGGAAAAAGAGAAGCAGGGCCAAGATGACAGAGTAGTCAGACACTTCCTGTGGTCCCTCTTACAAAAGAGACCTGAAAAACAAGTGAATTGATTATATATGACATCAAAGGCAAAGTTGAGGAATCAGACTGAGTGGCGAGGGGAGGGAGAGACAGTTCAGAAGAAGCAAGTAGTTGCCAGACTGGACCCAGCAGGAACTGGCACCCTGCAGGTTGGATCAGCTGGTGTGCACGGTGAGGCAAACAGTGGCACTCGGGACACGTTTTCCACATCAGGAGAGACCGAGCAGCAGAGAGTCTATTCAAGCCTCCAGAACTAGTGAAAATAGGTGCTCAATTGGCAAAGGATAAATACTTGTGTCTAACCTACTGCATGGATCAAAAAACACTCCCTTCGGGAAGAACCTTTCTCCCATTTACCTACCCCCTCCCCACTCTGCAGTGGGTCCCAGGCCAGCTACAGCAATTGCTGCATCCCCTGGGCCAGAGTAAGACCATCCATGCTCCCTGAGCCACTCTCTTGGTTTTGGATAGGGAACAAATTAATAAACAGGGAAAAAATAATCTGCCAGCTCTCTAAGCCATGAGCTCAGGACAGGCACAGCCCCTTTGCCTAGGCACAGGCGTAAGGGTTCCACAAACTGTGAATGCCTTTCATCTCTGCATAGACCTGTGTAGGCCCTTTTCAACAGTGTAAGCCCTCATTAGCACAGTACAATATGGTATATACCTGAAGCTTATTTTCAACTATATTAGCTATAAGGTGGAGTTGCAGATTCATGACATTTGACATCGCTCTGCCCATTAAGCAAGGTCCTCATGTACCCAGGTCAGGGGCCTGAGGAATGGTAGCTCCACCCATGCTAACTAGTCACCCACGACAGGGGTACAAGAATAAGTGGTGCCTCCTAGTCCTTACAGCCAACAACATTGGGTACCGAGTCTGGCTGCAAAACCCACCCACCTATGCTCTCTAGGGAACAAGGACATGCTTTCCTCCCAGACACTCAGGGGCAGCTGTTGACCTCCTGCCTTGATCAGTGCATGACCTCCTACTACAGCCAGATACTTGTGCCTATTCCAATCACCCATGCCTGCCTACGACTGTAAGTGAGAGCCTGCACCACACACTGGGTGACCAACTACCTGGACACCTGAGCTGAATCCATACAAGAAAAGGAAACGGACTCCTGGGCTCACATACATAGTAGCAGTTCTAACCACATGGTGACAGTACATGAGAGCTTCAAAGGTGACAACAATCAAACTAGCTCACACAATCAGCCTATTTGGGAATATCAAAACAAACCAAAATAAGAATCTAGGACACAGTAAGCAAACATAAAATAAATTAATATAATAACTTATTGATGGCTTGGAGACAACAGTCAATATCAAATCACATAAAGAGGCAGACCATGATGGCATCAGCAAGCTCCCAAAACAAAGAATCAAGAAACTTTCCAGAGGTGGAGAACTTCTTGGAATTACCGGAGGTAGAATTCAAAAGATTAATATACAGAGCTCTTCAAGATATAAGGAAGGAGATCATACAAAATGCAGAACAAGCCAAGGAACACACAGACAAAGCAATAGAGGAACTTAAGAAGGTTACAGAGGAGCATAAAGATAAATTTAATAGGCTGCAAGAATCCATAGAGAGACAGCAAACAGAAATCCAGAAGATTAACAATAAAATTTCAAAATTAGACTACTCAATAGAAAGTCATAAGGGCAGAATTGAGGCAATGGAAGTCAGAATTAGTGAGATTGAAAATAAAGCACCTGACACCAACTTATCTGAGGAAAAATCAGATGAAAAAAATTAAAATAATGAAGAAACCCTTAGAATAAAGAGGGACTCTATCAAGAGGAATAACGTACAAGTGATTGGAGTACCAGAACAGGGAGGGATAACAGAAAATACAGAGAGAATTTGTTAAGAATTTGTTGGCAGAAAACTTCTCTGATATTGTGAAAGATGAGAAGATATCTATCCAAGAAGCTCATCAAATTCCACACAAAGTAGATCCCAAAAGAAAGTCACCAAGACATATTATAATCAAACTTGCCAAAACCAAAGATAAAAAAAGAATTTTAAGAGCAGCTAGGGATAAAGGAAAAGTCATCTACAAAGGAGAGTCAATAAGACTAAGCTCGCACTACTCAGCAAAACCATGCAGGCAAGAAGGCAAAGGGATGGAATTTATAAAACCTTGAAGGAAAAAAATTGCAAGCTAAGAATTATATATCCAGCAAAATTTTCTCTCAAATATGATGGCAAATTAGGGCATTTCCATATAAACAGAAGTTTAGGGAATTTGCTAAAACCAAACCAAAATTACAAGAAATACTAAAGGGAGTCCTTTGGTTAGAAAATCAATAACATCAGATAACAACTCAAGACTAGAACACAGAACAGAGCAACAAGATATAAACCCAGATAAGGAAGTCACAAATAAACCAAAGCTAAAACACTGAAAATAGGGAAACAGATGTCAATATGTAAAAGATGACAACATAAAAACAAAAAGAAGGACTAAATGTAGTCATAGATCTTTCATATGGACAGGAAGTCGAGGTGATATAAAGAGATAAAAGACTGGTTTAAACTTAGAAAAATAGAGGTAAATATTAAGGTAAACACAAGGAAACTAACAATCCTACACATCAAAATAAAAAAACAAGAAAAACCTAAAGACTCAGAAAATATAAAATCAACAACAATGAAAAGGATGAAAAGAAAATACATAAAGAAAAATGACTCAGCAAAGAAAATTAAGTGGAAAGAAGAAATTGTCAACAACACACACAAAAAAGTACATCAAAATGACAGCACTAAACTCATACCTATCAATAATTGTGCTGAATATAAATGGACTAAATGCACCAATAAAGAGACAGAGAGTCGCAGAATGGATTTAAAAAACACAGTCTATATGCTGCCTACAAGAGACACACCTTAGACTCAAAGACGGAAACAAACTAAAATTCAAAGGATGGAAAAAAATATATCAAGCAAACAACACTCTAAAAAGAGCAGGAGTGGCAATATTAATCTCTCACAAAATAGACTTTAAAGTAAAATCCACCACAAAGGATAAGGAAGGGCACTATATAATGATTAAAGTGTCAATACGCCAGGAGGACGTAACCATAACGAATATTTACGCACCCAACGACAGGGCTCCAAAATACATAAAACAAACTCTAACAGCATTGAAAACAAAAATAGGTAGCTCCACAATAATAGTAGGAGACTTTAACACGCCGCTTTCGGTGAAGGACAGAACATCCAGGAAGAAGCTCAATAAATACATGGAAGATTTAAATGCTGCAATCAACCACTTGATCTCATAGACATATACAGTACACTCCAACCAACAGCAGCCAAGTATACTTTCTTTTCTAATACACTCGGAACATTCTCCAGAAGAGAACACATATTAGGCCATAAAGCAAGCCTTAACAGAATCCGAAGGATTTAAATATTACAAAAATTCTTTTCTGACTATAAAGCCATAAAGTAGAAATCAATTACAGAAAAAAAACAAGCAAAAAAATAAATAAATAAAACATATGGAAACTGAACAATCGCTTGCTCAAAAACTACTGGGTTATAGAAGAAGTTAAGGACAAAGTAAAGAAATTCACAGAATCAAATGAGAATCAAAACACATCCTACCAGAATCTTTGGGACACAGCAAAAGCAGTGTTCATAGGTCAATTTATAGAAATAAATGCACACATCCAAACAGAAGAAAGGGGCAAAATCAAAACATTAACCCTACAACTTGAATAAATAGAAAGAGAGCAACAAAAGAAGCCCTTAGGCACAGGAAGAAAGCAAATAATAAAAATTAGAGCAGAATTAAATGAAATAGAGAATAGAAAAAAATTAAAGAGTTAACAAGACCAAAAACTGGTTCTTTGAAAAGATCAACAAAATCCATAAACCATTATCCGAACTGATCAAAGAAAAACAGGAGAGGAAGCAAATAACCTGAATAAGACATGAGATGGTCGATATCACAATAGACCCAACTGAAATTAAAAGAATCATAACAGAATACTATGAAAAATTGTACTCTAACAAAATTGAAAACCTAGAGGAAATGGACAAATTTCTAGAAACTCACTACCTACCTAAACTAAGACAAACAGAGGTAGAACAACTAAATAAATCTATAACAAAAGAAGAGATTGAAAAGCTAATTTAAAAAATCCCAACAAAAAACAGCCCTGGCCCTGATGGCTTCACTGGAGAATTCTACCACACTTTCAGAAAAGAGTTAACACCACTACTACTAAAGGTATTTCAGAGCATAGAAAAGGATGGAATACTCCCAAACTTATTCTATGAAGCCAGCATAACCCTGATACCAAAACCAGGCAAAGATGCAACAAAAAAAGAAAATTACAGACCAATATCTCTCATGAACAAAATTCTAGCTAATAGAATTCAACAACGTATCAATAAAATAGTTCACCATGACCAAGTGGGATTTATACCAGGCATGCAGGGATGATCTAACATTAGAAAAATAACCAATGTAATCCATCCCGTAAATTAAAACAAAAGACAAGAACCACAAGATCTCATCAATTGATGCAGAAAAGGCATTTGATAAAGTTCAACACCCATTCATGATAAAAACTCTCAGCAAAATAGGAACAGAATGGAAATTCCTCAACATAACTAAGGGTATTTATACAAAGCCAACAGCCAACATCATCCTAAATGGAGAGAGTCTGAAAACATTCCTCTTGAGAACAGGAACCAGACAAAGATGCCCTTTATCACCACTCTTATTCAACATTGTGCTGGAGGTCCTAGCTAAAGCAATTAGGCTAGAAAAAAGCAATAAAGCACATTCAAATTGGTAGTGAAGAAGTCAAAGTATCTCTATTTGCAGATGTTATGATCTTATACACAGAAACCCCAAATAATCCTCAAGAAAACTACTGGAAATAATAGATTTCAGCAAAGTATCAGGATACAAGATAAATATACAAAAATCAGTTGGATTCCTCTACGTCAACAAAGGGAACTTCGAAGAGGAAATCACCAAATCAATACCATTTACAATAGCTCCCAAGAAGATAAAATACTTTGGAATAAATTTAACGAGAGATGTAAAAGACCTATACAATGTAAACTACAAGACACTACTGCAAGAAACCAAAAGAGACCTGCATAAGTGGAAAAACATACCTTGCTTATGGATAGGAAGACTCAACATTGTGAAAATGTCAGTTCCACCCGAAGTGATCTACACATACAATGCAGTCTCAATCCAGATTTCAACGGCATTTTTTAATGAGATGGAGAAACAAATCACCAACTTCATACGGAAAGGAAGAGGCTTCAGATAAGTAAAGCATTACTGAAGAAGAACAAAGTGAGAGGCCTCGCACTACCTGATTTTAGAATCCATTATACCTCCACGGTAGTCAAAACAGCCTGGTACTGGTACAACAACATATACATAGACCAATGGAACAGAATTGAGAATCCAGATGTAAATGCATCCACCTATATAGCAGCTGATATTTGACAAAGGCCCAAAGTCTGCTAACTGGAGAAAAGACAGTCTCTTTAACAAATGATACTGGCATAACCGGATATACATCTGAAAAAAAAAAAGAAAGAAACAGCACCCATACTTCACACCATGCACAAAAACTAACTCAAAATGGATCAAAGACCTAAATATAAAATCTAAAACGATAAAGATCATGGAAGAAAAAATAGGGACAATGCTAGGAGCCCTAATACATGGCACAAACAGAATACAAACTATAAGTAACAATGCACAAACACCAGAAGAGAAACTAGATGATTGGGAGCTCCTAAAAATCAAACACTTACGCTCATCAAAAGACATCACACGAAGTGTAAAAAGACAACCTACAGATTGGGAAAAAATTTTTCACCATGACAAATCCGATCAGCATCTAATCTCTAAAATCTATAAGATACTGCAAAACCTCAACAACAAAAAGACAAATAACCCAATTAGATAATGGATAAAGGATATGAACAGGCACTTCACCAAAGAAGACATTCAGGTGGCTACCAGATACCTGAGGAAATGCTCATGATCATTAGCCATTAGAGAAATGCAAATCAAAACTATAATGAGATATCATCTCACCACAACAAGGTTAGCAAAACTTCAAAAAACACAAAATAATAAATGTTGGAGAGGTTGTGGAGAGACTGGAACACTTATACACTGTTGGTGGGAATGTAAAATCATACAACCACTTTGAAAATCGATTTGGCGCTTCCTTAAAAAGCTGGAAATAGAAGTACCATACGGTCCAGCTATCCCACTCCTTGGAATATATCTTAGAGAAATAAGAGCCATCACACAAATAGATACACATACACCCATGTTCATTGCAGCACTGTTCACAATAGCAAAAAGACAGAAACAACCTACATGCCCATCAAGGGACAAATGGATAAACAAACGATTGCATAGTCACACAATGGAATACAATGCAATGATAAAGAACAACTGTGAACCCAGGAAGCATCTCATAATGGATGAATCTGGAAGGCATTATGCTGAGTGAAATTAGTCGGTTGCAAAAGGACAAATATTGCACGAGATCACTATTATAAGAACTCAAGAAAAGGTTTAAACACAGAAGAAAACATTCTTTGATGGTTACGAGGGTGGGGAGGGAGGGAGAAGGGTATTCACTAACTAGATAGTAGACAAGAATTATCTTAGGTGAAGGGAAGAACAACACACAATACAGGGGAAGTCAGCACAACTGGACTAAACCAAAAGCTAAGAAGTTTCCTGAATACAACCAAATGCTTTGAGGGACAGAGTAGCAGAGGTGGGGGTCTGAGGACCATGCTTTCAGAGGACATCTAGATCTATTGGCACAACAAGGTTTATTAAGAAAATGTTCTGCATCCCACTTTGGTGAGTGGGTGAGTGGTGGCTGGGGTCCTAAAAGCTAGTGAGCGGCCATCTAAGATGTGCCAGTTTGTCCCAACCCACCGGGAGCAAAGAAGAATGAAGAACACCAAAAGACACAAGGAAAATATTAGCCCAAAAGACAGAAAGGGCCACATAAACCAGTGACTCCATCAGCCTGAGACCAGAACTAGACGGTATCCGGCTACCACCAATTATTGCCCTGACAGGAACACTACAGAGAGCCCCTGACAGAGTAGGAAAAAAGTGGGGTGCAGAACTCAAATTCTAGTAAAAAAGCCAGACTTAATGGTCTAACTGAGACTGGAGGAACCCTGGAAGACATGGCCCCTGGACTCTGTGTTAACCCAGAACTAAAACCATTCCCGAAGCCAACTCTTCAGACAAATATTAGACTGGACTATAAGATATAAAATGATACTTGTGAAGAGTGTGCTTCTTAGTTCAAGTAGATACATGAGATTAAATGGGCAGCTCTTGTCCAGAGGCGAGATGAGAAGGCAGACAAGGACAGGAGCTGGTTGAATGAACAAGGGAAATCCGGGGTGGAAAGAAGGTGTGTGCTGTCAAATTATAGACAGTAACTAGTATCACATAACAATGTGTGTATAAAGTTTTGTATGAGAAACTAATTTGAGCTGTAAATCACAATAAAAAAAATTAAAAGAGGAAAAAGAGTACAAAAGTATATTATCACAGAACTTAAGTTAATAGTGTTTTGTAAAAGAAGGGTAGAGCAACCTAGATCCCAGATCTTGATTTCTGATAACATTCTCCAATAAAAAGAACCCAGACTCCATGAACAAATGTTTGATTCCAGGGTTGTGTCAGAAATATACAATATGAGCCTGGAGCATTTTGTAGTGCTAGGAAGTAAGAAAGTTCTAAAACAAATATATGAATGAATATGTGCATACATAAATAAATAATGATAGATAAATAAACCCTGCATCAATAGGGTTATGTCAAAATGATGTAGAAGCCAATGGAAAGAACAACCAATGGTCAAAGCTGGAACAATTTGAGCAAGAAAATAAATAAAATACTTTTGGATTATAACCCAAAGTACAAAACAAATATCCATGAGTCATTTTTTATAAAAATAAATGATTGATCAAATAAACAAACACACAAATAAATAAATAGAAGAGACAATCTCACATGCAGAATGCCAAACATTTCTCTAGATGCTCCACTCTCAAGAGAGGCATCATAACTCCCCAGTTCTTAGGTGTGAGCTGCGTACTTCCACAGAGTACCATATGGAAAGGGATAAAATAAAGAGTAATTTTACAGTAGAGAAACTTGACAAACACTACTTCAGCCAGGTGATCAAGGTCAACATGAACAGTGTTAAGTCATATTGATAGTGTATACCCTTTATATGATGTGTAGAAAATGACAGTTTTTCTCTATGATCTTTCTCCCAAAATGCAAAACCCCAGTCTAGTGATGAGAAACCCCAGTTAATGGACATTCCACAAAATACCTGACCCATAATTCTCAAAACTCTTCTGTCAGTTTCTTGTACTGTGGTGCCTTGGTTGTTGCTGTGATGCTGGAAGCTATGCCACAGATATTTATTTCAAATACCAGCAGGATTACCCAGTGCGGACAGGTTTCAGTAGATCTTCCAGACTAAGACAGACTTGGAAGAAGGATCTGGAGGTCTACTTCTGAAAAAACAGGATAGTGAAAACCTTATGAATATCAGTGGAATATTTTCTGATATAGTATGGGAAGATGAACCCCTCAGGTTGGAAGGCACTCAAAATACAACCGGGAAAAGAGGCCTCCTTAATGATGTGGATGAAGTAAAGTTTCAAGAATTTCATTGGCTGATGTGGCATGCTCAAAATGAGAAAAAAACAGCTGCAAGTATCCACTAATAATCGGAAAGTGAAATGCAAGAAGTTTGAATCTAGGAAAATTGGAAGTCATCAAAAATGAAATGGAACGCAGAAAAATCGGTCTCATAGGCATTAGTGAGCTGACTTAGATAGACTGGGGTTAGCCATTTTGAATTAGACCATCATATGACCTACTATGCCGGGAATGACAAATTGAAGAGGAATGGTGTTGCATTCATCTTCAAAAAGAACATTTCAAGAACTATCCTAAAGTACAATGCTGTCAGTGACAGGATAATATCCATATACATACAAGGAAGACCAGTTTATATGAATATTATTCAAATTTACACAAAAACCACGAATGCCAAAGATGAGGAAACTGAAGATTTTTACCAACTCCTGCAGTCTGAAATTGATCAAATATGCAATCACACAATCATGATGCATTGATAATTACTGCTGATTGGAATGGGAAACTTGGAAACAAAGAAGAAGGATCAGTAGTTGGAAAACATGACCTTGGTGAAAGAAATGACACTGGAGATCACATGATAGAATTTTGCAAGACCAAGGACTTCTTCATTGTAAATAACTTTTTTCAACACTATAAAGGGTGACTATTCACTTGGAACTCACCAGATTGAATACACAGGAATGAAAGCAACTACATCTGTGTAGTGAGATGATGGAGAAGCTTAATATCATCAGTCAGAAAAAGGCCAGGGGCTAACTGCAGAACAGACCATCAATTGCTCATGTGCAAGTTCAAGCTGAAGCTAAAGAAAATTAGAGCAAGTCCACGAGAGCCAAAATACCGCCTTGAATATATTCCATCTGAATTTAGAGACCATCTCAAGAATAGATGTGACACATTGAAAATTAATGACTGAAGGCAAGATAAATTGTGGAATGACATCAAGGACACCATAGAGGAAGAAAGCAAAAGGTCATTAAAAAGACAGGAAAGTAAGAAAAGAACAAAATGGATGTCAGAAGAGACTCTGAAACTTGCTCTTGAATAAATTATGGATAACATTGAGAAGAAAGGAAATTCCAGAACACTTAATTGTGCTCATGAGAAATGTGTACATAGACCAAGAGGCACCCTTTCCAATAGAACACTGTTTAAAATCAGGAAAGGTCTGCTTCAAGTTTGTATCCTTTCATTATGCTTCTTCAATCTGTACGCTGAGCAAACAATCTGAGAACCTGGACTAAATGTAGAAGAACAGACCATCAGGATTGGAGAAAGACTCATTAACAACCTGAGATTTGAGGATGAACCAACCTTTGCTGCTGAAAGTCAAGAGGACTTGAAGCACATACTGATGAAGATCAAATACTACAGCCTTAAGTATGGATTACACTTGAACTTAGAGAAAACAAAAATCCTCACAACTGGACCAATAAGCAACATCATGATAAACAAAGAAAAGACTGAATTTGTCTAAGATTTCTTTCTACTTGGATCCACAATCAACATCCATGGGAAGCAGCAGTCAGGAAATCAAAGGATGTATTGCTTTAGGCAAATCTGCTGCAAAAGACCTCTTTAAAGTGTTAAAGAGCAAAGATTTCATTTTAACGACTAAGGTGGGCCTGACCCAAGCCAGGGTATTTTTAGTCACCTCATAAGCATGCAAAACTGGACAATGAATAAGGATGAATAATGATGAATAATTGATATCTTTGAATTACGGTGCTGGCAAAGAATATTGAACGTACTATGGACTGTCAGAAGAACTAACAAGTTTGTCTTAGAAGAAATACAGCCAGAATGTTCCTTAGACTCAAGGATAGCAAAACTTCTCATGTACCTTGGAGATGTTATCAGGAGGAACTGGTCCCTGGAGAAGGACATCATGCTTGGTAAAGAAGAGGTTCAGCAAAAGAGAGGAAGAACTTCAATGAGATGAATTGACATAGTAGCCGCAGCAATGGGCTCAAACATAGCAATGATTGTGAGGATGGCACAGGACCAGACAATGTTTTATTTTGTTGTACATAGGGTCATTATGAGTCGTAACTGACTCAATAGCACCTAACAAGAGCATCAACAAATCTTCAAAACTCTCCAGGTCATCAAAAACTTGGAAAGTCTGAGAAATTGTTGCAACTAAGAGGTGCCTAAAGAGACATGAATACTCAGTATAATATGGTACCCTGGGTGGGATCCTGGAACAGAAAAAGAATATTAGGGAAAGGAAGAAGTTAATTATGCAAGCCCAAATTGATATCTTTGACCAGAACTGCATACGAGTTCTACCCTAGTAATTGCTTTTGTGTTCCCTTCGAATTGATTCAAACTCAGTGACCTTCTATGACAGACAGGAACTGTCCCATGGGGTTTGCTAGGCTGTAATCTTTACAAGGGCAGATCACCAGGTGTTTTCTCCAGTGGAGATGCTGGTAGATTCAAACTACCAGCCTTTTGGTTAGAAGCCAAGTTGTTAACCATTTTTCCACCAGAGCTTCCTAGCAATTACCATTACCCATTATCCATTGCCATCGATTCAATTCTGACTCATAGTGAACCTATAGGATAGAGTAGAATTGCTCCATAGGGTTTCCAAGGAGTGGCTGGTGATTCAAACTGCCAGCCTTTTGGTTAGCAGCCAAGCTCTTAACCACTGCTTCACCAGGGCTCCATCTTAGCAATTAAGAAGGTTTAAAGATACTTTCAGATTGTCATGGACTGAATTATGTCCCCACAAAATATGTGTCAACTTGGCTAGGCCATGATTCCCAGTGTTGTGCAATTGTCCTCCATTTTGTGATCTGATATAATTGTCCTCCATTTTGTAGTATTGTGTAATTATGTGTTGTAAATCCTAAACCTCTATATGTTAATGAGGCAGAATTAGTGTAGGGTGTATCCAGTCACTCTACCATGTAATTCTTTTGAATGTAGAATAGTGAACAAATTTTTAAAAGTTTCACGTCCTCTTCCTTCAAATTTGAGTTCTAAATTCTTTCTTAATACAACTATTTGTTGAAGAAAGTGATTTCCTCAGGTCTAAAATTTTCAGTAGGTTCTTTTGGAACAGAGCTATATCAAAGCCAGGCTAATGGGCTTCCTTATGACACATGGTTGTAAGAGTGAATAAGTTATTTTAGTATTCATTTCTCTCCAGCTAGCTGAGATCAACTTTGCTGGGCTGCTCCCAATACAGATTTTTCTCTTGTATTTCCCCCACCAACAGACTACTGCCTACAAATGTGGCTTCTGACTCTTTGCACCAAAGTCTGTCTAGGAATATTCCCACCATCAGCCCACCAGTCCAGTTCCTATTGTTTCCAACAAGGGATAGTTGGATTTACACCTCCGGATAGGCCCCTTACTTTGAAGAATTTTGTTCTGGCTGCTTTTCTTTACATCTGCAGCCATAGTTATTTTTACTTGGCACTGTGTGCTGGTTCATCACAGAGAAAACTCTGAGACTGAGATTGGTGTGCAGGAAGTTTAAACTCACATGGGCGGGGGTGGGGGGAGGCGGTGAAGACAGAAGGAGGAGTTAGGTTACAGTGAGATCACAATAAAGACTCAGCTAACCCTTCCAGGAGCTCTGAAATTCAAAGGCACCATCAAAGTTGCCTGTCATTGCAGCGAAGGAGCCAGGTTTCTATACTTTCTCTTCTACCAGTCTCTAGATGCAGTCCCCAGAAAGGGATGTGATCTACCATTAGGCAGCAAATTCTGGCCAAGGGGGCTGATCAGGGAAGGTAGAGGGCTGAGGGCAAACTCTCAGCCACTGGGCAAAGAGGCCCTTCAGCCCTGAATGGGGATCCAGGCAGCACATCACAGTGTCCACTATGCTTGGCATTCTTGCCACTCTGTTTGATCTTTTCTGAACATGTCTGACCTTCCTTATATATCAGTGTTCATGGTTGTAGATGTCACCTAGTCCATTTGTTTGTTTAAGAGTAAATATTCACTTCTGTTTCCCATTCTCTTCTTTGCTTTGAGGTGATTTCTAAAAGGATAATCTAGGGCTTTGTGGGTAGTGAGCTGCTGCATTTCCACTAGCAGTGGTACAAAGTTACACAGTTCCTATGGGCCACTTGAGGACCCTATTGCAGGGCAATAGTCCTGTGTCATCTTGAAAGGATTCCACCCAAAAAAAATGTTTACCCCAGAAATCAGAATAGAATTGCAGGCATACTGTCAAATTCCCAAAGCCGATTCAGAAGAAAGTCAAGTAACTGATTGATCAAAAGGGCTCTATACTCATGCCAGAAAAATGTACACAGAAATCCCCAGTCACCTCACTGTGAAAAATCATCCAGCTTTAATAATCATAAAAACATTAACAAATTATCATCACCACCCCCCACACAGGCAAAATTCCTCCAGAAAATTCTTCTCTCACATAAACTATTAACTCTATGCCCACAAGGCCACAATGTACCAAGTGAAGGCACTTAAAACAGTGGCTTCAGGTCCACTCATTGGTGCCATGGACTCCATTAGTTGCATTGAAATAGCAATTTTCTAAATGATACTACAGAGGCTTTTAGAAGTCTATTGACCTTCAAAAAACGAGCTTTCTTCCTCCATTCACTAGCAAATCAGATGTCATGTAACATATTTCAGCTCATGTTTCAAGGAAAACAACAGGTCTGCACTTACAAAATAGCATAAGTGAGTGAATAGATGTTAAATAAAATTTAGAGCAACATTACACGTGGAGGCTAAGCACTAGATAACAGGCCTTGGAAAAATAAAAATTGTTTTCTCTTAGCATAATTAATGGATTACTCAATACTATTGCTAAAGCCAATAAAGGATTTAAGATGGGGAGAATAATATAGACAATAGACTTTAGTTTGAGAGAGGCCAGGAAGAGATTTCAGGCTCCTCATTGCCACCCTGCCTGGGGTCCCTCCAAAGGTGCGGTAATTATTTTCAAAATTTTGTATTCTTTTTTCATAAAGTAGAAACCTAACCCACAAAAACCTGAATCCACCCCTGCTAGAGGCATGCAGATATACAAAAATCTCACATTACATGAATGGATAATGAAAATTTGTGACTCGTAGTGATCTCCATCCATCAACCTACAATAGTCATACCCTGATATCCTAAAATATCATGTCACAAAATACAAATCTGGATTACGAAATACCTAACTCAATGCTAAAAATGGCACCATAGAAGGCAAATCTAACATGCAGGTAAAAGCCGAATACTTGTGAAGATAATTATGAAAAAAGTAGTATTTTTTAAACCATTATATTTCACTGATATTTAATTGAGCACATACTATTGGTTAGACAGCAACATAAACTTCAAATAAGTAAAAATGGCTAGCAGAGCTCAAATGAAAAAAAAAAGCATTTTATGTTTGAAATGTGAATAGCCAAAATACAAAAACTACAGCTTCAACAGTTGAGCCTATATTTTTGTTGATGCTAGGTGCTTTCAAGTCAGTTTGGACTCATAGCAACCCTATGCACAACAGAACGAAACACTGCCTGATCCTGCTCCATACTCACAAATGTTGCTGTTTGAGCCTATTGTTGGAAGCACTATGTCAGTCCGTCTCATTGAGGGTATTCCTCTTTATCACTGACCCTCTACCTTACCAAGTCCTTCTCTAGGGACCGGTCCCTCCTGATAACATGTCCAAATGTGAGATGGGAGCCGGAGCCAAGATGGTGAACTACTCAGACACACTAAGTGATCCTGCTGCAACAAAGACCCAAAAAACCAAGTAAAATAGATACAGACATCAATCCTGTAACCCTAAACTTTAAATGAAGTGATAAACTATTAATCAGAAGTCACTGAGGAGAAAGAGAAACTGATAGAAAATGGGGAAGGAATAGAGATACAGAGCGGAAATTCTCTAGCCAAATGGTATGACTCAGCATGGTCATCTTTGAATAAAGCCAAAAACCCACATGCACAAAGAAACCTCACAAAATTCCCAACAGGAGATAGAGGCATAGCGCAGATACACCCAAGACTAAGTAAGACCACATTTGCTGGCTGCAACTCAAGGAGAAGCCCAGACTCTCTCACCTGGTAACCACAGGAGCATGCTTCTACAATACACTTCCCTCTAGTGAACAGTGGCTATAACCTCCTCATCCTGGCAACCTGAACTGCCAGGAACCACAGTACCAAACCACCCTATTGCCTTCATCCAACTAGCCCCCTCTACCCCTGCCATCACCCCCTTCCTACCTCTCTCTTTTGCTGATACCAGGACCCTTCTCACTGGCCACAAAAACCCTTCCTGTCACCTGCTCTGGACATGAGAGGACCCAACGCAGACCCCAGGCCCTCCTACCAGCCCCAGACCCTCCCTGTCACCGACCATGGCCCCGAGGGGACCCAGCCCATACTCCAGGAGTCTCCCAATGGACCCTCTACCCGCCCCATCACCAGCCACAGCCCTGAGGGACCTTTCCTGGACCCCAGGCTCCTCCCCACCAGGCCTGTAGCCCTCCTGACACCCTCTGTGACACCGAGAGGTCCTGACCTGGAACCCCAGGCCTCTCCCCACCAACTAGGGACCCCACCACCACCTGCAGTGGTCTGCTCCAGCCCCCAGCCCAGTTCACGCCACAGGCAAACAACCTATCTCTGCTGCTGCTGGATCCACCCTCCTACACCTTAGGTGAGACACTGACCTTGCACACCTGGATAAGGTGGTGAGAACGGTCATGCCCACAGACAAGCAAGCAGCAAAGCACATGTGGCTCACCCACCCAGGCATAACCAAGCAACAAAAAAAAAAAGGACAAAACAAACAAACCTACAGTCAATAAATAAAGCAAATAACACCTGAACATCTCACATACAGCAGACAATATCAAAACATATTAAAAAAAAAAAAAAAAGACAAGAAGACTCCAGTAAGCGACTAGAATAAAGCACCAGTTGATCTTCCGACAGAAGAAAAGGCATTGGAACTACCTGATAGGGAATTCAAACATCTGATATTCAGTGATCTCCAAGAGATTAGGAAAGGGATCAGGGAAAACACAGACAAAACAAAACCAACTGAAACATAACCAAAATCAAGGAAAACACAGAAAAACCAATAGAATAATTCAGGAAAATAATACAAGGACGAAATGTCAAAATAAATAATTAGAAATCATATAAAAACAGCAGTTAGAAATCCAAAATATAAACAACAAAATTTCAGAAATGGACAACATAATAGAAGATCTTATGAGATAATTTGAAACAATGGAAGACAGGATCAGTGATCAGTGACATTGAATCCAAATCCATGGATGCCACTTTGTTTGAGGAAAAATCAGAGAAAAGAATAAAGACAGCTGAAGAAAACCTAATAACTATGTGGGATACAATCGAGAGCAAAAATCTGTTTGTGATTGTAGTTCCAGAAAAAAGGAGGAAATGGAAAACACAGAGAGGATCATTGAAGATTTGCTGACAGAAAACTTCCGTAATATCATGAAAGATGAAAAGCTAACCATCCAAGAAGTTAAATGAACCGCATATAGGAGAGACCCCAAAAGAAACTGATTAAGACATATCATAATCACACTCACCGAAACCAAAGACAAAGAAAGAATCCTGAGAGCAGCTCAAAAAAACTGAAAAGTCACATACAAAGGGAAAACAATAAGGCTAAGCTGTAATTGCCCAGCAGAAACCATGTAGCCAAGTAGGCAATGGGATGACATATATAAAACCTTGAAAGAAAAAAATTGTCAACCAAGAATAATATATCCTGTGTCTTAGTCATCTAGTGCTGCTATAACAGAAACACCACAAGTGGATGGTTTTAACAAAGAGAAGTTTATTTCCTCACAGTTAAAGTAGGCTAAAAGTCCAAATTCAGGGCGTCAGCTCCAGAGGAAGTCTTTTCCTCTCTGTCGGCCTTCTTCTCTTCAGTGTTCCCCCGGACTAGGAACTTCTCAGCACAGGGACCCCAGTCCAAAGGATGTGCTTTGCTCCTGGCACTGCTTTCTTGATGGTATGAGGTCCCCCTGTCTCACTGCTCACTTCTGTCTTATATCTCAAGAGATTGCCTCAGGACACAGTCCAGTCTTGTAGATCAGGTCCTGCCTTACTAATGCAACTGCCACCCATCCTCCCTCATTAACATCATAGAAGCAGGTTTACAACATACAGGAAAATCACAGGAATCATGGCCTAGCCAAATTGATACACACATTTTTGGGGGGACATAATTCAAACCATGACATCCTGCAAAAGTTTTGTTCAAATATTATGGTGAAGTTAGGACATTTCCAGACAAACAGAAATTAACAGAGTTTATAAAAACCAAGCTAAATTTATAAGAACTATTAAAGGGAGTCCTTCAGTTAGAGAAACAACAATATTAGACAATAACCTGAATCTTGGACACAGGTCAGCATCAGCCAAATACGAATGTAGGTAATGAACTCTCAAGGATAAAACAAAACTAAAAGATTCAAAACAGGGGACTAGAGACATCAGTCTGTAAATAAAGACAACATCAGAACAGTAGAAGGAGAACTACACAAACTAAGTATTGAACTTTCAAATGGAGAGTAAGTTAAGGCAATATCAAGCAATAAAGGACTAATTCAAACCTAGGAAGACAAATGTAAATTTCAAGGTAACTACAAAGAAAGTTAACAAATCTACTCATCAATATAAAGAAGAAAATCATAAAGTCTCAGTAATCACAAAATCTACAATAACAAAAGAAATGAAAAGAAATTTCACAAACAAAAGGAACTCAGCCCAGGAGAATAAGAGGAACAAAGGAAATGTCAGCAACACAAAAAAAAGCACTACAAAATGACAGCAATAAACACATTTATCAATAATCATACTGAATGTGAATAGCTTAAATGCACCTGTAAAGAGACAGAGCGACAGAATGGATAAAAAAAACTTTTTGACCCATCAGTATGCTGTCTACAAGAGACACACCTTAGACACAAAGGCATGAATATATTAAAATCAAAGGATAGAAAAAAATATATCAAGCAAACAGCAACCAAAAAAAGAGAAGAAGGCAAAATCCGGTATAAATGACAAGGAAGGACATTATATAGTGATTAAAGGGATAATCTGTCATGATGACATAAACATAATAAATATCTATGCACCCAACAACAGGGTTCCAAAATACATCAAATAAACTCTAATAGCACTGAAAAGAGAAATTGAGGTTCCACAATAATAGTAGGAGACTTCAACACACCACTCTCAGTAAAGGACAGAACATCTAGAAAGAAACTCAACAAAGATGCAAAAGATCTAAAGGCCACAATCAACCGTCTTGACCTCATAGACATATATTGACCATTCCACCCAACAGCAGCAAAGTATACATTTTTTTACAATTCACATGGAACATTCTCCAGAATAGATCACATCTTAGGCCACAAACCCTCAACAAAATCTAAAACATTGAAATAATACAAAGCATCTTCTCTGATCACAATACCATGTAAGTAGAATTCATAACAGGAATAACAAGGAAAAAAATCAAATGCATGGAAATTGAATAACATTTTGCTTACTAACCACTCGATAGTAGAAGAAATCAAAGACAGAATCAAAAAATTACTAAAATCAAAAGAGAATGAAAACACATCATACCAAAACCTTTGGGACACAGCAAAGGCAGTGCTCAGAGGTCAATTTATAGCAATAGATGCACACACTAAAAAAGAAGAAAGGGACAAAATCAAAATATTAGTCCTACAACAGAACAGCAAAAGAAGCCCACAGACACCAGAAAAAAGGAAACAATAAAGATAGAGCAGAAATAATTGAAATAGAGAATAGGAAATCAACAAAACGAATAACCAAAATCAAAAGTTGTGTTGTTTGAAAGGATTAACAAAATCAAGAAACCATTGGCCAAATTGACAAAAGAAAAACAGGAGAGGAAGTAAATAACTCAAATAAGAATTGAAATGGGGGACATTACAATATACCCAATTGAAATAAAAAGGATCATAACAGAGTACTATGAAAACCTGCTCTCCAACAAATTTGAAAACCTAGAGGAAATGGGCAAAATTCTAGAAACACACTCCCTAACTAAACTGACGCGCACACACACACACACAAATCCCATTGCCATCAAAACTAACACAAATGGAAGTAGAAAATCTGAATAGACCCAAACAGAGAAGAGATTGAAAAGATAATTTAAAAAAATCTCCTAACAAAAAAAAGCCTTGACCCAGATGGCTTCACTGAAGAATTCTACCAAACATTTAAAGGAGAGCTAACACCAGTACTACTCAAATATTTTAGAACATAGAAAAGGAAGGGATACTTTTGAATTCATTCTATGAAACCAGCATAACCCAAATACCAAAATCAGGAAAAGATATCACAAACAAAGAAAATTATAGACCAATATCTCTCATGAATACAGATGCAAAAATTCTCAACAAAATTCTAGCCAATAGAATTCAGCACCATATAAAATAAAAATAATACACCACGACTAAGTGGGATTCATACAAGATATGCAATGGTTCAACATTAGAAAATCAATCAACATAACCCACCACATAAATAAAACAAAAGTATCACGTGATTATCTCAATCAATGCAGGAAAGGCATTCAATAAAATCCAACACCCACCCCTGATAAAAACTCTCAATAAGATAGGAATAGGAGGGAAATTCCTCAACATAATAAAGGACATCTTTACAAAACCAACATCCAACTTCATTCTCAGCGGAGAGAGGCTGAAAACATTTCCCTTGAGAATGGGAACAAGACAAGGATGGCCTTTTGTCACCATTCCTTTTAACATTGTGCTGGAAGCCCAAGCGAGAGCAATAAGGCAAGAAAAAGAAATAAAAGGCATTCAAATTGGTAAGGAAGAAGTAAAACTATTCCTATTCACAGATGATATGATACTATACGTAGAGAACCCTAAAGACTCCACAAGACAACTACTGGAAAAAGAAAGATTCAGCTGAGTAGCAGAATACAAGCTAAACATACAAAAATCAGTTGGATTCCTACACAATAAAGAGAACTACAAAAAGGAAATCAAGAAAACAATACCATTTATAATTGCCCCTAAAAAAATAAAATACTTAGAAATAAATCTAACCAGGGATGAAAAAGGCCTATACAAAGAAAACTACAAAACACTACCACAAAAAAAAACAAAAGAGGCTTACATAAAAGGAAAAACATACCATACTCATGTATAGGTAGACTAAGCATTGTGAAAATGTTAATTCTGCCCAAAGCAGTCTACAAATACAATGTAATACTAATCCAAATACCAACAGCATTATTTAACAATATGGAAAAAGTAATCATTAACTTTATATGGAAAGGAAAGAGGCCCCAGATAAGTAAGGCACTATTGAGAAGAAGAACAAAGTAGGAGGCGTCACGCTACCTGATCTCAGAACCTACTATACAGCTTTGGTAGTCAAAGCGGCCTGGTACTGGTACAATGACAGACACATAAACCAGTGGAACAGAATTGAAAACTCAGATGTAATTCCACCCACCTACGGTCAGCTGATCTTTGACAAAGGCCCAAAGTCCATTAAATGGGGAAAAGACTGTCATTTAAATAAATGGTGCTGGGAAAACTAGATGTTCATCTGTAAAAAAAAGGAAACAGGACCCATACCTCACACCACACACAAAAAATAATTCAAAGTAGATCAAATACCTAAATATAAAAACAAAAAGTACAAAGATCATGGGAGAAAAAATAGGGTTAACATTAGGAGCCCTAATATACAGCATAAACTGGATACAAACCATAATTAACAGTATACGAACAACAGAAGATAAGCTAGATAACTGAGATCTTCTAAAAATTAAACACTTATGCTTATCAAAAGACTTCACTAAAAGACTAAAAAGAGAACATACAGACTAGGAAAAAACTTTGGGCTATGACATATCTGACAGGAATCTAATCTCTAAAGTCTATGGGAAAAACCAACACCTCTAAAATAAAAAGACAAATA
The DNA here is from genome assembly GCF_000243295.1 of Trichechus manatus latirostris. Taxonomy (NCBI): domain Eukaryota; kingdom Metazoa; phylum Chordata; class Mammalia; order Sirenia; family Trichechidae; genus Trichechus; species Trichechus manatus. Next base: position 2,942,869 of record NW_004443940.1, on the reverse strand, counting down.
ATCCAATTACAAAATGGACAAGGATATGAACAGACACTTCATCAAAGAAGACAACCAGGTGTCTAACAGACACATGAGGAAATGCTCGGGATCACTAGACATTAGTGAAATGCAAATCAAAACTACAGTGAGATACCTTCTCACCCAGACATTACTGGCACTAATCAAAAAAAACAGAAAATAAAAAATATTGGAGAGGTTGCTGGGAGATTGGAAGCCTTATGCACTGCTGGTAGGAATGTAAAATGGTATGACCATTTTAGAAAAAGATATGGCATTTCCTTAAAAAACTAGAAATAGGAACAGCATATGATCCAGAAATCCCACTCCTAAGAATAGATCCTGGAGAAACAAGAGTCATCACACAAATAGACATATGCACACCCATGTGCACTGCAGCATTATTCACAATAATAAAAAGATGGGAACAATCTAAGTGCCCATCAACAGATGAATGAATAAACAAACTATGGTACATACATACAATGGAATACTACACAACTCGAAATAACAATAATGAATTTGCGAAACATCTGATAACATGAATGAATCAGAAGGGCATTATGCTGAGTGAAATAAGTCAATCACAAAAGGACAAATACTGTATGAGACTGCTATTATAAAAACATATGAAAATGTTTCCACACAGAAAGAAAGTTTTTGATGGTTACTAGGGAGGGAATGAGTGGGGAGAGAAAAACACTAACTAGATAGTAGATTAGCGAGTGGTAACTTTGGTGAATGGTAAAGCAGTACCCAACACTGGAGAAGTCAGCACAATTTGACCAGGGCAAACTCACAGAAGCTTCACAGACACATCCAAATGTCCTGAGGGACTGAGCTACTCGTTTGAGGGCTGGGGCCATGGTCTCATGGGACATCTAGCTCAACTGACATAATATAGTCTATAAAGAAAATGTTTTACATCTAACTGTGGTGAGTAGTGACTGGGATATTAAAAGCCTTCAAGCAGCCATCTAAGATACATCTACTGGTCCCGTTCTGGCAAGAGCAAAGGAGAATGAAGAAAACCAAAGACAAAAGGGAAAGATCAGTCCAAAGGACTAATGGACCACAGCTACCACAACCTCCATCAGACTGAGCCCAGAACAAATAGATGGTGCCTAGTTACCATCACTGACTGCTCTGGCAGAGATCGCAATAGAGGATCCTGGGCAGAGAGGGAGAAAAATATAGAACAAAATTCAAATTCACACACACACACACACAAAAAAAAAAAAATTACCAGGCTTGCTGGTCTGACAGAGACTGGAGAAACCTCAAGAGAACGGCCCCCGGACACCCTTTTAACTGACTACCGAAGTCACTCTTGGGGATCACCCTTCAGCCAAAGATTAGAGAGGTCTATAGGGCCAACAATAGCATGCATAAGAGACATGCTTCATAGTTCAATCATGTATACAAGACTAATGTGCACACCTGCCCAAAAGCAAAGACAAGAAGGCAGGAAGGGACAGGAAAACTGGACGAATGGAAACAGGGAACCTAGAGCGGAGAAGGGGAGAATGTTGACACATTGCAGGGTTGGCAACCAATGTCACAAAACACTTGTGTATTAACTATTTAATGAGAAACTAATTTGCTCTGTAAACTTTTACCTAAATCATAATAAAAAAAAAAAGTACATGAGACTTAGTTTCATCATCCTTGCTTCCAAGAAACACTCTCACTGTACTTTTTCCAAGATAGACTTGTTCATTCTTCTGGCAGTTCATGATATATTCAATATTCTTCACCAACACCATAATTCAAAGGCATCAATTCTTCTTTGGTCTTCCATATTCGTTGTCCAGTTTTTGCATGCATATGAGGTGATTGAAAATATCATGGCTTGGGTCAGGCACACCTTAGTCCTCAAAGTGACATCTTTGCTTTTTAACACTTTAAAGAGGTCTTTGCAGCAGATTTGCCCAATGCAATAAGTCTTTTGATTTCCTGACTGCTGCTTCCATGGGTGTTGACTGTGGATCCAATGAAAATAAAATCCTTGACAACTTCAATCTTTTCTCCATTTATCATAATGTTGCATATTGCTCCAGTTGTGAGGATGTTTATGTTGAGGTGTAATCCATCCTGAAGACTGTAGTCTTTGATCTTCATCAGCAGACGCTTCAAGTTCTCTTAGTTTTCAGAAAGCAGGTTTGTGTCATCTGCATATCTCAGGCTGTTAATTAGTCTTCCTCCAATCCTGATGCCATCTTCTTCTTCATACACTCCAGCTTCTTGGTTCATGTGCTCAGCATGCAGATTGAATAAGTATGGTGAAAGCATATCCTGTCAATCTGAAGGCGTCATGGATAAAAATATTTCTAAAGAACCATCTATAGGATTGGTTCGCTATATTATCATAGAAGTTTAGGGCTCTGTAACACAGTTCTCATATCTTCCAATTGTTTGCTCTCATATATACATCATTTTTACTGTTCATTCTGGGGTACACTTCTGCGTGGGGAAAGTACCAAAGGCAATGGAAAGCAAATAGATTAAGAACAAGTAAAACAGACATCCATTCACTCATTTAACTGAAAAAATGTATGTTGGGTATAGCATCCACTATGCGCCATGAATAGTGCCAGGCACTGTAGATAAACCAAAGCTTAAGAAAGATATGGCCCTTGCCTTTACAGTCCTGTCTGAGAGACAAAAGGAAAACCAATTCCAATACATTGGAATCAGTTTTATAGAAGGAGATATGCAAGAAGTTCTGAAAGCATATGGGAAGAGTATGGAAGCTAGCATTAATAGAGCAGAAGTTGAGGGAAGACTTCCCAGAGAAAATGATACCTAACATGGACCCAAACAAGGTGAAAGTGAGCAAAAGTGTTCCATGAATTGAAAAATAGTCAAAATAGCCTGAAAGTAGAATGGGATGGGAATGGGTAGAGGGATGGAAGAAAACCACAAGCAAGGTCACCAAAGATCTTCTTTTTCCTTTTCAAGGAATTTGAAATTAACCTAAGGACTATAAGAAGGAAGACACCATGGTTTTGAAAGCAGATATACATGAATTGGTATCTTATCTCCAATAAAAATCAGATGATGTGAGCTAGGGTACATTATTTAACTTGTCAGAGCCTCATTTTTTTTTCTTCTGTAATGAACAAAAAATAACATAATATACAATGTTTTATGAAGCAAATAAGATAATAGATGGGAAAGCACTGTGGAAAAAATATATAGACATGTTCCACAACTATAAGGTGCCATTACTGCACAAATGATTGTAAAGTGCTCTTAGGAAATGACATCAACATTGAAGACCAAGTGCAGCGATATCCAAAGGCTACTCAACCAAGAGAATCTATGTTTTCTTCAGTGCAGTTGATGTATGGTCGGGAGTGAAGTCTGACAGCACAGCCAGTGCAGTCAGCACAGTCCACAGCATGGCAGGGCAACTGCAACTCTGTTCAATTCCAGAAAGGCCCAAGGATATTCAGAAGGACTCTGATTGCTGAATTCATACATTTTGCAATGTGTTCATCCACACTGGGAAGATTCTATCCATAATCTTATGAAGGATGCTTTTCTGAATTGAAAGGATAACCCCCATGGCCTCATTAGGGTACTATAATCATAAGCATAATAGCAGGTATCTTTCATTGAGGGCATTCTGTGTGTTAGGAAACTTGCTGAATGCCTTACATATATTATTAAATTTAACTCTACAATGATCCTGGGAGGTTGAAATGGATACTAACTCCATTCAAGGAACCTGAGCCTCATATGGGACAAGTAGCTTGCCTAATATCAAACCACCAATAACTGTTAGAGATGGTATTTGAACCCATGATTATCTGATTCCTGTACCATGCAGACCTTTACCTAATAAGCTACCACACCAAGAAAAACATAGGGAACTGTACTTCCGGGTCAAAAGTGTGTTTCCAATCCAGCCAGTCCCAAGTTAGCACGATAATATCAATGAAGACAAGGGAAAATGACAAAACTCTCAATAGTACTAAAAATTAAGATGTATAGAGAACATAGTACTATAATCTAGGAAGAATCTCCATTTGATATAAAATTATATGCATCTTGATTTAAAAAACAAAAAACCACAAAGTTACTCCTTATGGCATATAAAGACATGAAATTGAGTGTGAATCAGCCTAAATTCAGACTGGCCTCACTGCTGTGGCCTCTTAAGAAATCTTAAATATGTATCCCTCTACACGACAAAGTTGATAATTTTCATTCTGAAAGATAATAAGGTTGATAGTATACTTCTATAAACATAAGAGCATTTAGATTTTAGGAAGACATTAGATAAAGCCTTCTATTTTAGCCATGTGGATATATTGAAGAAATACGAACTAGTAAGTATAGTTTACAGTGTAAATAATTCAACCATACACTCCATGGAAAACATTTAATGGATTAATAGCCAAAAATTCCTCTGATCTGTATTAGAGTGGCTGGTCTGTATTAATATCCCAGATGAGAAAATATATGCCAAATTATAAAATGGCAGCAAGTAAAGAATGCACTAGTTTTAATGCAGAGTCAGTGTCTTCCAAGTGTTGGACAATATAAAATGTTAACAGGAATTAATAAACGTTTCTGCTCTGGGATCCAAAAAGTAAGCACAGCAATATTGGAATGAGAATCACTGACAGTCAGTTATCAAATGCACATCAGAGAACAAAGCAGACAGAAAAACCAATCGGCCTCCGCAGGCCTTGGGGTGAAGATATCAACGTAGGTAATGACAATATGGTTGCCTCAATAGATCGACACTATCTGTAACCTAGAAGCAATGATCTCACCTCTCCTTGCAATGCTGTACCTTGTTCACCTCTAAAGACACTGCTGTCAAATTAGAAAGTCACAAGAGAACAGGTTAACCAAGAACTGAACACCAAGTACCTAATTAGAATGTCAAGAAATCCTACAAAGGAGGTGAGATCTTTAAAACCAAAAACTAGAAGACCCTACTCTTGTTTTGATAATAAGCCTGCCAACTCACTATAGATAAAGGGTTGTTTGGCAATGTTGAGGCGGTAGCAGAAATTAGGAGGACTTGGAAAATGCATTGCAATACTGGCACGTCACATTGCTTGCTCTCATGAGGCTTGTAGGCTCCAAGGTCTAAATAAAATCTTCTAAGATGTACACATGCCTCTGCCTTTTCTATATTACCCTGAAACCCTAAGGAATCCTGAGTATCAGAGAAAAGCTCCTCATACTCATAAAAAAAGATATTCAATTAATATTTGATGAATGAATGAAGAAGAGTTATTCTGCAAGGGGAAGGGACAGAAACATTCATACAAGGCTACCTTAAGATTAAATGGAGACATTAAGATTCTAGCTGAATACTTGTTAAGTACATTAAAGATGATATTGATGTAACAGTTTAAAGGGTTAAACTAGAGAAATATTCTATGTCAAGATTCTTGGACATTCCTAATGAGTATGAGAGGTGTTCAGAGATCTCTCTCTCATACACACACACGCGCACACACACACACAAAAAAAAATCTGAGCCAATTATAACCCTAGGGAAGCCTCAGAGCAATCCTATGTCTGCCATAAAATCTCCTCCCTACACAAAATCTCACGCCAGGTCTCCAGAATACCGCTGTTGATTTTTCCACCCTTTCCTGACCTCCAACTTTGGACCTAGTTGTGTCATGTATTAAGGTAACCTTCAGCACAAGAGATTTCCCTCTGAAAATGTGTTAAGGAATGGATGCCTTAGGGAACACCTACTTAAAGTGAATTAGAGTAGTCGCTGGCATAGCGTGAGTTTTATGTGTGAGGAAGCTGGATGGTTGACTCGAGAGAGGCAGGGTTCTTTCCCATGATGCTGCTCTTCTTCCTTGGAAGTTCCATTCTTCCCCGATTCAAAATATTCCCTCGACAAAAGAAAATTTAATACCATTATTGACAAACTACTTTGATTTGTATTCTTTGGATTGTCTCAATCTTAGGTAGACAAAGGCTACTTTCCTTCTGAAAAAGAAAGAGGTGGGGGGTGGGGGTGGTGAGGCTTTGCTTGTAAGGGAACTTCACCTCTTAGCTGATTAGAATGCGTTTTATGAGGGATGTGGTCTCTTTCTTCATTCTCTCACCCATTACCCGTTGCCAACTCATAGCCATTCTATAGGACAGAGTAGAATTGCCCCGTGAGGTTAACAGCCTAGCTCTTAACCACTGCGCCACGAGAGCTCCTCATCCTCTCAGCAGGGCCTAATACCCACGCTATCTGTTGAGTCCTGCCTGTGGATAATTTAGCAGGTTCAAATGGTATACTGCATCAAAAACTCCCATTAATCTCTTATAAATTCTTATGGCTACTGTATTTTATTATTTGCCTTTGTGTCATAAATCTCTCTACTTGCAGCAGAATTGAAACCAAAGCTGCATTTGATACTGAACACCTTGGTTAAACTTTTTCCCCAGGTTACCAGATCAGAAGAATGACTAGGCTCAGAAAATTCAAAGCCATTTCCATATAAAAGCTTCCCAACCTTCAGGCCTGTTTTTCCAACCTAGTTCCAGAGGGATTTATGCTTGCAAGTTTTATCTTCCTGAGTAGAAATGACTGCAGAGTAAGCAATATCTAAACAGGGCATACACAGTTAAAAGAGAAACAAACAGAAATTAGGAGAAAAAGCTAAAGCCCGTATTTTATTCAAAGAAGAAAAGCAGTTGGTGTGCCTTAGAGAAACCTCTTCAGGAACAGGAAAGAAATTCCTGGAGCAGTACACCCCATCAAGAGAAATGCAACATTGTTCATAAGCCTCCCTGTTGCTTATTGAACTAAATAATATCGTTTGTTCAATTTTAAGAGGAAAATTTATTTAATTTTAAATAAGGTTTGTAAAAAAAATCATTTTAATCATGCACAGCATTTAAATTTACACAGTATAAAATGCTGTTGTGAGTGGATGTTTGGCTCATTATCAATAATGTTCCCAAACACCATTTATTCCTTAAAGGTGAACTTCCTAAGCAATTAAGCATTAGAGCCTTCTAATTAAAAGTTAAAGCAGTGTCCAAATAAGCATAATTGAATAATCACTGTTATCCTCTGAAACACATTAACAGCGAGAAGAGTCTCTGGTTTTTATCACATATTTAAAAAAATCTCATCATTTATACAGTAAAACTATTTTGAAAGTACACTTAGGAGTCACCTTTATTGGGAGTTCATCGGAGTAGTACTTAGAATTAAAGTGGTGGTATGTATGTGTCTTTGTTTTCTTAATATAGGCTGTAAATTATAATAGCTATAAATCAAGCATGGGGGTGAAGAGGCTCCAAGGAGGGCAAGTGGGGTTGGGGTAGGACTGGAGGAGGAGGGTATTAAGGTATCTTGCAGTTGTGAGGGCTCTTAACCTACCTAATCAGAATTACCTAGGGAAAGTATTTTAGTTGAAGCAGGGTAGTGCAATCATTAAGGCCATAGAAGACGCTGGAGCCCGACTACTTGGGTTTGAGAACTGCTTCCACCACTTATTAATCCTGTATGACCTTACATAAGTCACTTACTCTTTCTGTAACTCTAAGGGTAAATGGGAATAACAATTACAGGGTTATTGTGAGGATTAAAGGAGCTGATTTATAAGTGCTCAAAAAATCTAAACAGTTACTTAGATGGAAAGTTGGTTTGGTGGCTCGGAAAAGAAGTTTGTGTCCCCTCAAAATATCTGTTGGAGTCCTAAGCTCCATACATGTGGATGCGATCCTGTTTGGAAATAGGATTGCCTTTGTTATGTAAATGAAGAAGTATCAATGTACAGAGTGTCTTAAACCTAATCACTTCTGAGATATAAAGAACAGCATCGAGGAGCCCTGCTAACCAAAAGGTGGGCCTTTTGAACCCACCAGCCACTGTGCGGGAGAAAGATGTGGCAGTCTGCTTCTTTAAACATTACCAAACCACCAAAAGCTAAATCCACTGCCACTAAGTCAATTCCAACTCATAGCGACCCCATAGGACAGAGTAGAACTGCCCCATAGGGTTTCCAAGAGTGGCTGGTGGATTTGAACTGCCAACCTTTCGGTTAGCAGCTGAGACCTTAACCACGGCACTACCAGGGCTCCAACCTGTAAAGATGACAGTCTTGGAAACCCTACGGGACAGTTCTACTCTGTTTTATAGGGTCGCTATGAGTCAGAATCGACTTGATATCAATGGATTATAGATACAGAGATGAGAGAGCACAAAATGTGGAAGACAAACTCTATCTGATGGCAATGGAGGCAGAAGAATCTACAAGCCCAGGCACTCCAAGGATCGCTGCTACAAGAAGCTGAAATAGACAAAGAAGGACCTTCCCCTAGAGCCACACTCTGAATTCAGACTTTTAGCCTCCTGAACTATGCCACCCACTTATGGTATTTCTATTACAGCAGCACTGGGAACCTAAGACAGGCGGCACACAGCAGAGGACTGACTGGGATCACAGTGATAGTCCTGGGCCTGCTGCTCAATCCTGTGTGGCCTTGGCAATGTTTTGTAACCTCTATGAGCCCCATCTTCTCATTTCAAATGTGGATAACCGCAGCATCTACCTCACAGGTTGCTAAAAAGCATGACATACTGAGTGCTGAATTCATTACCAGGAGACAGGCTAAGTGTGAGCGCCCCCAGGAATGGACATATGCACCCCAACAACCGTAGCTCAGGCATATGATATTGTCTTGGTCTGCATATAAAAAAGACCTTTCACGAAAGCCTTTGTATCCCTATGTCCCTATGTTTCTTTGAATTCTTGAAGGCAATTTTATTCTTCTTTTTTTGCATGAAGTTAAAAGGAAAAAGTTGTGCTTCCAAAGATCTCCCAGGAATGTGAGCTGGTTTGTCAAATACTGAAGCTTCCAGCAAATCATACTCAGACACCAAAGTAAAGAAAGCATAGTCTGTACAGCTCATTTTTTTGGCCGAGTGAATTCAGAGTTTACGAAAGGTAGTCAAATGCAAATGAATTAGTTGTGTGTGCCTCATGGAGAAGTTGTGGAAACGATTTTGCCATCTCTGCTTAACTCTCATATTGTGCTCCTTAAAATGGTGACGTCATTTGGAACTGGAATCACCTTCTCTCAGCTAAGGAATACGGCAATAAGTAAAGTCGTTTTATTTAAATTCTAAAGAGCAATGTGCCTCAAACCAGAGTGATCCAGAAAACACTAGAAAGAAAAGTCTGACCTGGGTACATGGTGAGGCTATGATGTGTCTGATTTGACTGGTAATGAACATAATCCTGAATCATTTCTGAGAAGTTGGACAATTTCTCTGTGGAACAAACACAGCCAGTCTTTTCTGCACAGGCCAAATAGTGGAACCAACCTGGCCAAGATTCCAAACAGGGTTAAAGCAAACCATATGAGGAATTTGAAAGAGACTCCCAATCTGCTTTATCCAGAAGATTAGGCATTAGCTAGTTATTCCACAGAACAAAGTGGCAGGTAGATGGATGAAGAGTCAGAGATTTAGCAAATTCTGCTTCCCTTATCTGCAAATGTGAAGGCAGTGTCTCCCGCCTCTGCTTCTGCTTGCATCACTTACCCTTCACCTGGCTAAAGCCTATTATTCCTCTTCAGGGAGACCTCTATCCAGCACAGCCCGCCAATCTAAGTGAGACTTTCTGTCTATACACTCCCTGTGATAAGCAGAATTCTAAGATGTACCTCAAGATTCTCGCCCCAGTGTGAGTGCTGTGTGTAATCTCTAGGATTTACAAATATGATGATTATGGTTCTGTGGTGAGGGTATGCTATATGCCACAGTTCACTTTAAGAAAGGGACCTAATCATATGAGCCCTTAAAAGGGGCTGGGATCTTCCTGAGCAAAGAGATTCCAAGCATGAGAAGACTTGATAAGAGTGAGATATCCTCCTTTGCTGACTTGGAAGATGGAGGTGGTCATGTGACAAGGGAATGCAGGCTGACAGCAGCCCCAGCTGACAACCAACAAAAAATGCTGACTTCAGACAAAGATTAGACTGGACTATGGGACATAAAATGATACTCGGGAAGAGTGTGCCTCTTAACTCAAGTAGATAACAGCGACTAAATGGACAGCTGTCCAGAGATGAGAAGGCAGAGAGGGTCAGGAGCTGGTTGAAAGGACACGGGAAATCCAGGGTGGAAAGGAGGAGTGTGCTGTCGCAGTACAGGGAGAGCAACTAGGGTCACATAAGAATATGAGTATAAATTTTTGTATGAGAGACTAACTTGAATTGTAAACTTTCACTTAAAGCACAATAAAAATAAAATAAAATAAACAAAAAAATGCTGACTTCAGTCCTACCACTGCAGAGAACTAAATCCTGTCACAACCACATGAGGTTGGAAAAGGACCTCGAACTCTAGAGGAGAACACAGTCCAGCCAACATCTTTATTTAGCCTTGTGAGACCCTGAGCAGAAAATCTAGTCACACTGTGGCCAGATTTCTGACCTATAGTACTGTAAACTAATAAATGGACCTTGTTTTTTCTAAATATCTAAGTCGGTGGTGTTTTGTTATAAGGCGCTACAAAACAAATATATTCCCATAGGACCTTGTACTTAGCTTTCAAAACACTTATCCACAGCATTATTTCCTGGTATATATGCAGATATAGATACAGCTATATAGAGATATTAAGGTCCCTCGGTTGTGCAAACAGTTTGCACTCAGCTGGTAACCAAAAGCTTGGTGGCTCAAACTCACCCAGCAGTACCATGGAAGAAAAGGCCTGGCAATCTGCTTCTGTAAAGATTACAGCCTAGAAAACCCAATGGAGCAGTTCTACTCTGTAACAGATGTAGTCACTATGAGTCAGAAATGATTCAATGGCACCCAACAATAAGAACATCTGTCTGTCTATCTGTCTGTCTATCTATCTCTCTATCTACCTATCATCTCCTACACTTGACAGTAAGCTCCCTGAAAGCAGGGGTTGTATCTTTTATTTACTGTTGTGTCCCTAGCACCTAGTGCAGTGTCTAGAATATAGTAGATGCTCAATAAATATTTGTGAAATGAAAAAGGGGATATATTAACTTATCTCTTCAAATCAAAATATTATCAATTAGATAAATCAAAATATTCCTTTCATTAAATTAGGTAGGGATGTTGCTTTTACTTTACAAGAAGTGATTTTATTTCCATTTACATCTCTTTTTCTTCATCAAGTGTGTTTCATTCACTGAATTTGAGTAATTTAAACAAGACTGAGGCTGATCAGGTGTGGAGTCAAGAGACATGGCCATTACTTATGGTATACAGCCCGCCAAGTCCTTGTTTGCTCTCCAATCTCTGAGCACTGCACTCAGATTTTAGATGTATACTGTATGCATACATGCAAAATAAGTTTACATGGATGCCTAAGGCCACATCAAGCAAAATAATATATGATGCCTTCTTTGGAGAAGCCCTCTCCTTTTTTCCTTTCTCCCCCCTCCCCCCACTCCAAACTTTCCTTCTTTATCCACACTGTGATTGTCAACCCTGCCAGTGGCCTAGCACGCCATAGCCTCTCTTTGCATATGGGGTTCTCCTCTGTCTGTAGAGAACTTTGTCATCCTCATTGTTTGAAAAATGTTATCTCATCCATCAAGACTAACATTAGGAGGCAGGGCCAAGATGGCGGAGTAGTCAGACGCTTCTGGTGAATCCTTTTACAACAAACACCAGGAAAAAAGAGTGATTTGATTATATACAGCAATCTGGGAGCCCTGAACATCTAAGGCAGAGTTGAGGAACAGAACTCAGTGGCCGGGGGAGGGAGAGACAGTTTGTAAGCAGCAAGGAGTTGCCAGACCTGACCTGGTGAGAGCCTGAGTCCTTTAGGCCTGAGCAACTCGTGAGTGAGTGGTGAGGCAGGCAAGCGGCAGTGCTCAGGAGGTGCATTTTCTGCACCGGGAGAGACCCAGTGCCAGAGAGTCTACACGGTCACCCAGAACCAGTGAGAAGCAGCCCTCATCGGCAAAAGATAAGTACTTGCTTACAGCTTACCACATGGATCAAAAACACCCACCCCACTTAGGGAAAAACCTCTCTCCCATTTACCTCCCAGCTCCCTGCTTTGCACTGGGTCCCGGACTCACTTCAGCAATTGCTGAGTCCCGTGGACCAGAAGTAGGATCTGTCACACACCCAGAGCCATTCTCCCTGCCTTGGAGAGTGAACAAATTAAGAAAAGGGAAAAAATAAACTGCCTGCTGCCCTAAGCCAGGAACCCAGGGTAGGCACAGCTCCTTCGCCTAGGCCCAGGCATAAGCGATACTCAGACTTCACGTGCCTTTTCCCCTGCATAGACTTGCACGGGCCCATCTCAACACCACAGGCCCTCATTACTGCAGTACAACAGGATATATACCGGAACTCTAACTTCAGCTGTTTCAGCTGTGAAGTGGCAGGTTCTTGACATTTGACACTCCTCTGCCCATTAAGCAGGGTCTTCACCTACCCACATCAGGGGCCTGAGGACTGGTGACTCCACCCATGCCACTTAGCCACCTGTGATAGGGGCCCATGAATAAGAAGTGCCCCCCAGTCCTTACAGCCAACAGCATTAAGTGCTCATAGTCCGGCTGCAAAACCCACCCACCTATGCGCTCTAGGGACACCTACGCGCTTCTTCCTGGACACTTGGGGGTGGCTGTCAGCCCCCTACCTTGCTCAGAGTGTGTCCCCCTGCTGCAGCCAGATGCTTGTGCCTATACCAATCACCCATGCCTATCTAGGACTGTAAGTGAGAGCCTACACCACACACTTGGTAGCTATCTACCTGGGAACCTGAGCTGAATCCATACAGGAGGAGTAGGCAGACTCCTGACTCACATACCTAGTAACAGATCTAACCACCTGGTGACAGAACATTAGAGCTTCAAAGGTGTCAATAAACAAACTAGCCAATACGAGCAGCCTATTTTAGCATATCAAAACAAAACAAGAAGCTAGGACACAGTAAGCAAATATAAAATAAATAAATAAAATAACTTATTGATGGCTTGGAGACAACAGTCAATATCAAATCACATAAACAGGTAATCCATGATGGCTTCAGCAAGTCCCCAAAATAAAGGATCTAGAAACTTTCCAGAGGACAAAAATTTCTTGGAATTACTGGAGACAGAATACAAAAGATTAATTTACAGAACTCTTCAAGAAATTAGGAAGGAAATTAAGCAAAACACAGAACACACAATAGAGGAAATTGAAAAGATTAGAGAAGAGCATAATGACAAATTTAACAGGCTGCAAGAATCCATAGTGAGACAGCAATCAGAAATCCAGAAGATTAACAATAAAATTTCAGAATTAGACAACTCAATAGAAAATCCTAGGAGAAGAATTGAGGCAATGGAAGTCAGAATTAGTGAGATTGAAGATAAAATGCTTGACACCAACTTATTTAAGGAAAAATCAGTTAAAAGGATTAAAAAAATGAAGAAACCCTCAGAATTTTGTGGGGCTCTATCAAGAGGAATAACCTACGAGTGATTGGAGTACCAGAACAAGGGGGGATAACAGAAAATACGGAGAGAATTGTTGAAGATTTGTTGACAAAAAACATCCCTGATATCGTGAAAGACAACAAGTTATCTATCCAAGATGCTCATCGAACCCCACAAAAAGTAGATCCCAAAAGAAAGTCACCAAGACATATTATAATCAAACTTGCCAAAACCAAAGATAAACGGAAAATTTTAAGAGAGGTTAGGGCTAAATGAAAAGTCATCTACAAAGGAGAGTCAATAAGAATAAGCTTGGACTACTTAGCAGAAACCATGCAGGCAAGAAGGCAATGGGATGACATACATAAACCCCTGAAGGAAAAAAAATGCCAGCCAAGAACTATATATCTAGCAAAACTGTCTCTCAAATACGATGGCAAAATTAGGGCATTTCCAGATAAACAGAAGTTTAGGGAATTTGCAAAAATCAAACCAAAATTACAAAAAATACTAAAGGGAGTCCTCTGGTTAGAAAATCAGTAACATCAGATAACAACCCAAGACTAGAACACAGGACAGAGCAACCAGAAATCAATCCAGATAGGGAAGTCACGAAAGTACATCAAAGCTAAAACACTGAAAATAGGGAAACAGATATCAATTTGTAAAAGATGGCAACATTGAAACAAAAAAGAGGGACTTAAAAAACGTAGACCTAGATTTTTCATATGGAGAGGAAGTCAAGGTGATATAAAGAAATAAAAGACTGGTATAAACTTAGAAAAATAGGGGTAAATATTAAGGTAACCACAAAAGAAACTAACAATCCTACAAGTCAAAATAAAAAACTAGAAAAATTTAAAGACTCAGCAAATACAAAATCAACAACAATG
>NW_004443940.1:2905535-2926805 GCF_000243295.1 Trichechus manatus latirostris | reverse complement strand
ATATTTGACAAAGGTCCAAAGTCCGTTAATAGGGGAAAAGACAGTCTCTTTAACAAATGGTGTTGGCATAACTGGATATTCATCTGCAAAAAACTGAAACAAGACCCATACCTCACACCATGCACAAAAACTAACTCAAAGTTTTAGTGGATCAAAGACTTAAATATAAAATCAAAAACGATAAAGATCATGGAAGAAAAAATAGAGACAATGCTAGGAGCCCTAATACATGGCATAAACACAATACGAACCAGAAGTAACAATGCACAAGCACCAGAAGAGAGACTAGATAACTGGGAACTCCTAAAAATCAAACACTTACGCTCATCAAAAGACCACCAAAAGAGTAAAAAGACAACCTACAGACTGGGAAAACATTTTTGGCTACAACAAATCCAATCAGCGGCTAATCTCTAAAATCTACAGGATACTGTAAAACCTGAACAACAAAAAGACAAATAACCCAATTAAAAAATGGACAAAGGATATGAACAGGCACTTTGCGAAAGAAGATATTCAGGCAGCTAACAGACACGTGAAGAAATGCTCATGATCATTAGCCATTAGAGAAATGCAGATCAAAACTACAATGAGATATCATCTCCCTACAACAAGGCTAACATTAATCCAAAATTCACAAAACAACAAATGCTGGAGAGGTTGTGGAGAGACTGGAACACTTATACACTGTTGGTAGGAATGTAAAATGGTACAACCACTTTGGAAATTGATTTGGCACTTCCTTAAAAAGCTAGGAATAGAAGTACCATAGGATCCAGCTATTCCACTCCTTGGAATATATCCTAGAGAAATAAGAGCCGTCACATGAATAGATATATGCACACCCATGTTCATTGCACCACTGTTCACAATAGCAAAAAGATAGAAACAACCTAGGTGACCATAAATGGACTAATGGATAAACAATTATGGTATATCCACACAACAGAATACTATGCAACAATAAAGGACAACAATGAAGCCGTGAAACATAACATGGAGGAAGCTGGAGGTCATTATTCTGAATGAATTTAGTCAGTCACAGAAGGACAAATATTGTGTAAGACCACTATTATGGGAACTCAAGAAAATGTTTAAACACAGAAGAAAACATTCTTTGATGGTTACGAGGGTGGGGAGGGAGTAAGAATTATCTTAGGTGAAGGGAAGGACGGCACATACTACAGGGGAAGTCAGCACAACTGGACTAAACCAAAGCTAAGAATTGTCCTGAATACAATCAAACACTTTGAGGGACAGAGTAGCAGGGGTAGGGGTCTGGGGACCATGCTTTCAGGAGACATCTAGGTCAATTGACATAACAAAGCTTATTAAGAAAATGTTCTGCGTCCTACTTTGGTGAGTGGTGTCTGGGGTCTTAGAAGCTTGCAAGCGGCCATCTAAGATGCAAATTGGTCCCAACCACCTGGAATGAAGGAGAATGAAGAACACCAAAGACACAAGGAAAGTAGTAGCCCAAGAGACAGAAAGGGTCACATAAACCAGAGATTTGATCAGCCTGAGACCAGAAGAACTAGTTAGTGCCTGGCTACCACCAATGACCGCTCTGACAAGGAACACAACAGAGGGTCCCAGATGGAGCAGGAGAAAGGTGGGGTGCAGAACTTAAATTCTAGTAAGAAGACCAGACTTAATGGTCTGACTGAGACTGGAGGAACCCTGGAAAGCATAGCATGGCCCAGAACTAAAACAATATCTAAGGCCAACTCTTCAGACAGGGATTGGACTGGACTATGGGACATAAAGTGATACTCATGAGGAGTGTGCCTGTTAGCTCAAATAGATACAAAAGACTAAATGGGCAGCTTCTGTCCAGAGGTGAGATGGGAAGGCAGAGAGGGTTAGGAGCTGGTTGAACGGACATGGGGAATCAGAGGTGGAAAGGAGGAGTGTGCTGTCACAGTATGGGGAGAGCAATTAGAGTCACATAACAATGTATGTATAAATTTTTGTATGGGAAAAATAAAAAATAAAAAGACTAATATTAAATGCCCATTCTACTTCAAAACTTACCTAGATCTTCTTCCTCTACTTCTTTTACATACAATACTTTTGTTTCCCCTATGAGCATTCTGTAATAGTACTATGGTAAAACCTTCCCAAGCCGGCACCTGTGTAAAGTGGAAACCTGTCAGAGAAGGAAATCTCAAATATTTTCCACTAAAATGAGCGATAGAAAAGTGGTAAGACTGCACCCTGCCTAGGACGGAAACCTTGCAAGACCTGGAAAAACAGCGTAGTCCGGTGGAGTTCTGGCTTTCACAGGTTTCACTGTATCTGTTTACACACATAGGAAATCCTCTCTGGACCATAAGTCATTCAGGGTCGGGAAAGAGACATATTTCCTCCCATAGGCCCTCTACCATACAGAATGTCAGTTCCAATTAAAGGTTTGCATATTCATCTATCTTTTTATCTTTGTTTATAGTTGAAAGAGATTTAAGGGGAGATCTTCTACAAGTATTGATGTGTTAAATAAGAATCCTTGAAAGCAGGAAGATCCTACTCTCTGGTTTAAAAAGAAATGTGTATTTGGTGACTGAGTCTCTTGCTAATCCACTTCCAAAGGAGGCAAATGAACAGACATTAGAGTCTTAGCTGACATCATCTCTGGGATTTGTGTCTGCCTCAGAACTTCTGACAAAAGTCCACCAGTCCCAGAAATATATATTTTAAAGTAAAAAAAAATCCTCATTATGAGAGTAGAGCAACATTCACATGTTTATATACCTGGCTGAGGGGAGGGGACAAAGTGCAGAGACCAGGTTGATAAGCGGGACCTGATACAGACTGACGTAATATATCTGGGCATTCGATGTGGGACAGCAGTCTAATGACATTTCTCTAAATAGGTTAAGCCAAGTTTACTGAATAACAAAAACAGCTAACTTTAAGCACTTACTATGTGTCAAACGTTTTACAGGCTTTATTTAACATAATCTTCCCGGCATCCTCTTAGGTGGATAAATATTATTATTAAGTAACAATTTAATAGGGGAGGCAAGTGAGACTGGGAGAGTTATAACTTGTCCAAGGCCACATGGCTAGTCAATTTCAGAGCTGGCAGTCAAATCCAGATCTGATCTCTAAGCCTATTCTCTTACCTACTATATTACGGACTCATTGGAGAGAGAAAAGCACAATTCTACACTGACGTGTTGAGGCTGCTCCAGGTGCCTGTAACACCTAGTAAATGGTGAGGGCAACAGAACTTGAACTGATGCATTAGTTTGTGGAATTAGATGCTTATGGGGCCCCTGGTGGCACAGTGGTTAAGAGCTCAGCTGCTAATCTAAAGGTCAGCAGTTCAAATCCACCACCTACTCCTTGGAAACCCTATAGGGTCGCTATGAGTCAGAATCAACTCGACAGCAACAGGTTTGGTTTTGGTTTGGAACCTATGCTCCTTCTCCACTGGAAAACATCTGGGCTGGCCTCTCTGGGTTAAAAATTTTCATAAAATGAATATTCCATTTCCTCTCATTGTCCTAGTACAGGGTTTCTCAGCTTTGGCACTATTGATATTTTGTTGTGGGGGTTGTCCTGTACATTGCAGGATGTTCAGCAGCGTTCCAGGCCTTTACCCACTAAATACCAGTAGCACCCCCCAACAATTGTGGCAACCAGAAATGTCTCAATATACTTCCGAATACCCTCTGCGTGGGGAGCAACAAAACGACCCTCAGTTGAGAGCAACTCTCCTTGTAGAAAAAGCGCTGGATCAGAATCAAACAATCTGGATTCAAATCCTGTTTCCAATATCTGTTGCTGTGTAACCATGGGAAAATAGTATAAAATATTTCTAAACATTTATCTCTTCATCTAAAACATACTAATGTGTGTTCTATCCAGATCCTAGAATTGTTGTAAGGGCAAAGATAGCAAAAATTAAACTGTGACAGTGCCTGTTAAAGCTGCAGCACTACAAAGAGTAGTATTTTAGCTCCCTCTGTGAATTATCTGAGGATCCCTGGTGGTGTAGTGGTAAAAGTGTTTGGCTGCTAACCAGAAGGTCAGAGGTTCAAACCTACTAGCTGCTTCACGGGAGAAAGATGTAGCATTTTGCTTCTGTAAAGATTTACAGCCTTGAAAATTCTATGGGGCAGTTCTACTCTGTCCTATAGGGTTCCTATGAGTTGAAATTGACTCAATGGCAATGGAGTTATGAATTATATAAGGCGCCCTGGTGGCACAATGGTTAAGCTCTGGACTACTAACTGAAAGATTGGTGGTTCAAACCCACCCAGTGGCAGGAGAAAGATCTGGCGATCAGCTTTCATAAAGATTTCAGCCAAGAAGACCCTATGGAGCAGTTCTATTCTGTCACATGGGGTCACTATAAGTTGAAATCAACTTCGCAACAACAACGTGAATTATATATAGTTTAGGAAGAGTTGTAAAATGAGAAAAGCACTAGACTGGATATCAGAAAGGCGATGTTCTAGTCCTATAGGGTCGCTATGAGTCGGAATTGACTCAATGGCAATGGGTTTGTTTTTTTGGTTTGTATTGCTGACTCTGCCTCTAGCTATCTGTCTTTCCTTGGGCAGGTCACTTAATCCTTCCAAGATTATAGTCTCATTTGTATTATTATTGTCATTATTAAGACTAATTTGCCTTGTAGTTTCCATTCCTCACATAACAGTGTCCATTTCTTTTGAAGAATTACCTGTCCCTCACTGGATATGGTCATAATGGAATGGTAAACCCAAGCGCCTGCCTCCTATCATTGAAGTCCAACAGGCAGACTGCTCCTCTCACCATCTCTGGGCAGCCATGGGGCCAGAATGTTACCCAGCCTCAGCCTATGTGTTGCTTTTGTCTAATCTTTGACTCCTAAGCAAGGGAGATATGGAAAGAAGTATCCATTGGATTCCATCACACCCTCCCTATGAGACCATTGCCTTGGCTTTGCCTCATAGCCTGCCAGAGGTACCTTTGCATGGCTGGTTCTCAATTTTTCTTTTTAATCTTTCTGTCTCAGATTCTGCCAGTTGTCCCTCATCACTTGTTGTCCTCTTCTTTTATAGTAATAGGACCTCAGTCTTTAGCTGGGCACATTGTTGCCCTGAATAAAACCTATATTTCTCAGATTCTTTTAGGCAGCTAGGTTGGGCTGTGTTCTGGCCAATGGAGTATCGGCAGAAGTGATGAGTGCAAATTCCAGGATGTGTCCTCACAGGAAACGGCTATGTCCTTCTTTTTCCCTTCCCTTTTCCTGTTAATTGGAAGCTAGACATAATGGCTGGAGCTCCAACCAGCATCTTGGGCCATGAGGTAATCATGGGAACGAAAGTTTTACATAGTACAAAAGGTAGAGGTTCCTGGACCGGAGCACCATCCCGGATCTGGATTGATTATTTCAAATTTTTGAGCCTGAGAGGAAAAAAAAAAAAAAAAAACTTTTGTCTTGAATAAGCCTTTCTTACGGTAGGTATTTCTGTCCTTTGCACCAGTCCTAATCCTAATGAATTTACCTCCCTGTTGCTTAAGACAGACCTGGTTCCTGTCTATTGCTTGTACCCCTTTCAGGGGAAGGTGATAGAAAATCTAATTCAAGTTGGCTTAAACAATAAGAAAAAATTATTGGCTCAGAGAACTGCAAAGTCCAGAGGTAGCCCAGGCTCTAGGCAGAATTCAATTAACATTTCAAACAATACCACCGGAGATCAATTTCTCTCCCCCCCGTCTTCCACAATATCAGCTTCATTTTTAATTTCCATTATGTTGGTTCCCTTGCAGCTCCAGCGACTCTTTTTGGACTGGTGAAATTGGCTAAAGTAGTTTTAAGAGCTCACATTTTCACACCTCCTAGTGGAGAAAGAGAAAGAGCCTCCTGCAGTAGCCCCCAAAGAAAATAGGACACTTTTAGACTGGACATAGGATAACCCCACACATTCCGTACAGCTGAGAAAGGGAGAGGTAGTTCCCCAAAGAAAAAGGTGAATTTACTTATCGGTAAACCAGGAACAGGAATATTTATCCTGCCTACCTGAAAAAGGTGTTATAATGACTAAGTACAATGATGCAGGTGGAGGTGTTTTGAAAATTATAAATTATTACATAAATATGAGTTACTGTTATTGGTATTCATGTCCTCACTCTCTCTTTTTTGTCTTCTCCCACAGAAACCTCTTAAAGTTTGTGGCACTACATTAAGGGTAATGGTAACCTAAAATTTTATAGAATTCCTCACTTTTTCAAAGCAAACATTTATGATATTATTTAGTCCTTTTTATGACAACTGAAAATATCCCCTCTATTTCCTCCAACTACAGTTTCATAACTACTGCAATGGCATAGTCTTTCCCGCTCTATAATGTATTGGAGGCACCTCACTAAATCAAAGTTTTTTAGCTAAGAATATAATCTGAGATTGGGAGTGGAGGGACGGTCCTGGCCTCTAATGTTTTCTCGCTTTTGCAGCCAGGAATATTCTTTGAAGATGCAATTCTAACTATATCATGCATACAATTAACATTCTTGAATGACTTCCCAGCACACTTGGAGTAAATCCCAAGCATCGCTTATACGGCCCACAGTCACGCGGCCCTGTCTACCCTTCCACATCCACCTCTCACCTTGCTCTCTGTTTTCTCTCCACTGAGGTCATATTGAGCTGCTGTAGGCTTCTCATGGAGCCCTGGTGGTGCAGTGGTTAAGAGCTTGGCTTCTAACCCAAAGGTCAGCAATTCAAATCCACCAGCCATTCCTTGGAAATCCTATGGGCCAGTTCTACTGCGTCCTGTACGGTTGCTCTGAGTCAGAATTGACTTGACAGCAAAGTTGTTGTTTTTTTTCTTTTAAGGCTTTTCATATGTTCTACAGTCTCTCTGTGGGCCATAGCTTCAGCATGATGTTCCTTTTCTCTGTAACACCCTTGCCAACCCCAAACCCCTGCCAGCACCACCAATGGCTCCACCTATTTTACTGCCTCTCGTTCGTTGATATGCAACTTAGACATATTCTAGGGCTGTCTTCCCTCTGGAGCCCTGAGACATAGAGGTGCTCCCCCACAAATTATCTGGCTCCCTAGTACATTATACTTCTACTTTCACAACTCTGGTAATCATTAGTTTAATGCTTGTGTTTCCCGATAACTCTGATTTCAGGCTGTGTGTCTTTTTCAGCACTGTGTCCTCAAAGCTTAGTACAATGTCTGACACATAATGCGACTCAACAAATACATATTGAATTCAATCAGTTAATTAATGAATCAGTGAAGGCCCAGAGAGTTTATTCTCAGAAGCGAACGTTATAGAATTCTACATAACAAAATGGAATATTGCAAATGGCAACCTACTAACGGTAGAAAAATGCATAGTCATTTTGATAAAAGTTTCAGAGCAGGGGAAATATTTGAGTATCAAGTTATATTTCTGACATTATAGTTTGACATGCTGAGTTTACATCTGTGATCGCCACCTTGTAGAATTTGAACATGTTACAATTTGTTCAATTTTCAAATTATATCATCTTTCACAAATATTTTTTTCTAATGCAAGGGATTTAGGATTATTTCTTCTTTTGATAACATTTATCAGCACTCTGAGATAATTGATAACCCCTTGGGCTTAAAAGTTCAGGACTGATAGTCACTCAGTGAAAACTAATGAGATCTGTGATCCAACAAACTAAGCCCAGCCCTGTGAGGTGTTGATCCGTGTCTCAGTTCTTCCATCTCAGACCTCTATGGGTGAGTACAGCAAGGAGACAAGGGTCAGAGAGTAGCAACAAACAGCATGGAGCAGATCGTAAAAGAGGTTCAAGGTGGGAACAGATCATGGAGCTGTCATCAATTCCTGTTCAAAATAAGATACTTTTTCTTTGTCGAACTCCTGCCTCTAAAAAGGTCAATAAGAGGTGTTGAACCCTAGGACAGGAATTCAACCATGATGGATGAATGTCCCTGTAAAATCATAAAGGGACAATATGAACAATAAGGTTGACTCTGACGCTGATCTTTCAGGAGTCTCTTTTGACCCTTTAAATCTACTTTTAAGAGGAACATTTTCAGTTGATTTAATGAGACAGTTAAAACTTAATTAGTTATCAAATAATTACCTAATGGATCCTTTTTGAGATATATGGTTGAGCCACAGCTCTAGCCACAATGCAATTAATTTTGAATTTTATAAGCCGTAAACGGTAATCACAGCCCTATGAATCAGCTAAGGTGGGGAGTCAATATTTAGATGCTGCAATGACACCAAGACACCTGAAGCAGGTTAATTGAGTGGCAATTAGTAAGAAGAGTGTTAATTACCATACTAGTCTTATATTATGCAAATGAAATTACATTTCAATTAACACTTCAGAAATCAAACAACTTCAAATGCATGGGCAATAATAGCAATCTGCCTATTTCACAGAAGCCGAAGAAATATCTCCTAAGTGAGGAATTTTGATCTTGTCCTCGATTCAATAAGATTGTGGTCAGTTTCTCATTTCTGTGCATAAATGTAGAAGTGCTGCTCACATTTTTAGAGTTCACATTTGCCATACCAAAGGTAATTTATAAAATTGTATGCTAGAGTTATATGTGAGAGAAAAAACTCATTGTTCATCTAGTTCAGTTCTGCCCCTCAATATGGGAGGAAACCAGTACTAAGAAAGTATGAACGAATGATTACGTTCAAACAGCTCATTAGGGACAAAGCTGGGTCAAGATTCCAGGGTCCTGACAACAGGATACTTTCTACTATATGAAAGCCAAGAGCAAAACCTTACTTCCTTCAATGGAAGAGTATACATTTTAAGAGCCTGGCATTTGGAGTCAGACCAACCTGGGTTAGAGCCCAGGGTCTTGCTCTTATTAGCTGTGTGAGTTTGGGCAAGTTACTTAACCTCTCTGAGCTTACATTTTCTGATCTGTAAAATAAGAAAATAATACACACCTCACAGTTTTGTTGGGAATATTAATTCAGGAAACAAAAAGAAAAAAAACAACTCTACAGAGTTTGGCATAATGACTAGCACAAAGTAAAAACAAAACAACATTGCCGTGGAGTCATTTCTGACTCACAATGACCCTATAGGATAGAGTATAACTGCCCCATAGGGTTTCCAAGGTTATCATCATTACACAAGCAGTCTGACACATCTTTCTCCTGCAGAATCACTGGTAGGTTCGAACTGCTGACCTTCCAGTTAGCAACTGAGTGCTTAACCATACCGCTACCTAATAATTAGCTGTTGCTATTAGCACTGGTTTTACAAGAAAATAAATTCGTATAATTTGAGGGGTGCAGGAAAGCAATTTCTTTCCCTCCTAAGAAGTCACAGTGCTTAAAATCCTGTCATTGAAGGTTCTTTATTTTTTTAATCATTAAAGGCAAACAGCACTGGAGGCAGTAACACTTTGTCATTTTCAGCTAACACCTTAGCAGGAATTAGGGTTCTAACAGTAAGTACAGACTTCACAGATGGAATGCACGAGTGATTTACGGTAAAGAGAAATGGGGCAGAGTGTTGTTGGAAAGGGAAATAGAGGACACAAAGCAAATGTGGCTGTCTTTTTATCATTTTGGCCAGAGTGTCTCACTGGGAAAATCTAAGTGGAAAGCTTGCCTCTAGGGTATAAACCACGGACAAAGAAATTATTAGTTTTGGTGGTGTTGTTTTCAAGCTGTATAAATATACACAAAGATAAATAGTGATTTTGGTTATTTGGACCATTATAATTACTTGGCTAACACCATCCACAGTTGAGGAAAAAGGAATTGGGTTGGTCATGCTTCTGTTTTAGCCTGAATTATCAGTATAAATACAGTTTGCACTGTTGGCAGTGGCCTGATGCATTATGAAGAACGCTGCCCATGAGTGAAAGTGACAGAGGAGAAATGAGCAGCTGGGGCTTTGCTGTGTTTTCTCTGCCCAACCATTTTAAAATCTTGTAAAAACCATGACTTACATGATTGTACCAATGGATCAAGTTCAAGAAAGGAAACAGAGAAGTTGCACCAGAACCCCTTAAAGACAGCAACGCATCTTTAACAATGTACATATACTACATTTTCATGTGGTATTTATAATGCTCGATGCCAAATCAAACTGGAAGTTTCAATGCGCTGTTAATAAGAACTCAGTATTGGTTGCTTTCCTCACTCTATCCTCCTTTTTGAGTTTCCTTCAAATTCCACATCATACCACCAGTTATTCTAAGAGTAATTCTTCAAGCATGTGCCTCATGTCAACTTCTTTTCTGGAAGTATGCTGTAACAGATACTCTGAACAACCTTCCTGACTGAAACAACTAAAACACGGCGGCAGCAAACAGATTCTAAGATGATGCCTAATTCTCCCTGCCTCCCTGGTACTCATACCCTAGGTAACCTCCTCTCCTTCAATGTAGGAAGGACCTATGACTTGCTTCTAAGGTAAAGAATGCAACAGACATGACAGGATGTCTCTTACATGATTATGTTACATAAGATTGTAACATTAGTTTTGCTAGGAGACTCTCTCCCTTGGTGACTTTGGTAAAATAAGTGGCCATGTTGGAGAGGTCTATGTGGAAAGGAACCGAGGGTAACTTTTAGCCAACTGAGGAAGTGAAGGCAGCCGACAGTCAACACAGAACTGAGAGCCTCATTCCAATAGTGCAAAAGAACTTGAATCCAGTCAGTAATAACCACATGAGCTTGGAATAAGATTCATCCTCAGCTGAGTCAGGTAAGAACCCAGCCCTGGTTGACACCTTGATTGGAGCCTTAGAAAGGATCCAGCAAAGCAGGACCTAGAACTATGACCCACAGAAACTGTGAGATAATAAATGTATGTTGTTTTAAGCCATTAAGTGTGCGGTAATATTGTTATACTGCAACAGATACACTGTAACAATACAGTATTATTGAGTAATTATTTTTAAAATCATATTTTCAAATGTATTCTTGAGCTGCCACAAGTCTGAAGAACCCAAAGATCAAAAACAAAGTGGAAAAAGGAAGCTTAGGACATAAATTAGCCTTACAGCCAGATTTCACCCTGAGGGTTTTCTTCATACCCTGGATATGCTGAATTTTGTTTTGTTTGTGGCATGAGGCACTGAGAGAAAAATCATAATAATCAAGTCAAGGGCTTTGCTACATAAGAAAATAAAATGACACTCTTTAAAAAAGATAAGAGTACAAAGAGTTGCACCTGTTATGTAAGGGTGAATAAGAAATAAAATATAACAAACAGAAAGGTACGATAAAAAATAAATTTATTTTAAAAAAAATTCTTTTCTCACACATGGCACTGAGTGGAAAGAAGAACAAATAATCTCTCCCAAGAATTCATGGGTTTTGGGTCCAAATTTATCCTATTTTGTTTAGTCTGAAAGATTTCAAGTGGAGGCTTTAGTTTAAAATAGTCTATTTAGGTAGCAGGAGATTGGAATAAGTAAACTTTAATCCCATTAAGTGGAAATAAACTTGAACCCAGGCATTGAAGAATTCCAACAGGTAAAATTCTAAGGAAAATGAACAGTTCACGGCTCAAAAAAAATAAAATAAAATTATAAAAGTCCACAATGAAACAAAACACAGTGAGGGAGAATCAGCAAAAACAATAGCAGTACAAACATAAATACAAAATTCTCAGATATAAAGACTGTCAGTTACAGAATATTAGATAGCAAGGTTTAATACGTTTTTAAAAAGACAGTATCAAAACAAGAATGAAAACAGGTCATTGGAAACCATAAATAAACATGCAGATTTGAGAAACGAAACAGAATTGCTAGAATTAAAGCATAGTAGACAAATTAGATAAAGAGAGAATTAGTGACTAGGAAATTGGTCTGAAGAACTATCCAGAATACAACACAGGCGAAGAAAAGAAACATGTCAGGATAGCAACTTACAGAAAGAGAGAGGTCTAATGGAGAGGAAAGAAAATAAGCTTCTGTTAAAGGTAATGGGAAAATTTGGAAATGGATAGTGGGGATGGCTGCACAACACTATGAATGTAATTAATGTCACTGGGTTGTACATGTGAAAACATGTTGAAATGGCAAAATTTTAATTCTAGACATAGATATATATTCAGTTCAATAAAAATAAATAAAAATCAAATATTAATGAAATAAAAATTAAATTACAATAGAAAGGATCAGTAAATCCAAAAGTAGCATACTTGAAAGAGGATAATAAACTTAACTAAATTCTTTGTTAAAACTGATCAAGAGAAAATAGTGGCACCAGTAAATAATAATAAGAAGAAGAAAACACATAACTATAGGTGTTGCTACTGCTGAACAGTCAACTAAAGGACAATATGAATAACTTCTAATGGCAATAAATCTGAAAAACTAAATAGAATTAATAAATTATCAGATACATAAAACATCAAAATTGACTTCAGAAGACATATAAAATTAAATAGTCCTTTGACCATTAAAAATTTTGTATTAGTATTTAAAATATTTCCCCCAAAAAATACAGGCCCAGATGGCTTTAAAAATAAGTTCTACCAAACGTTTAAAGAACATATAACTTTAATTTACCCAAATTTTTCCATGGGATAGATAAGCAAGAAATACTCCTGAACTCATTTTATGAGACTAGAATAATTTTCATACCAAAAATAGAACAAAAGAAAATACAAGCCGGTCTCGCTCATTAGTAGAGTTGCAAAAATCCTAAGGAAAATAGACATATTGCAGCAAATACATCATTATCCAAAACCAAACCCACTGCGATCAAGTGGATTCCCACTCATAGCGACCCCATAGGGTTTCTAAGGCCATAAATCTGTACAGATGCAGACTGCCACATCTTTCTCCCGCGGAGCCCATGGTAGTTTGAACTGTCCGACCTTTCAGTTAGCTGTCGATTGCTTTAACCACTGTACCACAAGGGCTCCTTACGTCATACCCAGTTGGGTTAGTTTAAAGAAGCCAAGGATGATTTAATATCAGAAAACTGATTAAGGTAACTCACTACATTAATGGATTAAAGGAGAAGAAATATATGTTAATTTCAATTGATATTAAAAAAAAACTTTTTAAAAATAAATTTTCAACAATGCCTCCTGAAAAAATTCTTGAAAACTGGGTGGAAGAGAACTTCCTTAATCTGATACAGGTTGTTTATAAAAACAAAGAACCAAACAAAAAAAAAAGATTCAAAAATTGTGTAGGCAATGCCAAGCATTACTTCGAATCACCATTATATTCAATGTTGAAACTAATGCAGTAAGGGAAAAAAACAAAGAAAAGAAAGATCTTTAAAAAGGCAAGCAAATGTCACTGTCGAAAGGTGATTGTTTACATAGAAAGACGAAACGAATCCGGTGATAATTTTTGCAAGTTTATAAGTGAATTTCGTCAAGTTGCTACATTCACGGCCAATATATAAAAAAATTATTTCATTTCTAGACAATAGCAACAGTGTGTTACATATAAAACATAGAAATAGATTGAAAAAATCTGCCAATCTTTTACTGAAAAAATATAAAACTTAAATGAAAATATTAAAGAAGACTTAAATGGCAGACATATGATAAAGTCCTTGTGTAGAAAGTCTAAATAACATAATGATGTAAACTCTCTACCACATGATATACAGAATCAATGAAATTTCAATCAAAACACCAATAGAGTTTCAACAAGTTGAATCTAATGTGGTATTGTTGCAGATACGGCAAAAGATTGCTGGAACAGAATAGAGTTTCAGAACAAATTTGACATGTTTGGAAACTAGATTTAAACAAAGAAAGCATTCTAGGTTAAAGAACATAAGATGAACTCTTACAGGTGTGTTATTATTTGTAACTCATATGTAAAAAAACATGAAATTGCACTCCTACGGTGCACCATGCACAAAATAAATTTCAGATGAATTAGAAACTATAAAACATTTTGAAGTATATTTTAGTTTTAGAGTATATATTATCAACACCAGAGAGAGAGATTTCTGAAACAATACACCAGAAGTTCAGACCATGAAGGAAATTATTGATAAATGCAACTAGAGTAAAACTAAGAACCCTGTTCATATAAAAACAGATAAAAGAGCCAAAATGCAGGAAGAAAGTATTTACAATAGATATAACCAAATATATAAAGAACATCTAGGAATAGGTGTATATATGTACACAAAACAGGGAAAAAAAAGAGACTAAGCTTTTCAGAAAAAAAAGGAAATACATATGGCCTATAAACATATGAAAAACTGTTCAACCTTATTTTTTAAAAAATCAGTCATAGCTAATAAACACCACAATGAGATTTCATTTTAAACCCACCAGACTGACAAAAATTAAAAAATCAACAACTAAAGTGTGGGCAAAGATGTAGAAGAATGAGAAAACTCACCCACTACTGATAAATGTACAAATTACTGTGTCCATTTTAGGAACCATTTTGAGATTACCAGCTTAATTTGAACATGTGCATATTTTAAGACCCAGTTATTCCACTTATATTTATGTACCATAGAAAACATCTATTATATACCTATCAGGTGACACGTGTAAGAATATCCATAACGGAAGTGTCAGAAGTACAAAAAATCTTGAAATTATTCAAATTACCATAAACAGTAGAATGAATGAATAACCAGGAATTTGTTGAATAGAATATTATATAGCACTTTAAATGAATTGACTGCTATACATGCATGAATCTGTTTAAAAGTAAAAAATATGTTCATAAATATATTTTAAACAATATTGAGCAAAAGAAGCATTATCTTGGGATAATAAATACAGTAAGAGGTTTTAAAACAAATAAAACTAAACAAAAACCAAACAATATATTGTTTAGGAATACCTACATAGGTGCAAAAGCCTGTAAAATGTAGCAAGAAAATGGCTAACACAAACTCACGAGTGTGGTTAACCCTAGAAGATGGGGTGGGAGAGGTACGCAGGAAGGACAAAATCACTTAATCTGCGCGGTTAGAACCAAATGGTCAATTTATAATTATTCTTTAAACTATCAAGCATTTTGCAGTCTCTTTCCAAAGTTCAGTCAGTTTTATAATTTTTAAAAAGTTGCTCTAAAGTTGCATCTACTACCACTTGGAAGCAGTTCTGCTCTTCCTCTCCTGCTCCAGACTCTTGGGTTGTGTTGTTTGCTTCTATGCACTAAACTCTCTGGGAACGTACAAGGAGGAAAAGCCATGCAGTGATCCCAGGTGCTACAGTGGGTACCTGTCTCTGGGCACTGCTGCCATCTCCAAGGCTGCTTTTGATGTGCTGAGGTGGACGAGCACCAAAGCTGCTCTATAGACTCTGGAATCTTCCTCACCCCACAGCATTGACGTGCAATAAACAAAGGTCAGAGAATGTCCCCCCCCACCCCCAGTTAGTTAGTCTCCACGTCTCTGGACATCCAACACTGTGGCCTGGCCAGAAGCCCCATTGAGTTTTAGAGAAAATAACTCCTCCATTTTGTGCTAACAATATCCCCATCCATGGAGTTCAACCCAGAGTTCATGGGGTGAGCCAGGAGAAATATTTGGATCCAAAGAACTGAATTTACTCCGATTCCTCTTGACATTTATTTGAAATATTTGTCCTTAATAGGGCCAAACCTGTCTGCTTCACAATCTTGTTCCTTGGGGTTCCATTTTCTTCCCAGGGATTTCTAGTCTCTTCTGACATGTATGTTCTCCGTCCATTAAAAATAGCAGGGTTTTCTAGATGCTGGAGGACAAGTCTTTTGTTAAAAATGGAGCCTTGAAATACATGCAAAATATCTTGGTTCATTATTATAGAAAATAGTGCACCAAAAATGTTCCAAACTTCAAAGAATAGGGAACTAGTGAAACTAACCATGTTTTAAGAAAATTAGAATTGCCTCAACAGCACTGGATTTTGGGTTTATATTCAGATAATAGAATTCCCCACATTAAGCATTATGTAGGAGAATTTATTTAAACTGAAGTGTATCAGTCATATAAATTTAAGTGTAAGTGCAGATTATACAGTGTGAAATCCTATGTGTGAGGTTATGTGTCTGCCTGCATGTTTGGAAGAATGTACACTGTTATGAACTGAATTGTGTCCTGCAAAAATGTGTGCCAACTTGGTTAAGCCATGATTCCCAGTATTGTGTGATTGGCCACCATTTTGTCATCTGATGTGATTTTCCTAGGTGTTGTAAATCCTACCACTATGATGTTAATGAGGCATGATTCGTGGCAGTTATGCTAATGAGGCAGGATTCAATCTACAAGATTAGGTTGTATCCTGAGTCAATCTCTCTTGAGATACAAAAGGGAGACTCGAGCAGAGAAACAGGAGGACCTCATAACACCAAGAAAGTAGTGCCAGGAGAAGAGTGCGTCCTTTGGACCCAGGGTCCCTGCACTGAGAAGCTCCTAGTCCAGGGGAAGACTGATAATAAGGACCTTCCTCCATAGCCGACAGAGAGAGAAAGACTTCCCCTGGAGCTGACGCCCTAAATTTGGACTTCTAGCCTACCAGACTGTGAGACAATAAACTTCTGTTTGTTGAAGCCATCCACTTGTGACATTTCTGTTACTGCACTAGATAACTACGACAGAATTAAAAGGTATTCTTGTCGTTGTTAGCTGCCTTCCAGTCAGCCCACAGTTCATGAGGGGCCCATGCACAATGGGATTGTACCATTGCAATCCAGTGTGTTTTCCTTGGCTGATTTTCAGAAGTAGGTCACCAGGCCCTTCTTAGTTAGTCTGGAAGCTCTGCTGAAAAATGTTCAGCATCATAGCAACATGTAAGCCTTCCACTGACTGAGGAGTGGTGACTGTACTCAAGGTGCAATGGCCAGAAATCAAAGCCAGATCTTCCAAATGGAAGGTGAGAATTCTGCTACTGAAGTACAACCGCCCTCACAGAAAGATATTAACAGTACTTATTTCTGGGTACGGAGATTATGGATCAGGTTTACTTTGAAGTAAAGAATAAGATATAATCATTTATTTTACTTTTACTGTCCCTTTAACCAGTATTATTTTTTAAAGATATTAAAAGTTGAGTTGCAATTTCTTCCATCAGATTTATGTCGTTGGCTTTAATAAACACATAACAATTGATACTGGTTTATTTAAGTACAGTCCCTGCATTTGTGCATATTTATTGGTAACATAAAAGTTTAAACAGCCAATCATATTCACCCAAAGGCTTAGAGAAGAACTGATTTTGTAGTTCCTCGATTTAAAAAAAAAAAAAGATAATTTTCAATTATCACAAAACAAAAGACAATTCCAGTGAAGGTATTGAGGTTAGAATGACAGTCTTACTTTTATTTTCTCTTATTTGAAAAAAGAAAAACAAAGAATAGTTATTCATAGCACAAAAGTATTTTAATTTATGGTGTTAACACTGATAATCGTGTCATTGCTATAATCAAATATATACACATAAAATCATTAGTTTGAAATTAAACCGCTCTCCTGCATATCAGCCTTGCCTAAAGAAGACAATATATATTGCTGTTATTGCTTTTTATCCTTTTTCTTCATTTTTCCTACTTTTTTTTTTGTTTTATTATAGAAAGATATTAATCAGGCCAAACACACAAAATGAAAGATTCCATAACAAAAAACACAGTTGCAAACCCACAGCCAATTACATCTCTCTCAGATCCAGTGGAATCAGGGTGAACTTGAAAAACTTAGGGTTATGCATGGACACGTCTGGGCGATTGTGCAACCATAGACAGTGAAAAGATAAAATATAAAGAGAGAAAAAGATCAAGAATTTTAAAGT
The DNA here is from genome assembly GCF_000243295.1 of Trichechus manatus latirostris. Classification (NCBI taxonomy): domain Eukaryota; kingdom Metazoa; phylum Chordata; class Mammalia; order Sirenia; family Trichechidae; genus Trichechus; species Trichechus manatus. Next base: position 2,909,099 of record NW_004443940.1, on the reverse strand, counting down.
TTTGCCCATTGATGTGCATTCAAGTAAACATCTGTATTATGGAATGGTGTATTAGATGTTTGAGCCCAGCAGGTGACACATGTCCCATGATCCACGGGAAGCCCTGCCAGAATTTCCTATTAAGCTGTCAGTCATCACACACTAGATGTCAGAAAGGACGACCCTGCACATTCTGTTTCCTAATATGTCATAGCATAAAATCACAACATATAATGTGCCCCTAACCACAAGTGTCTACTAATCGTAATAAAAAGTCACCAAATTTGTCAATATATAGGAAATCGTATCAGAGAAACACGGCAATTAGGGAAGTAAAACTGTAACTCTCTATTGACTACAAATATATACGTGTTAAACTATAAATGAATAAAAATAAACAAATAATACTGTTCTCATCATCTCCTGACAGCTACCAATCCCGAACTGAGGTGAATTTAGATATGGGACATAAGCTATTTACAGTTTTCACGGTTATTAGAAGAGACATTTTAAAAGAGGAGCAAGCAATAAGATGTTCAATTCAAGACATAGTCAGTAGTTATACAGAGAAAAAGACAAAACCAAACTCACTGCCATCAAGTCGATTCCAACTCATAGCGACATTATAGAACAGAGTAGAACTGCCCCATAGGGTTTCCAAGGCTGTAAATCTTTAAGGAAGCATACTGCCTCACTTTTCTCCTGTGGAGCAGCTGATAGGTTCAAACTGAGCAAAATTTTCAGTTACAAGCCTAGCACTTAACCACTGCACCACCAAGGCTCCTATACAGTGATGTCGTCTTATATTTATTCAGACACTCAACAAAACCTTCTTTTTGTCAAAAATGGAGACGGTCCCTACCTTCAAGAAGCTTAAAGTCTAGTGGGAAAGGCAGACTGCTTCAAATAAACAGATTGAAATCTGCAGTAAGTGTACACCACCAAATCTGTTATGGTCGAGTTGATTCCAACTCACGGCAATTCCATGTGTTTCAGGTGCAACTGTACTCCACAGAGTTTTCAGTGGTTGACTTTTCAAAAGTAGGTCACCAGGCCTTTCTTCGGAGGCACCTCTGGGTGGACTTGAACCTCCAACCTTCTAGTTAACAGCTGAGTGCATTAGCAGTTTGCACCATCCAGTGACTCTAATAATTGTATAGCAGGATGGCATTTTTTCTTTCTCCCTTGACCCTTTCTTTGCTGCCACGTTCCCATTTCCCTCTCCTCTGCACTCATTTATTGATTGTAAGAGGATATATTTGATAGAATAGAAAAAGGATGTAGAGAAAATATTATGGTATAAATAGTGGTCAATATTTGGGAGAAAAACATTGTTTCTCTTTAAATTATTCCATCTGAAGAAACTGGAAGACCCAGTACCTCCCCGTACAATGAAATCAAGGGACTACTGCTGTCCTTACTCCCTGGGGACAGGAACATGCAGCAGAGCAGGGGTGTATAAAATAAAGTGTTACGGTAGGATGACAGCAGAGGAAGGAAGTCCTTAGAAACTGACCTGGGGATACCCGATAGAGGTATGGGCAACCCAGTGAACAAAACGCAATCTTTTTGGACCATCCTCTGATTCCCTTGCAATCACTTAATATAAGGTTTTTTTTTTTTTTGGTTCTAAATCAAGTTCTGAGAGCATACCTAAAAGTATACAAATGTCTTCTCAGAAAGTAAGTAGACAAAAACCAAAAAAACCAAACTCATAGCCATCGAGTCAATTCTGTCTCATAGAGACGCTATAGGACAGAGTAGAACTACCCCAAAGGGTTTCCAAGGAGCAGCTGGTGGATTCGAACTGCTGACCTTTTGGTTAGCAACTGAGGGCTTAACCACCGCACCACCCAAGACAGTATTAAACAGGAAATAACCAGCAAATTCAGGGAGGGTCCCCTGTAGAAGGTATATTTTAGCTGAGACCTGAAAGTTGAACTAGAGTTCAACAGACCAAAAAAAAGCACAAAGTATTTTTTTTGCAAAAGTCAGAAGTAAGAGGGAGAAGGGCAGGATCAGGAACTAAAAAATGCTGAGTTAAGGGAGCAGGAATCCGATGAGGTCACAGATCAGGCAGGGACAAGACTATACAAGGCCTTGAAGGCCACATGAAGGACTTTATTCCTCACTGTAAAAGCAATGGGAAGCCTTTAAGGATTTAAGGAGGCGTATGACAAGATCACTGAGACAATATATCAATATGTTCACTCCACTGCGGGCGAAAGCACCTCAGAGAGGGCAAAGACTAGAGGTAGGTAGGCCAAGTGGAAGGCTATAGCATTGTCCAATATGCTAAACATATGAGCAGCGGAGATGAAGGAAAATAGACTCCTGAGGTATCTTGAGTTCAAATTGACCTGAATGGGTAATGAACTGGGGCTATGGAAGGTAAGAGAAAAAGAGGCCTGAGGAAGAGTTGTCATTCCAGGCGTGAGAATGTGGATGAATGTGCATGAACCAGTGGGTGATGTGTGGAAAATGAGAGCAGACTGGGTTTGGCAGGGAGATTTTCAGGACAAACTTGGACATAGTGAGCTTGAGATTCCTTTGACATAATATATCCAAATAGAAATGGTGTGTCTGTAGCTGAATAGTCAGATCAAGAGCTTTATGTAGTGGTCAAGGGTAGAACCAGTTAAACTGGGAATAACATGGGACCTGGCAACTGGCTACTGTCCATGCAGCACTTGTATAGCCTGCTGCTCAGACAGCAAGGAAGAGATGCCAATGGGAGAATGGCCCCAGAAATACAATTCTGCTCCCTCTCCTCATCCCTCTTGCCTCCCTGCAACTCCTAGAAGATCCTTCCCAATCACTAAGGGCAACTTACAGAGTGTTTCCTGATACTTCCAAGGTTCTATAAAAAAAAAAAAAAAATCAGTTACTTCACTTAAAGTAAGAGTCAGGACAACTTTGAAAAATCAAAAAAATTCGACCAAATATGTGCAAAAAAACTTGCTTAACTCCTAAACTAATGGGAGTTTTCTCTCTGTTCCTTTAGGTTGTTTTTTTCTTCCCCCTAGCCTTGGGTAGGTTCCACTCACACATGCAAGGATTAAAACTTGACATAAGAATAGAAAGAGAGATCAAGAAACAGAGCAGAAAACCCAGAAACAGTCTCTGTTGTTGTTAGGTGTTATCAGGTCCATTCCAACTGATAATGACCCTGTGTACAACAGAACAAAACACTGCCCAGTACTGCGTCATCCTCAAACTAGTTTGCTATGTATGAGCCCATTGTTGCAGCCACTGGGCTGCAGTCCATTCTCGTTCAAGTTCTTCCTCTTTTTTGCTGATCCTCTACCTTACCAAGTATGATGTCCTTCTACGGGGATTGGTCCCTCCTGATAACGTGTCCAAGGTAGGTGAGACAAAGTCTCACCATTCTGTTATAGTCCCTAGCAGAGTCAATGTAATAGAGGATAAGAATAATATGCCATGAATGGGTAAAGAAAGGATTATTCAATGAATAGTTAACAATAAAATTATAGCTCTACTTCACACTGCTGTTCAAAATGAATTCCAAAATGAATTCTGTAGTTAAATTTAAAATATTTAAATTTAATTTAATTAATTTTAAAT
>NW_004443940.1:2795023-2905435 GCF_000243295.1 Trichechus manatus latirostris | reverse complement strand
AAAAAAAAAAAAAAATCAGTTACTTCACTTAAAGTAAGAGTCAGGACAACTTTGAAAAATCAAAAAAATTCGACCAAATATGTGCAAAAAAACTTGCTTAACTCCTAAACTAATGGGAGTTTTCTCTCTGTTCCTTTAGGTTGTTTTTTTCTTCCCCCTAGCCTTGGGTAGGTTCCACTCACACATGCAAGGATTAAAACTTGACATAAGAATAGAAAGAGAGATCAAGAAACAGAGCAGAAAACCCAGAAACAGTCTCTGTTGTTGTTAGGTGTTATCAGGTCCATTCCAACTGATAATGACCCTGTGTACAACAGAACAAAACACTGCCCAGTACTGCGTCATCCTCAAACTAGTTTGCTATGTATGAGCCCATTGTTGCAGCCACTGGGCTGCAGTCCATTCTCGTTCAAGTTCTTCCTCTTTTTTGCTGATCCTCTACCTTACCAAGTATGATGTCCTTCTACGGGGATTGGTCCCTCCTGATAACGTGTCCAAGGTAGGTGAGACAAAGTCTCACCATTCTGTTATAGTCCCTAGCAGAGTCAATGTAATAGAGGATAAGAATAATATGCCATGAATGGGTAAAGAAAGGATTATTCAATGAATAGTTAACAATAAAATTATAGCTCTACTTCACACTGCTGTTCAAAATGAATTCCAAAATGAATTCTGTAGTTAAATTTAAAATATTTAAATATAAAGAAACTAGTAGAAAATAGAGATGAAAGTCTGTTATTATAGTGGATAAGGAATATTTAAGCATAAACACAAAAGATTAAAATCATAAAGGAACGTGTGAATAGATGTGAAAACATTAAATGATGTTTCCTCCACTTTGGAGAACACACACATAGAATAAAAAGGCAAATATGGGTTACATAAGAAAAAAAAATGTAACATATCTAATAAAAAAATAATTTTTATAATACAAGAGAGCTCTTATAAAGTTGTAATAAAATTATGAAAATATCAATATAAAACTGAGCAATATATATTTTCAACCATGCATATTAAAACTACAAATAATGAACTTATGAAAAATGAAAAATATTCATCTTACTAGTAACCAAACATGCAAAGTATAAAAACAAAAAGTACATTATCATCTAAAAAATTGTAAACCTTAAAAACAGTATTTCCCAGATGGATGAACGTGGTGGAAAAGGCATTAGCATGTTGCTGATGGAAGTCAAAAGTGTAAGTCATTTTGGATAGCAGCTTGACAATATGTATAATAAAAGCCTAAACAATGTTGTATCATTTAATAATTTAACATCATATTTTTTAAGGTACACTTACAGACATAGAACACTCACAATACGGTCTTAAATGAAAAGAGAATAAGAAATGCATGTCCTATTTAATAGACTAATTTAATAAGAAACTATACCAAAGCATAGATAGTACTTACGTCTAGTTGATGGCAGTGTGGTTGATTTTCATGAAACAATATTACTTTTATCATCATAAAATAATTCAACACTTACTTTTTAATCTGTTATTTATTCTTATTACAATGCAGGCAGACCCCTGAGGTGGTGCTGGCAGCTTCTCCCTGTCAGAGATTGTGGAATAAAAGTAACCAGGCCCCAGAATACTGGAACCCATTCTGGAGGGGCAACAACCCTTTAACAAACTCTGAGGTCGAAATAATTTTTCTTTCTCTCTCTGGAAGTCTGTCACTGTGAAGTTTAATCCTTCTGCTGATAGGCAATTTCATACTAACTTATCAAAACTGGACAGGGGTGGGGATAGAACGCTTTTCATTGGACCTCTGTTCCTCATCATGTCAGTCCCTTTATAGGTACTGCTTTGGCGTGACCTTGAAAGGAAACCCCCTGCAGAGCCAGGAGCCTGATCCTCTTCACTAGAGAACTGTGTCGCAGAGTTCAGTGTGTAAGAAGTTATTTTATTTCTTATAGGTTGTGCAGTATACTCTCTGTGCCTGTAAAATGAGCAGATGTACTTGTCTATCCATATGTCTTCAAAACAAATGTCACCACTGTAGAAAAATGGGGGTCAACTTCATGTGGTTCTCAAAAGCGCATATGTTAAACACTCAATAAGTGAATGAATGGGAAATGAAGTACTGGTAGTCCCAACTTAAAATGTATTCAAGTTACAACGAACCTACTTATGACTATCTGCTTTTCTTTTTTTTCTTTTTTGTGCATCTTATCGTTAGTTATATGTACTACATACAATGTTGCAGTGCATAATTTGCTGATGTTATCTTTCTCAGAGGTTCACTTGCAGATGTTCAGTGCTATGATTCACTGTTCAAAACACTGCTGTATAGCAGGCAATAATGAAAACTTAAAAAAAAAAGAGGTGTTCGACCTACATCAGAACCAACTTACTATGGAGTCGTTGGAACAAAACCCATTTGTAAGTTGGGGAAGACCTGTACTGTAAGCTCCTTTGCCTGGTATCTGTTTCACAGATTTCCATCAGTATCACCTTGGGAACTTTTGGTTTTTCTGTTTTTGATTTTAATACAGCTTCCCAGGTTTCACCCCTACAGATACAACTTCATCTGATTTGAATAAGGAAACTGACAGGCTTTCACAGACATTTATCTAGCTTGTACGCTGTATAAGAGTACCCAGCCAAGCAGGGAAGTGGAGCCTGAAGTCCATCTTGGGATTTTGGAATAGGCTAAATTCCCTCAGATTAAGGGATGTCTTTTTGTAATTCACACAAAAGTGTGCCTGATGGCCAAAGTTAATGCCCAGGGCTACACCTTTTCAGAGGGGAAACCTTTTTCTATTCACACAAAGATGCAGTATAGACTCGCTATGGAAAAATGGGTAAAAACACAGGAACTCATAATTAATAGCTAATGGTTGTCTCTAGACATTGTGTCTTCTGGTGTTTATTTTTTAAGAATACTTTTATGTGTCTTTGAAACATCCAAAAGGGAGAGGAATTATTTTTCTATAATTGGCATTAATAATAATTTAATGAGTTTGTAAGGACACAAGGAGAGAAAAAAATGGTACAGAGACAGAATTAGCCACAGTTGGAAATTACTATCAGTGTTATTATAACCATAGTTCTTTTTTAAGAGGTACTATGACATTTCCTCAAGAGATATATTCTAAAGGGTTTTCTTAAGAGTAAAACTGTTCACATATAAAACACAACAAACAACGAGGTGCAACTCTGGGGACTATATTTGTCTCTGAGTGCCTATTACAAAAGGAAATAATGTGAATCACTCCATATGATTAAACCACATAATAGAGACAAACAGAAGCTCAAACTCATGTGCACCCACACAGGCTTAGAGGCTGAAATCGGAAGAAAAGCAAGCGACAGACAGAAGCTAAAGATAATGCCCTGGCTTTTGTTCTGGTCACGTGTACCCTGCCCCCATGGTCTCTCCATAGAGTCTAGAGGAGAGATTTTGGTGACAGACAGCTGTAACAGTATTAACAGACAAAGCCATTCAGAACAATATGAACAGGACAATGCGGAGACCTGAATTGTCCCTTCCCTCTAATTATTAAGAACTTAGTGGAAACATCATGAATCTGGGGTGGGAGGGTGGGGCGTGGCTCAGATCTACTCCAAGAGGTCAAGCTCAACTCCAAGCGGCCTCTCACCCATCGAGGTAACCTGTGACTTAACTTTTACAGATTCTGGGGAAGTACAAGCATCAGATGAAAAACAACAATTATGTGGTCTGTGTTAAGGCCATTTTTTTTCTTTTTAATTTTTATTTATAAATTATCTCATTTCTTTTTCTCCTTTCACATTCTATGCTTTTCAGCAGACCTGCAGTGTCTCCCTATAGACAAGTAATAGAACCTCGGAAGCTGTGTTCCCAACCCCTTTCCTACATTACCCTGGATAAAGTGCAGAGCAAGATGGGGCAGAGGCCACCCTGGTCCTGATGAGAAGGCAGGGGCCATGGAACTGAGAGAGAACTCAGCCTCCAGCTGATTTCATTGTCCTAATCCCAACCAGCATCCTCATGAGGCCAGGATTTCCAGGTGTCCTTCCAGATGTGACAAGATTTCATGGAGCCCAGTAAGCATGTCCCGGGAATAACAGTGAGAAAAATAAGCCTTTACTGATTAAATTATTCTATGACAACAAAAGGAAGATCATCATTCAAGAATCTCATTTTTTTTTTTTTACTAAAAAGTAGACATTTTGTAACATGAATAAACCCCTAACATAGTTTGCACATTCCAGCTTTCAGATGCTACGATTTCTTAAAGCAGGGTCTACCTGTATTTAAGGATGAAAGTTACTGCAGGCAAATCCCACCTCCTCAAGAACAAGCTCTCCTGCAAGCATCCCAGCTGTGAACTCCAGTATCTAAGGACACATTAAGGCAGCTGTCTGTTTGGAAGACAAGCAATAAAATATTCTATAAAGATAACCAGTTAAATTTCCAATTAAAATGATTTAGTGCCTTCCTTTTTTAAGTTTTCCCAAGGTTTGCTGATGACTAAAATTATGTAATGAAACTTTCAAGGTTTTAAATCTGCTAATTAATCTCTGCACCTTTACAATAACCCAGAGCAATAAAACGCACAACTAAAAGGAGCAGATTAATGTATGAGTGGATTAACCCCTGGGCTGCTGGTCTCTTCTAGCCTTGCCAGCTGGTGGTTTCAAATGGGTCAGACTGTCATTTGGACATGCAGGTAGGAAGCGGTCTTATTGGAGCAGTCTCGCGGCATAGTTGTGCCAGAACTGATTCTGTTTCTACCACTGTCCCTACTGTGATGTCCCCTGGGTGCCAAACCTCTGAACTTCAAGTACTAGGCAGGAGGGCTGGGAGCCAAGACAATGGCACTGTGGAGTCATGAAAGGTGGACATTTGAGACACAGAGTTCAGTGAACAACTGAAATAATTCTAAGCTCGAGGGACGAAACTAAGGGGAATTCAGGAAACCACAGTCTGTGTGTTGAACTAGTACAGAGATGAAGCAGAAAGCCTCCGTTAACTGGTCAAGCACTTCTGAGAAAGACACTTTGGGACTAAAGAGCATTCTGAATTTATGACACAAAGCTGTCTTGTACACAGAGAGAACGTTTATTATCCCGGACTGGAGCAAGGGGCTTTGATGTATTTGCTCAACTGTGTTACTTCTATTTACAATGGGTCCATAAATGTGCCCAGTATTTATCTATTCTCTCTCATCCCCAAGCCTGCCTTTCTCTACACTGTGCTCTGGATTCTGAGGTGGGGCGAGTAGAGGGAGTAAGGGGAAGGGAACTACGATTTATTTTTCCCAGACTTCCTTGCCAGAAGCTTCTGGCTTCTGCTTAGGTTCTGCCAGTGGAAGGTACTAAAGAAAGACTGGAGAGGTGAAGAAAAAGAGAGGGAAGCTCCTCCCCATTTCCAATTCCTGTTGCTGTCATTCAAGCAGCAGCTACTTGCTAATTACGCCTAATAAAAGGGAGAGCTGAGGTTTGACAACAAACATTATGTGTTTTCTACCGTCCCACACTGCCTCTCGGGTAGGAAAATTGGAAGAGTGCACCATCAGGAAACCTAAGAAGGATCAGTGAGGGTCTTCAGCAGTGCTCCCTTGCCACTGGGGAAGTAAGAACTGAGAAGAGGCTGCTAGACTTAGCAATTAGGAGGCCATCACTGGCCCCTCTGACAATAGTTTAGGTAGAATGATGGAGGAGGCAGAATTGTATAAGGGTCCGACCCTACAGGACAGAGTAGAACTGCCCTATCGGGTTTCTAAGGAGTGGCTGCTGGATTCAAACCACTGATCTTTTGGTTAACAGTCAAGTTCTTAACCACTGTGCCACCAGGGCTGCAGTGTTATATGGCCTTGTATAATTCCCTCCCTTGAGCGCTAGCAAAACCGGTAATTTGCTTCTAGCCAACAGAATATGGCAAAGACAAAGAGACGTTGTAGATGGAATTAAGATCCTTAACCAGTTGGCTTTGAGTTAATACAGAGGGTTATCCTAGGTGGGCCTAAGTTAATTAAGTGAAACCTTTAAAAGAGAGTGAAGCATAAAAGAGATTCTCCTGCTGGCTTGCAGGAAGAAAGCAGACTGCTATGTGTGAACTGCCTGTGAACAGGGGTGGCTGCAAGGTGCTGAGGGTTTCCGTCCTACAACTGCAAGAAAAAGAATTCTGCAGACAACCACATAAGCTTGAAAGAGCATCAGATGAGATTGCAACCCCAGCCAACACACTGATTTCATTTGAGACCCTGAGCAAAGGACCCAGCTGACTTGTGCTTGACTCTTGACCCGCAGAAGCTGTGAGATAATAGATCTGTGTAGTCTTAAACCACTCAATTTGTGGTAATTTGTTATGCAGCAATAGAAGACTAACACTGGGATAGAGCCACACTTCATGAAGTCAGGCAAACACACACACCACCAACACACCCGCCATTCCTCCAGTCACTGGCTGAGCAGAATCCTGATACCACATAGATCCATCATTTGCAATCAGGCCTTTGTTGTCCATCTACCTGAAACAGGCTACTGCTACAACCCAGCCAGCAGACTGGATCCCACCACATAGCAATCTCAGCCCAAATTGTAACTGGGTTCACACGCCTTTCTGAAAGCTTATGTTGAATTTCTGGCTATATCCTCCAAATCACAGCCCCATTTCTTTCTACTATATTTGTTTAAGTGGGTGGGGGGAAAAAAAGGCAGTGTGGTCTGAATATTTTTATTACTGTCATTTGACTGTAGACAAACTAGAGAACTCCTTAATTCAGTTAAGACACAAAGACACTCATTAAATAACAAAATAAAACCTGTAAAACGGAGTCAGTGATTAGCAATATGGAAACAAAAAGGTCACCATTAGAATTTTGAGGCCTTAGCAATTGAAGTGGAAATTAATGGTGTCCATGAAGCTTTCCTAGGCAACTGGTTACTTTGTTTTCCCTACAAGGCAGCATGTCCCCCATGCTAGACAGTGATGGCAAAAGCATCCATGACAAATTTGCAAGGGAATACACAGTTACCCCTGTGATAAGCAAGCTGATGCAGAAACTGGTAGCATCATCATGTACAGCTGAGCTGAAACTCCTTAAGAAAGCAATCTGAATAACCTTGTCACATCCATTTTCCACACCTTTCCTTTGGCAAGTGTTCCATGTCCCCGTGAAGCCTCATTTCCCCATCTATTGCCAAAGGCTACCATTTCATATCACACATCAAAGCGTGAGAAATGTCAAGGTAATGAAAACTGACACCGTGGCAAAGAGAAGGTAAGCCACAGCCATTGTGGGGAATGCTGGGTCAAGGTCCTTCTCCGGAGATCACTGCATCGCCCCTGCTCTCTGCAGCTGTGCTCACCCAAGAGCTGGACTCTACAACACAAATATGCCTCTTGAATAGCAGCCGCAAAACACTACTCGTGATTCAGAATGAAATCCAATGCCAAGACAGGCCAAATGGCTTCTATATTCAAAACCAAAACTATCCTTGACCTTGAAAAGTATCTTATGCTTTCCAAATATCCCTGGCTTAACTTAATAAACCTACTCGTTAGCTTTTATCCATGTGTTTGGCCAAACTTATTTAAATCTTTCTGAAAGCAAATTAGACTTTAGATCATGAATTTGGCTTCCTAACCACCTCTTGCAGAAACAGAGCTATCTAATTAAAGACTTTGGGAATCTGGAGGCTTTGATTCTTGTGCAGATCGGACACTGATGTATACTGGGTCTTCGGCCAAGTCATGGAATTTCTTTACTCAGTTTTCCGTTTCTAAGGCTGAACTCTATTTCAGACCTTGAACTTGTTCCTAGCTTTACTGCCAGGGATTCTCTTTTGCAAATAGAGATGTTGGCACCTAGTCCAAAAAGGACACCAGGACTAGTGATGTAGTCGAGGCAACCATACATGGTCATTTGGCACTTACTGATTTCACTGGTGAGTTCATATACTGTTTGAAAGCCTTCCAGTGCTGCACAGACAAAGTTACTGATTAGATACTTACGTTTTCTTAGAGGCAAAATAACTCTGAGAGAAGGAAAACTTTAGGGTTAAGGAGGTTATTGTTCTTATCTACAGTGAGGATTGCTTTCCAATTGGACATTTAGAGTTTTAATCTAGATAAGAGTATAGAGCAATACAGGAGTGAAGATAGAAAACTAATCAGCCAGGGAGCATGTGATTGTAAAGCAGGGTCTCATGTCATCCCTTTCACTAATCTTTTCTTCCAATATTGTTGTTTATTCTTGTATCAGCATTGTAAATAGGTCCACATTTCCTGTCCTAATACCTTCCTTTGTTCTGTCGTGCGTTAAGTTCCAAGTCACCTCCCCACATCTCTTGTACTGGATGTAGAAAGGCACTGGAAGTGCTCCATCCCATGCTCTCTGCACCAATTTACAATTCTTCAGTTCCCTACCATGCTTGTTCTACACTTCAGCAGTGCCACATACAGCCAAATTTATTATATCCCTCCCAATTCTGCATTAATTGTTCTCATTAAGCACCAAGAATCTTTGATCAAGCAATCAGGTGCTTTACCATAACTCACAGTACATGCAGCAACATGGAAAAAAAAAAAAATGGAATAGCCATGCTTACAAAAATACCCGAGGGGGGAAGCAGGGTGTGGTTACAAAACAAATGTAGACAGCACATGTTCTTTGCGTACAAATACAGTAATCACCACTCTGGTCTAACGGCCAATTCGTGCATCTGTTGCTGTAGTTCTCTCTCCAGGCCATGAAATCACCCCACTGCTGAATGTCCCTCTCCCTGCTGCAGAAATCACTGTATCTTTTACCACGTAAATACACTGTTTCCTCTTTTCCCTTTTGCCTCACTGATCTTCCCGTCTCTTACTTACATGATCATATGATGTTTCTAGCTCTGGGAGATACGTTGCCAATGACAACTTAGGATAAAATTCTCTACTAGAGAGTGTAGAGTGCTTTAACCTCAGTACAAGGTGTTTCTAATGTAGAGATAGAGATGATAACTACTGACTTACTCAGACTATTGAAAATTCTCCTCAAGGCAATTTAAGTGTGTCTAGAAACCAGGGAGCGCTGGTGGCACAGTGGTTAAGAGCTTAACCAGCCAGAGACAGGGCACAGAAAACAGCTCTGGATAACTGATTCTTTTTTCTTTTCCTCATTATTTCACAAATTTTACTAAAATGAAATGGAGCTTTGGATATTTGGCCATTAAAAATATTAGTGGAGTCCCCTTTTTTTGCAACTTGTGCTTGTGAATCCAAAATTCTCTGTTCTAATTCTCATGTGTGCATTTGTCAAGCACAACAGCAAAAACATACCCATTAGCGGAGAGGGATATGACCCCAGACATAATTAAAGTTGTGATAATCCCAAGAGTGAGTATGTTCTCTCCTCAAGCCCCATATGAGTGAACCTGACCCTTGATGGTAGTGGGAAAGGGCCATAGCCCCCTCCAGGCTTAGGCACCAAAGGAGTACTCTGAGCTAACCATCTCAGAATAACAATCCAGTAGTTTTTAAGCATGATCCCACAAATTCTTGAAACTCCTCTAATGGATTGATGGGGTCAAGGTCTCCCCTTTAAGAATCTGGACAGCATTTTGACTGCTTCAAAGAGTATAGTTTAGCAAAAGTGAAGTTTTGTGATTTTCAAGGCTAGGTCATAAAAGTTCATGCAGGTTCTTCATTGATTGTTGCAACACTAATGCTTGAAGTCCTGAGCAGCCATTTAAGAAGTCTGACTACCTTGAGGCAACTAATCTACAAATTCTACATGTAATGGCTCTAGTTGTCAGTTGTCCCTGAGCCCAGCTTTCCAGGCAATCCCCACTGAGGTGTCAGACATATGAGTGAGGCCATCCTGGACCCTCAAGACGTTGCCATCCACCAGGAGCAGAAGAATCCCTCAGAAAATGCCAGGCAGACAAGAAGAAACTCCCTAGACAAACTGTGTCAAAATTCCTGACTCACACAATTGTGGAATATAATAAAATGGCGGACATTTTAACCCTGTAAGCTTGAACGTGTTTGTTAGGCAGAGATACATTTCCAGAGTAGATATCCAAACCTACATGCAAGAATCATTTAGGGAAAATGAATATCTGGGCCCCAATCCAAATCTACTGAATCCTGGTTGCCCAGAATATACATTATAAAGTTTCACTTTCTTTTCTGATTACCTCTGTATACCTGTATTAATCACTGTACACAGAGGCAGTGGAAGTTACATTCTGTCTCCTGCTCAGTGCTATTACAACAGCACTACATAACTTCTAAATGACATCCCAAACCTGCAAATCAACTTTCAAATAAAGCTTTCTTGTCTCATTTCCTTGTAATATCTGCCATTCTTTCAAGGCAGAGATGTCTGGTGCTTACCAAGCGAAAATAATAAATAAACTTCAGTTTAGGGATTAAGATGCAGGGACATGAAAATGTTGATAGACAAAAGGATATAGATCTTTATACTAGGTTCGTTTGAGGTTGAGTACAATGTCATACAGCATTGCCAGATAAACTGATTCTTTATAGAGGAGCCCTGGTGGCACAGTGGTCAAGACCAAAAGGTCAGCAGTTCAAATTCCTCAGCCCCTCCTTGGAAACCCTATGGGATAGTTCTGCTTTGTCCTATAGGGTCGCTATGAGTCAGCTCGGTGGCAACGGCTTTGGTTTTTGGATTTTTGGTATTCTTTTTACGCTGTGTGATGAGTGGATTCGAAAACACTATATTGAGTTCTGCCTCCAATCATGACAGGGAAACTGGGATAGAGCTTATCTCCACACAGTAAAAGACTAGAAAACTCGACAAAATAAATGAAATATTTTGTTGGGGCAACAGTACAGCTCAGTATGATGATGCAGATAAAATGGTTCTTACAATCCTAACTTTCTGCCTAGAAGAATTTACCAGCTGTGGCACAGGGAGTCCAAGAAGATCACAATAATCTCATTGAGTTGGGGAAATAGGTCAAAACTTATGAAGTATGAGGTGGCTAAAAATTGTGAGGTGGAATACCACAAAGGAGTGTGTTATGCAGAAAAAAAGAGTTCCAGAAATCTATGTATGAGCTTCCTTGCATTTTTGGCTGAATAGGCAAACCCATGTTTGGATGAGACTGAGGCTGGGAAAATAACTGACAGGAACTGTAAGCTGAAACGTTCTCACAGCTCTCAGAAGGCTAGGGATAGTAAACTTACAACTAATCAAAGCAGAAAAACTTCATGAAACACCCTGGGCATTCACTCGGGATCCCAGAAGACATGCTTTGACAGTAGTGTCATACTAGTCCAAGAGTAAAGGACACTCTATATCTTCCCTAACAAACCTTAAAATTATTTTGAAATAATCAACTTAACTGCCTTCCAAAGCAAAATAAATATTTTTTACAGGAAGACGACAAAATCTAGACAGCCAATAATGTAATAACCACAGTGTCCAGCATCTAATACATAATTAGTAAATATGTGAAATATCAGGAAATAAACTAAACGAGGGGAAAAGTTACAGAATAGGAAAAAAACTAATAGAATTATGTAATTAGGAGACAAGAAATTTACAAATATGTTTAAGAATGTAAATGAAAGCATGAACAAAATGAGAAGAAACACAGAGATATAACTAAATCAAATGGAAATTCAATATCAAAAATCAAATATCTGAGATGAAAATTCACTGTGTGGGCTTAACAGTATATTAACCCAAAACCAAACTGTTACCATCAAGTTGATTCCAATTCATTGCGACCCTACAGGACGGAGTAGAACTGCCCCATAGGGTTTCCAAGGAGCAGCTAGTAGATTCGAACTGCTAACCTTTTGGTTAGCAGCTGAGCTCTTAACCACTGAGCCACCAGGGCTCCAACAATATATTAGACACTGCAAGATAAGAAGCCAGTGAAATTGAAAAACATAGTAATAAAAACTACCCAAACTTAACAGAGTAAAACAAAGGCTGAAAAAAATGAACTGAGCCTCAGTGAAATGTGGGGCACAATCAAGCAGTCTCATATATGTACAATTGGGTTCCTAAAAAAGGAGGAGAGAGAGAGAAAGAAGGAAATTTATTTGAAGAAATAATGGCCAAATTTTTACCAAATTAGATTTAAAAAACTATATGAAATCATGGAATAAAGAAATTCAGAAAACCCAAGCAGACTAAAAGCATAAAAAAGCTACACCAATAATAATTGCTGAAAAAACAAAATAAAGAGAATTTTTTTTAAAAGCAGCCAAGAGGCATGGGTAGGAAGAGATATCAAATTCAAGAGAATAAAATAAGAATGACTGCCTCATCATGTTAGAAATAATGTAAACCAGAAGGCAGTGAAAATTCTTAAATGATTAAAGAAAAAAACTGTCAAACTAATATTCAATATCCAGCAAAGATGCCCTTTAAAAACTGAGAAGCTTTTGCTAGCAGACCTGCACTACGCAATATATTAACAGATTTTTTTTTCTTTGAAGGAAAATTATACCAAATAGAACTCAGATCTACACAAATAAATTATGGGGACTGGAAACAGTAAATATGTGGGTAAATATAGAAGACTTTTCTGTATTTCTATTTAAGATAATTCATTATTTAAAAGTAAACATATTGTTTTAATTTCCTTACGTTATAGAGGAAGTAATATAATAGTATTTGAAGATAGACATCAATGTACTAGAAATAAACACCATAAACCCTAGAATAACCATTTAAAAAATAAAATAGTAAGCCTTAAATAAAAGATAAAAATATGAAAAAAGATGGTAAAAAATAACCAATCCAAAGAAAACCTGAAAAGAAGAAATAAAGGAAAAAAAAGTAGACGGGATGAATAAAAAATAAGTCAAAGACTGGTATTTAAATATAACTGTATAAATATTTTCTTAAAAAGCAAAGACGTCACCTTCAGGATTAAGGTGAGCTTGACCCAAGCCATGGTAAAGAATATTGAATATACCATGGACTGCCGGAAGAATGAACAAATCTGTCTTCATAGAAGTACAGCTTAAATGCTCCTTAGCAGCCAAGATGGTAAGACTTCGTCTCACATATTTTGGGAGACCAGTCCCTGGAGAAGGATATCATGCTTGGTAAAGTACAGGGTCAGCGACAAGGAAGAAGATCCTCAACAAGATGGAGTGACACAATGGTTGCAACAATGAGATCAAACGTAGCAACAATTGTGAGGATGACTCAGGAGCAGGCAGTGTTTTGTTCTGTTGTATATGGGGTCACTAGGAGTTGGAATCAACTCAACAGCACCTAGCAACAACAGATCAATAATTATCCCGAATAAAAATAGACAAGTGTTCCAATTATATGGCAGAGATTGTGAGAGTGAATTAAAAAAAAAAAAAAAAAAAAGCAACCATACAGTATATATACTTTAAATATAAACATACAGGTTAAGAGTCAGAGTATGGAAGATATACCATGCAAATACTAAGAAAGTTGGAGAAGTTATATTAACATCCAACAAAATAGATTTCAGGACAAGAAATGCCATCAAGGGTAAACGGGATATGTCATAATGATAAAAGAACTAATTATGAAGAAGATTTTAATAATATTAAATGAGTATGCACCTCAAAACAAAAGTTTCAAAAGACATGAAGAAAATCTGAGAGAACTGAAAAAAGCAATAGCCAAATCCACAGTTAAAGTTTGCAATATCAATATTCCTCTCTCAGTAATTGCTAGACAAGTAGACAGAACATCAGTAAGGATAAAGACTTAAAAACACTTTCAACCAACTTGATTTAATTGACATATCCTGTGTGTTACATCCAACAATATCAAAATACACAATGAAATATTCAAGTACAAATGAAACATTTTTTTAAATAGAACATACACCTGGTCATAAAACAGTCTCAATTTTTTAATATTTTTTTTAAAAATTGAAATCTTAGAAAGTGTATTTTCTGACTAGAACAAAATTAACCTAGAAATCAATAACAAAATTCTATCTGTAATGTTCCCTACATATTTGGAAATTAGCAACAAATTTTTAAATAGCCCATAGGATAAAGGAGAGATTTCAAAAGGGTATCAGACAATATGATGATTAAATTAAAGTGAAACACAAAATACCAAATATTGTAGGATGTAGGTAAAGCAGTGTGTAGAAAGTAATTTAGAATTTTAAATATTTGTACTGGAAGATAAGAATGGTTTAAAATTAATGACCTAAGTTTCAATCTTAAGAAACTTAAGAAAAAGAGAAAATAAAACCCAAAGTAAAAAGAAATAAAAAAAATTAAGATGAGGGCAATATTCAATGAAACAGAAACTAGACATAAAATTTAGAAAAATAAATGAAAACCATAGATGGTTCTTTGAAAGTATCAATACAATTCAGAAATTTCTATCTAGACTGATAAAGAAAAAATTACAAGAAAAGTACAAATCACCAATATCAAGAATAGAAGAAGATATATCATTACATGTCATACAGATGTTAATGATTACTAAGTATATTTTGTTGTTCGTTGATATCCAGTAGATTCAGACTCATAGAGACCCAATGTGTGCAGAGTAGAATTGCTCCACCGAGTTTTGAAGGCTCTGACCTTTCAGAAGCAAATTGCCAGGCATGTCTTCCAAGGTGCCTCTGGATAGGTTTGAACCACCAACCTTTCAGATAATAGTCAATAGTTTAACCATTTGCACCACCCAGTGACTCCTAATTAAGTAGATTAGTTATCAACACTGTGTAACAAATTACCCTAAAACTTAGAAGTTTGTATTCTCTCACAGTTTTTGTGGGTCAGGAGTTCAGGCATGGCTTAGTTGGGTCCTCTGGCTCAGGGCTGCTCACAGGCTGAAATCAAGGTGTCAGCCAGTGTCATCATCTTAGGACTCAATTAGAGGAAGATCTGCTTCTAAGCTCAGACAGGAAGCTGTTGAAAGGATTCAGAAGATTGACTTCTTAACTTACTTACACGTCTATTGGCCAGAGACATCAGTATCTTAACATCTGGACATTTTCATAGGGCAGCTCAACAATGCAGCTGGCTTCACGCAGTGCAAATGAGAACAAGCAAGACAGAAAGCGGTTTTTTAAGCCCCATGTAGGAAGTAGTATACTATAACTCTTGTATTCTATTCATTAGATGTTAGTCACTAGATCTAGCCAACACTAAAGGGAAGGAAATTACAGAAGAGTGAGATGACCAGGGTTTATTGGAGATAATTTTAGAAGTTTTTTGTCACATAGGGCAATATTGTGTAAAATTTTATGCCAGTAAAAGCAACAAATTATATTCAATGGGCAAATTTCTTAATAGACACAAATTATGAAAACTGATACAAAAAAGAAATAGAAAATCTGGATAGTCATGTACCTATCAAAGAAACTTAATTTGTAATTAACAGGCCTTCTCACAAAAAAATTCCTGGCCCAATTAGCATCATTGGTAAATTTGTATACATTTAAAGAAGAAATAATACCAATAATATACAAATTATATTGGAAAATAGATAAGGAAAGGACACTTTCTGACACCTTTAATAAGGTCAACATTACCCTGATAGCAAAACCAAAGACACACTCCAAAAAGAAAATTATACTTGACCGTCTCTCATGAATAGATAGATAGACAGCCAGACAGACAGATATACACAATTCTTAACAAAAAAGATAGCAAACCGAATTCAGCAGTATGTAAAAATGATAATATATCATGACTAAGTGGGGTTTATACCAGGTATGCAGGTATGCAAGACTAGTTGAAAATTTGAAAACTAACCAATTTCAATCATATACTAATAGAATAAATAGAAAGATCATATGATTCTCTTAGTAGATGCAGTAAAAACGTTTAGCAAAAGTCAACATACATTCACAATTAAAACCCTGAGAAAACTAGAAAGAGTAGGTAATGTTAATCTGGTAAAAGGTATTTATCAAAAAACTCTTTCGCTAACAGCATACTTAACAGTGAAAGAGACTGAGAAAAAGTCATGAATGAGGCAAAGGGATCCACCCTCACCCTTCTACTTAGCATATTATTAAAACCATGTACACTAAAAACTATAAAATATTGCTGAGATAAATGAAAGAAGACCTAAATAAATATAGGGATATAATAGGTCATGGACGGGCAGATTCATTATTGTTCAGATGCTAATTCTCTCAAAATTACAATGAAAATCTCAGCAGGCTTTTGTTGAAATTGACAAGCTAAATTTTATATGAAAATGGAAAAATGACCTAAAATAGACAAAGCCATTTTGAAAAAGAACAAAATTTGAGAATTTATACTACCTAATTTTAAAACTTCTATTCCACCCAGAGGTGCCTCAGAAGAAACATCTGGTGATCTACTCCCAAAAAATCATCCATTGAAAACTCTATGGAGAACAGTTCTACTCTGACACACATGGGGTCAGTATAAGTCAGAATCAACTCTACCACAAGTGATAAATTTCAAAACTTACTACAAAGCTGCAGTAATCAAGACAGTGAAGTGTCAGTATAAGTTTAGAAATAGAACCATGCATACACAGTCAGCTGATGTTCAACAAAGGTGTCAAAATTATTCAACTGATAAATGATAATATCACCAAGTGTTGCTGTAATAATTGGGGAAAAATTAACCTCAATCCCTACCTAACGTCATAAACAAAGATAACCTCAAAATGGATCATTGGCATACATGTGTGAGCTAAAACAATAAAACATCTAGAAGGATACATTGCAGAAAATCTTCATGGATTTGGAGTAGGGAGATAATTCTTAGGCATAACCAAAAAAGCATAAATAATTTTTTTTCAATCTTGAAAAATCAGAACACATCAAAATTAAAATCTTCTTCTCTTTAAAAAATAGCATTAAGTAAGCCAGAGACTGGGAGAAATATTCACTAAACATCTATCCGACAAGAAACTTGTAGAGAGAACATACAAAGAGTTGTTTCAACTATATAGTAGGAAAACCACCTAGTTTTAAGAAATGGACAAACATTCAAAAAACGCATCACAAAAAAAGATAAACAAATGGCCATTAAACATGAAAGGTGCTCAACACCTTAGTCACCATAGAAATGCAAGTTAAAACCACAATGAGAGAACTTTACAAACTTACTAAAATGGTTAAATTTTAAAAACACTACCAATACCCAGTGTTGGAGAGAACTTGGTGTGATTGGAACTGCCGTGCATCCCAGGTGAGCGTGTGAAATACAGGCAGTCCCCTATTTATGACGTATTCGAGCTACTAGGAACCGCGCTTACGTCTGTTTCTTTGTTGTTGTTTTTCCATGTTATCCTCAGTAATATGTACTACATACAATTTTGCAGAGCATAACTTGCTGATGTTACCATTCTTATACCAACCTCAAAAGACAAAGATCATATGTACAAAGATACTGGTAATAAAAGACAATAACAAAGAAAACTAAAAAAAAAAAAAAATGAGGTATTCGACTTACATCTGGAACGACTTACAACGAGTTCATAGGAAAGGAGCCCCGTCGTAAGTCCGGGACTACCCCTAGTGCAGATACTTCGGACAACAGTGTGGCAGTTCCCTATAAAGTTACATACACCCTTACACTTACCTTATTACTCAATAATCCCACTTAAAGATATTTATCCAAGAGAAATAAAAACGTATGTCAACACAGGCTTGAACACCTTATTCATAATAGTGAAAAACTGGAAATAACACAAATATTTATCAAGAGGTGAATGGATAAACTAATCGCACCACATTCGTACATTAAAATAGTATTCAGCATTGAAAAGGAATGAAATACTGATACATGTCAACATATGAATGAAAGAGTACAGTCTTATGCCAAGAAAAAGAAGACAGACATAAATGAATACATATTGCATGATTCCACTTTATGTGAATTTCTAGAATATGCAAAACTGATCTGCAATGAGTAAAAAGGTGAGGTTCTGAATGATTGAAAACAGGCATGTGAAAAATATCTGGGATGATAAAAATGTTCTATGTTTTGACTAGGGAAATGGTTGTACAGATAAGTAGTAATCATCATATGTATATATGTATCAATCTCATGAAATTGTTCACATGCATTTTATTGTGTGTAATGTATACCTTGGAGCCCTGGTGGCCCAGTGGTTATAAGTTTACCTCCCAAAAGGTTGGCAGTTTGAATCCACGAGCCACTCCTTGGAAACCCTATGGAGCAGTTCTACTGTGTCTTATAGGGTCACTATGAGACAAAATTGACTAGGTGGCAACAGTTTGATTAGTTTTTAATGTATACCTCAATAAAATAGATTTTAAAAGTTAAAAAACAAACACTATATCGTCATTCAATAATTATATATAGCTCAATTCTGGTAAAATACTTACTGTGAGATAGCAAGTGAGCCAGTAGTTGGATTTTAAAAGACAAGGCTCCCTTACTGCTTTTCCCAATAGCAAAAGCGTTTCCAAGTGGCCCTTGCCTCATAGGTGAATGTAACTCTGTTAATGTATTACAGTAACAAAACGAGGAACAGTGACCATTGGTTGGACTCCCATTCATGGTGACCTCATGTGTTGTCGAGTAGAATTGGACTCCATAGTGTTTTCAATAGCTGTGATCTTTCTGAAGTAGGTTGCCAGGCCTTTCTTTCAAAGCACTTCTGGATGGATTCAAACCATCAACTTGTTGGTTAGTGGCTAGTGTTTAACAATTTGCACCAAACAGGGGCTCCTGCGTATTATATTAAGCAGTATTCTATAGCATGCACTGTTCTAGATGCTTTACTAACATGATTTCATTCAAACTTTTTTTTCATTTTTTGCTTTATTGTGCTTTAAGTGAAGGTTTACAGTTCAAGTCAGTTTCTCATAGAAAAATTTATACACACATTGCTATGTCACCCTAGCTGCTCTTCCAATAATGTGACAGCACACTCCTCCTTTCCACCCCAGATTTCCCATGTCCATTCAACCAGCTCCTGACCCTCTCTGACTTCTCATCTTGCCTCTGGATAAGAGCTGTGCATTTAGTCTCACGTATCTACTTGAGCTAAGAACTCTCTTCACGAGTATCATTTTATGTACCATAGTCCAGTCTAATCTCTGTCTGAAGAGTTGGCTTCGGGAATGACTTCAGTTCTAGGCTAAAAGAGAGTCCGGGGGCCATGTCTTCCAGGATCCCCCCAGCCTCAGTTGGATCATTAAGTCTGGTCTTCTTACTAGAATTTGAGTTCTGAACCCCACCTTTCTCTTGCTCTATCAGGGACACTCTGCTCTGTTCCCTGTCAGGATGGTCATTCTCCTCTCAGGCTGATGGAATCTCTGCTTTATGTGGCCCTTTCTGTCTCTTGGGCTAATATTTTCCTTGTGTCTTTGGTGTTCTTCATTCTCCTTTGCTCCAGGTGGGTTGGGACCAATTGATGCATCTTAGATGGCCACTTGCTAGCTTATAAGACCCCAGATGCCACTCACCAAAGTAGGATGCAGAACATTTTCTAAATAAACTTGGTTATGCCAATTGACCTAGATGACCCTGAAACTATGGTCCCCAGACCCCTGCCCCTGGTATTCTGTCCCTCAAAATGTTTGGTTGTATTCAAGAAACTTCTTAGCTTTTGGTTTAATCCAGTTGTGCTGACTTCCCCTGTATTGTGTGTTATCCTTCCCTTCACCTAAGATAATTCTTATCTACTATCTAGTTAGTGAATACCCATCTCCCTCTCTCCCTACCCTCATAAACATCAAAGACTGTTTTCTTCTGTGTTTAAACCGTTTCTTGAGTTCTTATAATAGTCTTATACAATATTTGTCCTTTTGTGACTGACTAATTTCACTCAGCATAATGCCTTCCAGATTCCTCCATGTTATGAGATGTTTCACAGATTCATCCTTGTTCTTTATCGTTGCATAGTATTCCATCGTGTGAATATACCATAATTTGTTTATCCATTCGTCCATTGATGGTCACCTAGGTTGTTTCCATCTTTTTGCTATTGTGAACAGTGCTCCAACGAACATGGCTATGCATATATCTATTCATGTGACGGCTCTTACTTCTCTAGGATATATTCCAAGGAGCTAGATTTCTGGATCATATGGTACTTCTATTTCTAGCTTCTTAAGGAAGTGCCAAATTGATTGTGGTTGTGCCATTTTACATTCCCACCAACAGCGTGTAAGTGTTCCAGTCTCTCCATATCCTCTCCAGCATTTATTATTTTGTGTTTTTTTGATTAATGCTAGCCTTGTTGTGGTGAAAAGATATCTCATTATAATTTTGATCTGCATTTCTCTAATGGCTAATGATCATGAGCACTTCCCTCATGTATCTGGTAGCTGCCTGAATGTCTTCTTTGGTGAAGCACCTGCTCATATCCTTTGCACATTTTTTAATTGAATTGTTTGTCTTTTTGTTGTTGAGGTTTTGCAGTTTCTTGTAGATTTTAGAAATTAGATGCTAATGGGATTTGTCATAGCCAAATATTTCTTCCCAGTCTGTAGGTTGTCTTTTTACTCTTTTGGTGAAGTCTCTTGATGAGCATAAGTGTTTGATTTTTAGGAGCTCCTAGTTTCTCTTCTGGTGTTTGTGCATTGTTAGTAATGTTTTGTATTGTGTTTATGCCATGTATTAGAGCTCCTAGTGTTGTCCCTATTTTTTCTTCCATGATCTATATCGTTTTAGATTTTATATTTAGCTCTTTGATCCATTTTGAGTTAATTTTTGTGCATGATGTGAGGTCTGGGTCTTGTTTCAGTTTTTTGCAGATGGATATCCAGTTAAGGCAGAGCCATTTGTTAAAGAGACTTGTGTTTTCTCCAATTAATGGACTTTGGACTGGTCATAGGTGGATGAATTTACATCAGGATTCTCAATTCTCTTCCATTGGTCTACTTATCTGTTGTTGTTCCAGTACCAGGCTGTTTTGACTACTGTGGCTGTATTGTACGTTCTAAAATCAGGTAGTGTGAGGCCTCCCATTTTGTTCTTCTTCTTGACTAACGCTTTACTTATCTGGGGTCTCTTTCCTTCCCATATGAAGTTGGTGATTTATTTCTCCATCTCATTAAAAAATGCCGGTGGAATTTGGATCAGGATTGCATTGTATCCGTAGATCGCTTTGGGTAGCATAGATATTTTCACAATGTCGAGTCTTCCTATCCATGAGCAAGGTATGTTTTTCCACTTATGTAGGTCTCTTTTGGTTTCTTGCAGTAGTGTCTTGTAGTTTTGTTTGTATATGTCTTTCATGTCTCTGGTTAGATTTATTCCTAAGTATTTTATATTCTTGGGGGCTATTGTAAATGGTATTGATTTGGTGATTTCCTCTTTGAAGTTCTCTTTGTTGGTGTAGAGGAATCCAACTGATTTTGGATGTTTGTCTTGTATCCTGATACTTTGGTGAAATCTTCTATTAGTTCCAGTAGTTTTCTTGTGGATTCCTTGAGGTTTTCTGTGTATAAGATCATATCGTCTGCAAACAGAGATACTTTGACTTCTTCTCTACCAATTTGGATGCCTTTTCTGTCTTTTTCTAGCCTAATTGCTTTGGCTAGGACCTCCAGCACAATTTTGAATAAGAGTTGTGATAAAGGGCATCCTTGTCTGGTTCCTGTTCTCAAGGGGAATGCTTTCAAACTCTCTCCATTCAGGATGATGTTAGCTATTCACTTTGTATAAATGCCCTTAATTATGTTGAAGAATTTCCCTTCTATTCGTATTTTGTTGAGAGTTTTTATCATGAATGGGTGTTGGACTTTGTCAAATGCCTTTTCTGTATTGGTTGATACGATCATGTAGTTATTTTCTTTTGTTTTATTAATGTGATGGATTACTTTGATTGTTTTTCTAATGTTGAACAATCCCTGCATACCTGGTATAAATCCCACTTGATCATGGTAAATCATTTTTTTGATATATTGCTGAATGCTATTGGCTAGAATTTTATTGAGCATTTTTGCATTAATGTTCGTGAGGGATATTGGTCTCTAATTTTCTTTTTTTGTGGTGTCTTTACCTGGTTTTGGTATCAAGGTTATGCTGGCTTCATAGAATGAGTTTGGGAGTATTCCATCCTTTTCTATGCTCTGAAACACCTTTAGTAGTAGCAGTGTTAATTCTTCTCTGAAAGTTTGGTAGAATTGTCCAGTGAAGCTGTTCAGACCAGGGCTTTTTTGTTGTTGTTGTTGAGAGTTTTTTAATTACCTTTTCAATTCTTCTTTTGTTATGGGTTTATTCAGTTGTTCTACCTCTGTTTGTGTTAGTTTAGGTAGGTAGTGAGTCTCTAGAAGTTCGTCCATTTCCTCTGGGCTTTCAAATTTGTTAGAGTACAATTTTTCATACTATTCTGTTATGACTGTTTTAATTTCAGTTGGATCTGTTGTGATATTGCCCATCTCATTTCTTATTTGGGTTATTTGCTCCTCTCCTGTTTTTCTTTTGTCAGTTTGACCAGTGGTTTATCAATTTTGTGGGTCTTTTCAAAGAATCAGTTTTTGGTCTTGTTAACTGTTTCGATTGTTTTTCTATTCTCTATTTCATTTAATTCTGCTTTAATTTTTATTATTTGGTTTCTTCTGGTGCCCAAGGGCTTCTTTTGCTGCCCTCTATTTGTTCGAGTTGTAGGGTTAATGTTTTGATTTTGGCCCTATCTTCTTTCTGGATGTGTGCATTTATTGCTATAAATTGACCTATAAGTACTGCTTTTGCTGTGTCCAAAAGGTTCTGGTAGGATGTGTTTTCATTCTCATTTGATTCTGTAAATTTCTTTATTCCATCATTAATTCCTTCTGTAATCCAATAGTTTTTGAGCAAGGTGTTGTTTAGTTTCCATGTGCTTGTTTTTTTTTTCCTTGCTTTTTGTGTTATTAATTTCCACTTTCGTGGCTTCTTGGTCAGAAAAGATGCTTTGTAATATTTCGATACTTTGTATTCTGTTGAGGCTTGCTTTATTGGCTTATATGTGTTCTATTCTGGAGAATGTTCCTTGTGGGTTGGAAAAGAAAGTACACTTGTCTGTTGTTGGGTGGAGTTTCGGTACATGTCTATGAGGACAGGTTGGTTGATTGTGGCAATTGTATCTTCCATTTCTCTTTATTGAGCTTCTTTCTGGATATTCTGTCCTTCACTGAAATTGGTTTGTTGAAGTCTCCTGCTATTATCGTGGAGCTGTCCATCTCTCTTTTCAATGCCGTTGGAGTTTGTTTTATGTATTTTTGAGCCCTGTTGTTGGGTGCATAAATATTTATTATGGTTATGTACTCCTGGTGTATTGACCCTTTAATTATTATATAGTGTCTTGCCTTCTCCTTTGTGATGGATTTTGCTTTAAAGTCTGTTTTGTCAGAGATGAATATTGCCACTCCTGCTCTTTTTTATTGTTGTTTGCTTGATATATTTTTTTCCATCCTTTGAGTTTTAGTTTGTTTGTGTATTTGAGTCTAAGGTGTGTCTCCTGCAGGCAGCATATAGACAGATCATGTTTTTTTATCCATTCTTCCATTCTCTGTCTCTTTATTGGTGCATTTAGTCCATTTACATTCAGCGTAATTATTGATAGGTATAAGTTTAGTGCTGTCATTTTGATGTATTTTTGTGTGTGTGTGTTGTTGACAGTTTTCTTTATTCCACTTAATTTTCTGTACTGAGTCATTTTTCTTTATGTATTTTCTTTTCACCTTTTCATTGTTTTTGATTTTGTATTTCCTGAGTCTTTATGTTTTTCTCATTTTTTATTTTGACATGTAGGATTGTTAGTTTCCTTTGTGGTTACCTTAATATTTACCCCTATTTTTCTAAGTTTAAACAAATCTTTTATTTGTTTATATCTCCTTGACTGCTTGTCCATTTGACAGATCTATGACTACATTATTTAGTCTCTCTTTTCTGTTTTAATGTTGTCATCTTTTACGTATTGATGTCTCTGTTTCCCTATTTTCAGCATTTTAGCTTTGATTTATTTTTGTGGCTTCCCTATCTTGGTTTATATCTGGTTGCTCTGTCTTGTGTTCTAGTCTTGGGTTGCTATCTGATGTTATTGATTTTCTAACCAGAGGACTCCCTTTAGTATTTCTTGTAATTTTGGTTTGGTTTTTACAAATTCCCTAAACTCCTGTTTATCTGTAAAGGCCCTAATTTCACCATTATATTTGAGAGACAGTTTGCTGAATATGTAATTCTTTGCTGGCAATTTTTTTTTCCTCGAAGGCTTTGTATATGTCATCCCATTACTTTCTTGCCTGCATGGTTTCTGCTGAGTTGTCTCAGCTTAGTCTTATTGACTCTCCTTTGTAGATGACTTTTCATTTATACCTAGCCACTCTTAAAATTCTCTGTTTATCTTTGGTTTTTGGCAAGTTTGATTATATGTATTGGTGACTTTCTTTTGGGATCGACTTTGTGTGGGGTTCGACGAGCATCTTGGATAGATATCTTCTGCTCTTTCATGATATCAGGGAAGTTTTCTCCCAACAAATCTTTAACAATCCTGTCTGTATTTTCTGTTATCCCCCCGCCCCTGTTCTGGTACTCCAATCACTCGTAGGTTATTCCCCTTAATAGAGTTCCACATAATTCTTAGGGTTTCTTCATTTTTTTAAATTCTTTTATCTGATTTTTGCTCACATAAATTGTTGTCAAGTTCTTTGTCTTTAATCTCACTAATTCCTACTTCCATTGCCTCAGTTCTGTTCTTATGACTTTCTATTGAGTTGTCTAATTCTGCAATTTTATTATTAATCTTTTGGATTTCTATTTGCTGTGTCTCTATGGATTCTTGCAGCCTGTTAAATTTGTCATTGTCCTCTTGTATAACTTTATTAAGTTCCTCTGTTGCTTTGACTGTATGTTCCTTGGCTTGGTCTGCATTTTGCTTGATCTGCTTCCTGATCTCTTGAAAAGCTCTACATATTAATCTTTTGAATTCTACCTCTGGTAATTCCAAGAAATTCTCTTCCTCCAGGAGGTTTCTTGGTTCTTTGTTTTGGTCGCTTGCTGAAGCCATCATGTTCTGCCTCTTTATGTGATTTGATATTGACTGTTGTCTCTGAGCCATCAATAAGTTATTATATTCATTTATTTTATGTTTGCTTACTGTGTCCTAGCTTCTTGTTTTGTTTTGTTTTGTTTTGATATGCCCAAATAGGCTGTTCGTGTGAGCAAGTTTTTATTATTGGTGCCTTTGAAGCTCTAACATCCTGTCACCAAGTGGTTAGATCTGTTACTAGGTATGTGACATTGGGAATCCATTTACTTTTCTTGTATGGATTCAGTCCAGGTGTTCAGATAATTGGTCACCAAGCGTGTGGTGGAGGCTCTCACCTACAGTCCTAGACAGGCAGGGGTGATTGGAGTAGGTACAGGTATCTGGCTGCAGTAGGGGGTCACGCGCTGAGCAAGGCAGAGGGCTGACGGCTGCCCCTGAGTGTCTGGGAGGAAAGTGTGTCCCTGTTCCCTAGAATGCGTAGTTGAGTGGGTTTTGCAGCCAGACTATGGGCACCCCGTGCTGTTGGCTGTAAGGACTTGGAGGCACCGCTTATTCTTGGACCCATATAGCACATGGCTAGGTGGCTTGGGTGGTGCCACCAGTCCTCAGGCCCCTGATGTGAGTGGGGGGGACCCTGCTTAATGGGCAGAGTGGTATCAAATTTTACGAACCTGCCACTCCATCACATAGCTGATACAGTGAAGTTAGGCTTCAGGTATATACCATGTTATAACAGCATAATGAGGGCCTATGCTGCTGAAATGGGCCCACACAGGTCTATGCAGGGGTGAAACGCATTCAAAGTCTGTGGACCCCTTGTATCTGTGCCTAGGCAAAAGAGCTGTGCCTGCCCTGAGTTCCCAGCTTAGGGGAGCTGGCAGATTTTTTTTTCCCCGTTTGTTAATCTGTTCTGTCTCCAAGGCCAAGAGAATGGCTCATAGAGCATGACTGGTCCCACTTCTGGCCCAGGGGATGTGGCAATTGCTGAAGCCAGCCGGGCACCTGGTGCAGAGTGAGGGGGGGAGCAGGTAAAGGGGAGAGAGGTTCTTCTCAAATGGAGTGTTTTTTTTATCTGCACAGTAAGTTAAACATATATACTTACTGTCTGGTGATTGAGCATCGCTTTTCACTGGCTCTGGAGGCCTGAGCAGACTCTCCGCCGCTCGGTCTCTTCCAACATGTAAAACGTGTCCTGAACACCACTGCTTGCCTCACCATGCACGACAGCCAATCCGACCTGCAGGCCACCATCTCTTGCCAGGTCAAGTCTGGCAACTCCTTGCTGCTTCCAAACCATCTCTCCCTCCCCTGCCACTCAGTCTGATTCCTCAATTTTGCCTTTGATGTTCAGCGCTCTAGATTGTCATATATAATCGATTGTTTTGGGGGGTCTTTGTGGTAAGAGGGACCACTAGAAGTGTCTGACTGCTCCACCATCTTGGCTCCGCCCTGATTTCATTCAATCTTGTTTGAAACTGGTGTCATTATCCTCACTTTCCACAAAGGGAAAGGAACTCTGAAACGATATATGAGTTCAAATGGCTAATGTATAATAGAGGCCAGAGTCAAATTCATGCTGATTCCAAAGCCACGCTCTTTTCTACTCCAACTTTTCTGATTTTGGTGTTTCAGGGAATAAAATACTGAGCTACGTGACTCAATCTCACTTAGGATAAAAGGAGAGAGAGTTACAGTGTACTTTTGGTGATACAGGTTTATGACAAGACACCCAGAAATGTGGTTTAGCACACAAATATGACTTCATCTGCAGCATACTCACCTTGCTTCCACTAATCAACCTGGGTTGGGACCTGGAAAACCCCTCAGTGTCACTCAGCATAAAACAAGCTGAACTCAAACGATCCACTTTCTCTGTTTACCTAGCAAACATGCTTGCTCAAAAATTGGATTCAGCTGGGCACAATGGCTACCATTCGGCATTGAATTCCTTATTGGGAAGAGTTAGCTCCAAGCCACCTCATAGGTGACTGAATTCCCCTACGTGGCAGCCTCCACAATCTAAGTCACTCTGGTCTTGATATCCCAGGATTCACTTTATGCACAAAGCACATTGAATGAATTATAGCAACTAGAACCTGGTAAAAGGGAAGGTATCTTCATTTCTCCCAAAAGGGCCACATGCCCCCAGCAGTGGAGGTTCAGCTGGTCATAGGTACACTGCTTGCAGAGAGTTAGGAGTAATGATCCCTGTTCTAAGACACTCTGGACTCACAGAACTATAAAATATGGAAACTAAGAGTGGTGTCAATGTTCCGTTGTGGAATATGTCCTATTTTTATAAACTAAAACTAGATACTTACATACGTAATCTATTAATCCATCAAAATATTTAGTGAACACCTATTATCAAACTGGAAGAAAATATTTTTGTTGCATAAAAAGCTAACTGTTACTTAAAAGCAATAAACGATATGTGCCTGAAGAGAGCACAAACCATAAATAATACATTTGTTGAAAGGATGAAGCATTTTAGGCTGGAGTATTCAAAGAAAGTTCTGTGGGAAGCTTTGAGTATAAAAATGGGATTAGGGAATGCATTCCATGAAGGGCAGAATGGTGTTTTCAAAGACAAAGGATAAGCCAAACCTTTGGTATGGATCTACTAATTCTTCTCATGCTTTTCCTACTCAGTGTTCTAACAATTTCTAAAACCAATTCTTGCTTTTCTTTGCAGGTGTGAGACACAAATTCCCACCACGCCCAACTCGCTGAGTGACCTGGGGCAAGTCATTTAACCTTCTTAGATTCATGTTCTGAATTTATAACACAAGACCGACATCAGCTAGCAGTTTAATCTGAGCATTAAGGGATCAAAAGTGTGCAAAAGAAACAAGCACAGTGCCTGGAACATAGAAGTTAACCTAGAAATATTATTTCCTTCCCTTTTTTTAATTAACCCCAAGACATTTTAAATTTATGGAGGAAAAGAATACTTGACTGGGAGGGAGACCTGAGCTCTAGTCAATCCAGAAGCTGGATTGAACCTAGGTTTGCCTCAGTTTCTCTATGTGAAATGAGGAGGCTGGCCAGGAACTCTTAAGGTTCTTTCCAGAGAAATGGTTCCCAAATTTGTACTGTGAACATCACTCCAAAACCAAACCCATTGCTGTTGAGTCGCTTCTAACTCATAGCGACCCTAAAGGACAGAGTAGAACTGCCCCATAGGGGTACCAAGGAGCGGCTGGGGGACTCCAACTGCCGACCTTTTGGTTAGCAGCCATACTTCTTAACCTCAGGTACTGTTTTACTATCTAAAGCAATGAAGAGAGATGAGCGGCGCCGCCAGAGGTCTCGCATTCCCCTATCGCCCTTTTCATTACCGGGAGAGTGTGCTGGAAAATACTGTTTTTCTGGAAAGCACATCTTCCAACTGGCACAGCTCTGACTCCGGCAAAGCTCTCCAAAATTAGCCCTGAGAAAAGGCAAAGGAGATCAGAGCCCGCAGGACCATCACACCGAAGAGACAAGGATTCTGGGAGTAGGTACTTCACCAGCTCTATGCAGCTGTGTGGGGAAAACAACATGCTTGATGAATTTTTTTCTTTCTCAGAGCAAAGAAACATTTTTTGTGTTACTTGTTTGCAGCCTGAGTGGGAGTTTTAATAAACAAGACGCTCTTCTCCCGTCACAGGCAGGGCCACACTGCCACCTGCTGGCCCTCTGCTTCTTGACACCAAGCAATGTTTTCCAAGGCCAAAGCAATGGAGACTTTCCCAGATAGCCTATTTAGATATGCAAGAAAATATCAATAATTTCTAATTTATTAATTCTGATTCTATGATAAAATATTGACTGTCTTATGGGAGAAAAAATGTTTCAAAAAATAATTCCTTCTGTGGATATGCAGGGTTGCCCACATTAGATAAATCTTGACTAAAATTAGTAGCTGAGGATATTTGAGGATTCCTTCAACAATTTAAATCATTCACTTAGGTGCACTAGGCATTTTTTATTACATAATAGTATTAGCAACACATTACATTATGTGAGGTTGTCGAGGTTGTTTAGAACTTATTCACTTACTGTCTGTATATACTGTCCTTTATGATCTGAGCCCTGGTGGTACATTGGTTAAGGGCTACGGCTGCTACCAAAGGGTCGACAGTTTGAATCCATTAGCAGCTCCTTAGAAACCCATGGGGCAGTTCTACTCTGTCCTATATATAGGGTCACTATCAGTTGGAATCAAATGGACAGCAACGGGTTTTTTCACTGGTACTTTACGGGTTTTACACTAATAAAACTTCATTCTTTTTAAATACTTCCGGCATTTGCTATCAGTAATTCAGATTTGTCCTCATTAATTCACACAATTCGGTTCTGTGATTACTACTATTTGAACAGTGCAGAGGTTAAAAGTTAATACAGATATAAATGGAAAAGGCTCTGTAATTTTATCAGGAAAATGGTCTGAGGCTAAGAGTTCAGGAATATTTTATCTGAAATGGCTTTTGTGCTTCTCTAGCACCGACAGTGTTCTTTGGTTCTGGAATCTCTAATGTCTTTCAGTCTCTTTCACCAACTGTTCAGTGTACATGTTCGGTACAGGTGTCTACACTAGTAAAAACTGAAACCAAACCCACTGCCGTTGAGTCGATTCCAACTCATAGTGACCCTATAGGATGGAGTAGAACTGCCCCATAGGGTTTCCAAGGAGCGGCTGGTGGATGCAAACTGCTGACCTCTTGGTTAGCAGCCAAACTCTTAACCACTGGCTACCAGGATTTGGTATTTACCTTAGTGTATAATATTTCGCAGTGAAGTAACCAACTTAAATTTTCACCTTGAAATTTGGTCTATGATACAAATAATTTTAATATTCTTATAGCAAATCATTTAGTTCCACATTGTCCTGAATTTCTCCATTTTCAAGCTTGAGTTTGGCTTTTGAATTGCATAACCAAAGGGTCCATTAAAATCTTGTGTTTGGCTCTATTTTTCACTCCATCCCTCCAGCAACAAGAAGAAAAAATTCTTGCCATTTCCAGCCAACAAGGCTTTTAAAAATATTGATGTCCAGTTTCAGATCACCCCATTTCATAAGCCTAATGGGGCAAGAAACAGAATTTACTCATATCCAACTTAACTTCCCCTTGGTGTGCCCTTGTCCTCTCTGTCTGCTCAGGACATGAATAAAGAGACCAGTCATGTCAAGATCCCACCTACCTAGGGCAGAGCGTCCAGTAAGTGTCTCAGCAAACCAGAGTACTCTCACGTACTGGTCACACCACTCCCTGGACTCATACGTACTGCCTTGTATGTGTACTAGGCCACACTCTGTCTGGGAGGAAATGTAGTAGAGGGGACATAAACCAGACTTTGGAGAGCCTCCCATTAGTTTTGCATCCCAGTTCTTCCACTTACTAGCTCTGTCCATACTGTCGCCATCAAATCGATTCCAACTCATTGCAACCCCATGCATTACGGAGTAGAATTGAGCTTCACAGAGCTGTCTCGGCAGTAATCTTTATGGAAGCAGATTGCCAGGCCTTTCTTCTGTGGCACCACTGGGAGGGTTCAAACTGCCAACCTTTTGGTCATTAGCAGAACGCAAACCACTTGCGCCGCAAAGGGAGCCCTCGGGAAATCACATAACTCCTTTGAGCTTCTGTTTCCTCATTTATAAAATAGGGCTAATGCTACCTGTCTCAACAGTACCTACCTCCATACTGTTATTGAAGGCACAAAGACAAGATAATAATAATACATTCCATCTATGGAGTCCTTGTTATGTGCTGGGCAATGTACTAAACACCTCACACGTGCTAACTTACCTGATTCTCACAATAGGCTGTTTATTATCATTATCGCCATTTTACAGATAAGGTACCGAGAGAAAGGACAGGCTAAGTCATTTCCACAAGGTCACAAAGCTCAGTTATGGTATAGGTGGGTCTCACGCCTAATCAGATCTGACTCCGAAGGAGAAGCTCATTTCATGACATCACCCAGGTCATGCCTAGTACATAGTAAATGGGCAACACATTATAAGCATTCTGTTAGCCAAGCACACAGACCAAATTTCAGAAACCTGACTTTCCCTTCATCCCTGGCACTGGGCTGTCTATATAGTAGGCTTTAGGGATTATGTTTTGCTTGCTTTCTTGTGTATATAGCTATTTCTTGTGTGTATAGGTATTTCAATAACAAATACATGCACACTTATCCCAAGAGAGCCATCTCTCCTTATCCACACCTGGATGCTCTCAGTGAACTGACTGAGCTCTGAGAACCCAGAATCAGAAAGACTCTGGTTCACACAAGTTGCATGTCCTTAAGCAAGTTGCTTAAGTACCTAAGGCTCAGTTTCCTTATGTGTAAAATGAGGATACTAATAGCAGCAACCGCAGCGAGTTCCTGCGATCTTTACATGAAATGAGATGTGCAGAACACTGAGCACAGCACCAGGCACATAGTAAGCGCTCATTCCCACTAGTAGGAGTGGACACATTATGCCTGGTGTTTCCACGGAGAAGCAACGCTACTGAAATGGCTGTAATCCCCTGTGCAGACTGATTGCCAGAGCCTTCAGTTAGGCAATCGTATTTTCAGCCCTTCCTTCAGCCTGCTCCTGCTCTCGTTTGAAAAACAGCGAGTGAAATCCGCCTACCCATAACACAGAGTCAGAATAATCACTCTGATTTAAAAGTTAGACATTTCACTAGCTTGGCATTATCCTTGGAGATTTAGCAGCCCAGACTGAGTAGACTTTGCCTCTCATCATTGTCAAACGTGGCTTCTGAGCACCCTACCCTGTGACACACGAATTGGCTACAGCACGAAGGTGTCACCGGAGCAATGGCAAGGCAAGGGCAGTGAAAAATCAGTGGCTTCAGATATGCCTGCTGCAAAAACCAGCCCAATGAAGATTAACCCACCTCTTTAATCACAATTTTATATTCCAGAATCTTCACCTGACAGAAATGATAATCGTTTGGTTCATTGATTTCAGGATTAATCACTGAAGTTAATCTTGGCATGTATAGATTCCATTTCTGCTGGCTGTAACTAAAGTGTTCAAATTACTTATTCCAACTTTGACAGGAATGGGTTCCCAAAACAAAGAAAGTCACAGATGAGCTATTACACCTGACAGCTCTGCACAGCACCTAATGACAGCCCTGACTACCCATTCCTGGGTAAGAGGGGCCCTTAATAGGGAAGAATCAAGCACCTGTTCTTGCTATTATACACTGGTGTTTTATAAAGTTGATCCATCAGTGTCTTGAAGAATTGGAGGTAGTTTTAGCTCATAGAATCTGAACTCAAAATTTGGCTGCACAGGCAAGAAAACCATTTTGGCAACACAGTAAAACAGGTCCATTTTCTCCAATTTGACTTCTATCAGAAAACACCAGCATGTATTACCTTGCAACCCTACAGAGTATCATGATGCTGACCATTAGCCAGCAGAAGCTTCATTGCGAAAGTAAAACTGGTAAAGTGACAACCCAGTGAACTGTCCCCTTCCTTAACTTGTCATACAAACATCTGGTAGAGGCAATAGACTATCTTGTGACTCATTGCATTGGGTAAATCTGCTGCAAAAGACCTCTTTAAAATGTTGAAAAGCAAAGATGTCACCTTGAAGACTAAGGTGCACCTGACCCAAGCCGTGGTGTTTTCTATCTCCTCATATGCATGTGAAAGCTAAATAAGGAAGACAGAATAAGAATTGATACCTTTGAATTATGGTGTTGGCAAAGACTATTGAATACCATGGACTGCCAAAAGAACAAACAAATCTGTCTTGGAAGGAGTACAACCAGAATGCTCCTTAGAAGCAAGGACGGCGAAAGTATGTCTCATAAACTTTGGACATGTTATCAGAAGGTATCAGTCCCTGGTAAAGTAGAAGGTCGGCGAAAAAGAAGAGGACCCTCAGTGAGATGGACTGACACAGTGGTTGCAACAATGGACTCAAACATAACAATGATTGTGAGGATGGCCAGGACCAGGCAGTGTTTCATTTTGTTATTCGCTATGAGTCGGAAGCAACTCGACGGCACCTAACAACAACAACTATAAGTACCTCCGAAATGAGACAATAAGAAACACACAGAGCCACCTATGAAATACTCCTGTCAAACCATCAAAGATGAATCTGATCAAGCATCTAGATCTAACTTTCAGTTTACAGGAATCATAGAGAATACGGGGATACGTTAAATAACACTATGTGGATGCCATCGGTCAGGAAGAGAATGCTGGAAATTTATGGAACAAGTGGCATTATTTCATCAACAAACATGGCAAGAAAAAAGAGGCAATGGTCTCTGATTGCTCTGCCTGATTCATGGTGGTTTCAAGAAACGTGAGTCCACTCTCAACTGCTGCGATAGAATCCTCAACTTTGGCTAAGACAGTCAACCCAACTCCTCCAGTGAGTGTTTAACAATTGGTCATGTAATCCAAGAATTCTAAACTAATACAACCAAAGTAAATTTCAGGACTTCTGCTGAAAAATAGGAGTCAACATAAAATGGGCACACCTGCCCAAAAGCAAAGACGAGAAGGCAGGAAGGAACAGGAAAACTGGACAAATGGAAACAGGGAACCCAGGGTGGAGAAAGGGAGATTGTTGACACATTGCAGGGTTGGCAACCAATATCACACAAAAAAACTTATGTATTAACTGTTTACTGAGAAACGAATTTTCTCTGTAAACTTTCACCTAAAACATTATATATATATATACATATATATATATATATATATGTTCTATCTTCCAGGACTTTTCAGTGTGCACATGTAAGATCTAGAATTTCTGTAAGTTCTGTAAATTTTTTAACCATAAGGGAAGCAATTCTGAGGATTAAGCTAATATAGAGAGTTAGACAGAGCTGAGGGCATCACAGAAGGAAGGAGCTGGAACCTTAAAGAAACTGTCCTGGGATCCTATAACATAGCTCTTTTTAGTTATGTTAATTAATTTAAAAAACTTAAGTTACCCTTGAGTCGATTCCAACCGAGACCCTATATATTTTAGAGTAGAACTCTTCCCCATAGGATTTTTGATGCTATGATCAGAAGTATATCACCATGACTTTCTTCCAAGGCACCTATGGGTGGATTTGAACTGTCAACCTTTTGGTTAGTAGCCAAGTATGTTAACCGTTAGCACGACCCCATGAATCTCATGTTAGCTAATACATCCCCTTTACTCCATGAACCTGTTTGACTTGAGGAGTCCCATAATTTGCAGAAATCCTGCCACTGGGATTTGAACATAGGTAGTTTGCTTCTGGAGACTGCAATACTAGGCAATTCCACCTTTCCAAGGAATAGGTCAAGAAAGAAAAGAGTCAGGTATGGCACTTATCAGACACTAGTTTTCCTAACTGATTATGTCAC
Source organism: Trichechus manatus latirostris (assembly GCF_000243295.1). Classification (NCBI taxonomy): domain Eukaryota; kingdom Metazoa; phylum Chordata; class Mammalia; order Sirenia; family Trichechidae; genus Trichechus; species Trichechus manatus. The sequence goes on along the minus strand of NW_004443940.1, from coordinate 2,871,197 downwards.
TCACCCATTTTAAGGAGGAGAAAAACAGGCATTTAAGCCATGAAAGCTATAACTAAGCAATGAGACATTCGACTCATTTTGTTTGTTTGTTTTGTCTTTGTTTTTAACTGATGCATGTGTTTGACAACTTTCAGAACGTTGATATTCCTTATGATTCCAGTAAATTATTGTATCCATTTTTCTGGTAGGTTTTTTCTTTTCTTCCCTCGTTAGTCCTATTTTCAATTAATTCAACTATTTAGGTCAGTAAATGTGTATTGCTTCCTACTGTGAGGGAGTTGGCACTGTTCAAAGTGACGTTGGCTCAAAGACAAACGTGATGTGGTCTCTTCCCTGAAAGAGCTCATGTCCTATTAGAGGAAGCACACACATACCAAAAATAGAGAAAGAAAAAGAAAAAATCCTCAAAACTGTATCATAACTTCCATTAAATAGTTACACACAAAGAAGAGAGGGTGGGAAATCTGATGACAGTGCATCACTCAAGCCTCATCGTTTATGCCATTATTTTTCCACAAGTTGGACCATCAGCAGATCCCAACAAAAGGCATTAGAAAAAAATATGACGCAGATTACAATGTCATTTTTCATTTGGGCAAGAGCAGCAAATAGCCTGTATTATTGCCCATATTAGAGATTAAAAAATTAGGCAAAATAAGCTTTTTACCTTAAAGGTAAACAGGAAAAAGAAGAGGGAACCACATAAAAAATTACCTCCATGCTGAAATTCCTTTGGACTGAATTGTAATGTTCTGCCCTTAACGCTGCTGTATTTTCAGTTACTGGTCATTGGCTTTAGCTCTTGCTCCCCGAGGTCAGAGAACACATGGTCTTAGATTTCCATTCAGTCTAGTAATAATACTAAACTCCACCCGACCACCTAAAAAAAAAAAAAAAAAGGTCCAACTTTTCATGGATCTCCTATCCTAATTCCTCTGCATTTATCTATTCAAGACACTTCTGAATCATCACACAATAATCTATTTTGTAGAGTTTGATCAATTGATTCATCTGTAAGTTTTTTTTATAAATCCATTTTAGGTATACTTTGTATTTTCCTGTTCTACCTAAAGGTTCTCTCACTAACATATTTTAAATGACAATTTTTCAAATGTTCAAAAAACCACAATGGGACATTCACTTTAATTCACTTTACATCATAACACTATATAAATACACAGACGCACATACACACTCACATGCATAGAACTAAAACAAACGTATCATAGAACATTTGCCCTTAACTGATATTTGCTGTCTTATTCCATGTTTCTTTAAAATTCTGGTTGCAAACTACCAAACTGATTCCTCCACCCATAATGGTTTGAGAACACAGCTCTAAGTAGTCTAGTGAACCATGCAAATATGGACATCTTGTCCAACTTTGTAGCTTCTGATTTCAACTTGCTTACTTCTGAATTCTCCTATTTTCAACCAAAGGATATGTGAGATCTCTGTCAAATAATATTTAAAAAGTCTATCAAGTAAAGGGCTGGTATAGTAATACTTAGTTCTCCTCATCATAAAATATTTGGATATACACTATATATGTAACAAAATTCAGTTCATTCTATTATTTTTTTTACAAATATTTATGATGATTTCTAGTTACCTGTTACTCCCAGTTCCTCACAACAATAATTCACTATGCCTTGCTGCTTAATCATTTTAACATTGCTGGTTTCTGTTTGCTTTTCCTTGATGCCAACATATCATTAGTGACACAGACACGGAATCCAGAGAGTGATTTTCATTTCCATAATCATCGCCTATAGTTGCAAACATTGCTGTCAGAAATTTAATCTACAAATATTTCAGAAATTCTCCAATTCACAAAGTGGCTGCCCTTTTCTGTTTAATTTTATCTAACTAGATGTATATACAGCCCATAATTCTGACAAAGTGCACAAAATGAAATATTCATTAGAACCCCAAGTAGTGTGCCAAACTTTGTTTTTTAGCCATATGGTCCAAAGTCTCTGACTTCTTTAGCATTCACTGTTCATGCAAATTCTAATATTCTATCCAAAATATCTGCCAATCTACTTCTAAATTAAATTAAAATAAAACAAAAAACTTTCAACTTTGTTCTTGGCTCGCAGACCTGCAGAATAAGCCACAGTCGGGCTAGCTTGCAGCTGATTGGCTTAGCAATGGTTCAAAGAGCTCTTATAACCACTAAGGGTCCAACAGATCCCAAGATTCTGGTGCCTACAGAAGACCAGGAAGTAAGGCACCTCCAGGAGCTGGTTCAGATGGGCCCCTAATTCCACCTGTCAATTTTCCGTTGGCCCTAGAGGGCTTGTTCTTTCATTCATAATAGCATCTTCCCAAAGGTTTACCTTCCTCTTCCAGCTGCAACTTGCTTCTGCCAAAAACTCTCAGTAGACAACCTAGTCTTAGATTTCACCACCACTACAGTGGTTAACAGTTCAGCTGCTAACCAAAAGGTCGGCAGTTTGAATCCATCAGCTGCTCCTTGGAAACTCTATGAGGCCTTTCTACTCTGTCCTATAGGGTCACTATGTGTCGGAATGGAATCGATAGCAATGGGTTTTTGGTTTTTTACTACTAGCAACAAGTAACATCTATTAAGAGCTACCACATCTAGGCACAGTTTTAACTAATTTACTTGTGTTAATTTACCTAATACTCTTACCAGGCCTATAAGATAGAAACTGTTAGCATCTCTCTTTTATAGATGAGGAAACTGAGGCACTTTGAGGTCAAGCTAACTACTCATGATCATACAGCCACAATGTGGAAGAACAGAGACGTTAAGCAGAAAATGTGGCTCCAAAGGTGGTGCTCTTGACAGTGACTTTAAAATAGAGGATCTCGGGTAAGAGCTTGCTTAATCTCTCTCCTTTTTACATCTACATGTATCTCAACTAAACTAATGATACTCCCCACCTACACCTGGCTAGGGGTCTTTGGATGGCACAATTGGTTAAGTACCCTACTAGTAAATGATAAATTAGTGGTTCGAACCCACCCAGAGGCCCCTTGGAAGAAAGATCTAGTGATGTACTTCTGAAAGGTCATAGCTTTGAAAACCCTATGGAACAGTTCTACTCTGCACATGTGGGGTTACCATGAGGCAGAGTCGACTTGACAGTAGCTGGTTTGGTTTATGCCTGGCTACGTTCTCGAATTGGCCTCCTTCTATAGCCCCTTGCACCCTCTTTGCAAACCTTTCAAATTCTCTCTTACCAGCCCTTCAGTGTAAAAACTAAAGCTAAAACAAATAAATCCTACCCACAACTCTACCAAATCCTGAACTTTGGAATGCATCTCTTTCCTTCACAACTAAGCTTCTTAAAAAAGTAGTCTCTTCCTCAATCCTCAATGCCTTCATTTATTTACCTCAAATTTACTTGTAAATATACTGAAAGCAGTCTCAGAAGGGCCCTAAGGGCCTCTTTTTGTTAAGCCCAGTGTTTGTTGTCCTGTCCTAACTTCTCAGCTCAGCAAGCAGAATCTGGCATTGTTGAGTCCTCCTTCTTAAAAGTAGCTCCTTTAAACTCTGTGATTCTCTCTAGTTATTACCTTCCTGTTTTCAGAGTGTGCATTATCAAGAGTTTTCATGGACCTCTTTACTTCTTCTCTTTCCTTTTAACCATATTGGCGGCCACACTGCCTCCTATCCTCAGCTTCTTCTCTTGACTTAGATACTGACTCATACTCTCAACTATCACTCTTAGGCTACTAATTCCAAAATATGCATTTCCAGCCCTGATAGTTCATCTGAGCTCAAGACCAAATGATATCAACTTCCTCTGGAGGTAAAAAGAACGCATTTAGGTGTTTTGTGGGGAACTCAATTTTAAGGATAAATCAAGCTCACTCTCCTCCCCAAACGTTTTTTCTCCTGAATTCTCCACTGCGCTAATGGGATCACCATCAATCACCAACTACTTTAAGCCAGTAACTTTTTCTTTCCCTTACTTCCCTTTTTCTAGACAGGCTTCATCTGAAATATCTCTTGAATCAGCCTCTTTCTCACTAAGAGACCCATAAGTAAGTAAGAAATGGTGCCAAAAATAGACACTGTGTTTCTGACTCCCACTCTTAATGCTTTTTTCACAACTCTACACCCTACCAGTGGAAGCTCTTACTGTGTGCCAGGCACTGTGACAGCCTCTTTATAAGCTTTATTTCACTGAGTCCTCCAAACTATTATTAGTCCCCTCTTATAAAAAAGGAAGTCCCTGGGCTGCACGAACAGTTCCCTCAACCACTAGCCAAAAGCTTGGCAGTTTGAAGACACCCAGACGCATCTCGGAAGATAGGTCTGGCAATCTGCTTCTGAACTGTTACAGCTTTTGCTGTACACACGTAGAGTAGCCATGAGTCAGATTAGACTCCATGGTAACTAAGAACAACAACATAAAACTGGAAACCCAGGATAAGAGAAATAAGTATATTTGCCCAAACCATACAGAGCTACAACTCCAACCTAGGGCTTATCTGATAGAAACACTCATTCTCTTAGTCACTAAATAACACTGCCTCTCACAATGCTAGTTAGAACTTTCAGCCATACTACCTAAATTATGGAGCCCTTGTGGCATGGTGGTTAAGAGCTCAGCAGCTAACCAAAAGGTCGGCAGTTCAAATCCACCAACTGCTCTTTGGAAACCCTATGGGGCAGTTCTACTCTGTCCTGTAGGGTTACTGTGAGTCCAAATCAACTCCATAAATCCATCTTAAAAAAAAAATTGTTGCTGTCTAGTCGATTCCAACTCATAGCGACCCTATAAGACAGAGTAGAGAAACCCCATGGGGTTTCCAAAGCTGTAACTTTTACAGAAGTAGATTGCCACATCTTTCTCCTGCAGAGTGGCTGGTAGGTTGGAATCACTAACACTTGAGTTAGCAGCCAAGCACTTCACCACTGTGTCACCAGGATGCCTTCCATTCCTCATAGTGCTCCACAATTCATAAAAGAAATAAGTAATAAAGTATAGCTAATTATATCCTTTCTAAAAAAGTCTATTGGTCCTTCCTGTCTTACAGAGCAAATTTCAAACTCTTTGGCTAGGTGTATCTTTTCAACATCATCACCTCACCTTTTCCTCTTGTCCTTTCCCTCACACTTCAAGTTCTAGCCCTAATGAACTACATCCATCCCATTTTCTGTACCAACCACATATTTACTCTTCTGTGTTGTTCTTTTTCCTGGAAAATGCCCACCCACAAACTTTCACTCTCACTCTAATTGGCTCCATTCATCCTTGGAAACTCTACTAAAAGTGTCACTGCATCTCTAGGGTCAAGCCGTACCCTGTCCCTCCTTGGGCTCCCATAGCATCTGGCTTGCTTCGCACATCCCTGTACTGATTCGTGTAGCACACCTTACTGCAATCAGTTTGCACATCCATCTCCCTCACTAGTTTGCTGTCTCCAGCCCCTAATTTAAGAACACAATGCAGATTCTCAACACTCTGAAAGTAAAAGGTTGAAAAACAAAGTGATCCCAGTTGAAGGAATTAAAATGACAACGGCCAGCTTGTTAAGCTGACACTGAAAGCTTGCAAGAAAGATTGCCACCTCTCTACATTCACCAGACAGACAGACAGAGAGAATATGCAGGTGACCAGTACAGCACTGTCTCACCTGTGCGGGGTGAATCTCTATGCTCCCTGATTCTGCAGAGAGGGCAGTAGGAAGGGCAATAGACTAAAATTCAGAAGAGCTAAGAACTTATTTCTCAGATCATCCCTAATAATCTCCTTTAGAAAGTCATTCAATCTGTGAACCTCAGTCTTCTCATGGTAAAATCAAGCTTTAAAGCTTACAACACTTTCCTGAAGGGCCAGGCTACAATAGTAGCGGTGAGCAGTGATGCTATGGCTCGAAGTCATTTTCACTGGTGCTTCAGACAAGGACAGTTAAGGAGCAGTCTAGAGCCCCCATCATGGAGACAAAAAGTGTGTAGAACAGTGAGCAGAACACCACACATCGGAGAAAGGCAAAGGACTCTTGAGTCCACAGAAGAGAAGAGGAAGCAGCCCCAAGACATCTCGGTGCTGCCCATTCATCTCAATGGGATGTTCCCTGTCAGGGCAGAGTTCCCCTCAGGGCTGCCTTCTCCTCCCTTGGCTGAGTTCTCATCTCAGTTCCGCCTTCTCATCTCAGGCCTGTGTTCTCTCAGCAAACCATGGCCCGGGGAGAAACTTCATTTTGAAGGATGCTGGGGAGACACTGCATGTATACTGTAGCCTGAACCCTGAACTGAATTAAATGGAAGAAGTTGAAGGAACTATCTTTTCAAAGTGCCCTTCCTCCTCCATATACTGCACATTATTTGGTCAAAAATTATTTGAATGAAAGGCAGATAGCTGACACCCACAATTTTGTGAAAATGGCACTTCGGTTGATAATAAAATCTCCACTCATTTGTTTTACAGATACTGCAGTTTGGGTGCCTGTTGGGGTTTAGGGGATGGAGTGGTTTTTACAATGCTTTATGCACATTTGGTTATTTTTCAGAAATAGCCAGCCTAGGGTTTGTTTGTTTGTTTGTTTGTTTGTTTAAATTTGTAATTCATTATCAGCCAATATTCTTATCTATGTTGAGTGTAATAGTTACAAATGGGGGAAAAAAAAAAAAAACTCCTCTTCTTACAGCATGTCGCGGCAGCACATGGGGAGGGTGATGGACCGTACCGACCCTCAACCCAAAGTCTTCTCTTTCCTTGCTTGAAGCAAGCTTCCCCCATCTAGCTGTCTCTCTCTTTCACCTTGTAGCGTTCTTTCCTCCATACTCCTTCCTTAGTCTCCGCCTCTCTCCTTCTCACCCTGTATCAGTCTTCTTTTCTCTCTGTCTGTCCCTTAAACTCTTTTTTTTTTTTTTAAGTTTTTGCCTTTGGCGTTTGGATGTTGGAAATATTTCTGCACTCTTCCAAACGACCCCCAGAGGGCGCCCTATAAACCGAGCGGTCCAGTCTCTGCAACTCTGAGCAGCCTCAGCAGCCTAAAAGGACCCTGCTTCGGAAAGCTTTAAGCTCTTTGCCAATTTCCTTCTTGACTCCCTTTCGTCTACCTCCCACACACAAATCACCCTATTGCTTCTCTAAACCCCATCCTGTAATCTGCTCACTAGTCTCCCACCAAGGGACCTTTGTTTTCACACGCCTGCGTGCTCAGGACCCCCACTGTAAAATGTCATTTATGATACCTAGGGTACTCCCCTACCTGCACCATGATGCTGTCCTGCCCGGGCCATCCGGGCTGCTCTAAGTTTCTCTGGAGGAAGAGTTGCACAAATAGTTAAGCAGTCAACTACTAGCCGAAAGGCTCCCTCGTCCTTCTCCATGCCTCCAGCTCCTCGAATATCCCCTCCACATACCTCTAAGATTTTCTGAGCAACCATAGACCCTCCTGTCCAACCGCTTGGTCTGCGAACGAGTCCCAGACCCACCCTGGTGCTGGCACTGGACCGCAGGACACACTCTGCCTTCAGCCAAAGCCTTGCCCAGAGGCACCCGTCCTGCCCAGTGCAGGCCAGCGGGGGTCAAGGAGCTACGGTGGATCCGGGAGGCTTTTACAGGCTTTTAACCCTGGCCCCAGTACTCGTCTGTCAGTTTGTCCTACTGTGGCAGCTTGGGTGTTGCTGTAATACTGGCAGCTTTGCCACTGGTATTTCAAATACCAACAGAGTCACCTAGGGTGGACAGGTATCAGTGGAGCTTCCAGACTAAGACAGACTACGAGGAAGGACCTGGATATTTACTTCTAAAAAAAAATGGCCAGTGAAAACCTTATGAATAACAACTTTGCTTGCTGAAAGTGAAGAGGTCATGAAACAATTACTGATGAAGATCAAAGACTACAGCCCTCAGTATGGATTAGACCTCCACATAAAACAAACTAAAATCCTCACAACTGGACTAATAAGCAGCATCATGATAAATGAAGAAAATATTGAAGGTGTCCAAGATTTTTTACTTGGATCCAGTCAATGCTCATGGAAGCAGCAGACAAGAAATCAAAGGACTTATTGCACTGGGCAAATCTGAGGCAAAAGACCTCTGTAAAGTTATTAAAATGCAAAGATGCCACCTTGAGGACTAAGTGGTGCCTAACCCAATCCATGGTATTTTCAATTGCCTCATACACATGTGAAAGCTTGACTATGAAGAAGGAAAACCAAAGAAGAATTGATGACTTTGAATTATGGTGTTGGTGAAGAATATTGAATATACCATGGACTGCCAGAAGAACGAGCAAGTCTGTCTTGGAAGAAGTACAGCCAGAGTGCTCCCTTGGCAAGGAGGATGGCAAGACTTCATCTTGCATACTTTGGACATGTTATCAGGAGTGACCAATCCCTGGAGAAGGACATCATGTTTGGTAAAGTGGAGGGTCAGTGTAAAAGAGGAAGACCCTCAATGAGATGGATTCACACAGTGGTTGCCAGAACAATTAATTGTGCTCATGTGAAGGACAAGCTACCCTGCCCGTTTCCCGAGTCCCATCCATCTTTGTCAGTCCAAGGGTCCCCCATATCTCCCTACTCTTCCCTAAAAGGATGAGGTATTAGGTTCCCAGACCTGACTACACTGGACTGGGTTATTTTCAACACCACCTCCCCCAGCTTGCCTGATTCTGAGACCAACCCTTTCTTGGGATCCCCGGGGCTTCCCCTTCTCAACGCATCTCAGCTGCTGTCATTCTGCACTCTGAAAGCCTCCACCCTAAGCCTGACCCCACTGCAGCACTCTCATGAGGCTGTCCTGAATGTCCTGATTGCACCACCACATCTGTGCTCAAACCTTGCTCACTGATGACCCTGACGTCATCCCATAGGTGTCATTTCACACTGTTTTTAAGACATCCTCCTGCCCTAAGAAGGAGCCCTTGTGGCACAATGGTTAAGCACTGAAGGCGCTAATGAAAAACAAGGCTCCAGGCTGCTAACCTAAAGATCAGTAGTTTGATGTTTGAACCCACCAGCCCCTCTGAGGTAGAAAAAACCTGGCAATTTGCTGCTATAAAGATTAGCCTTGAAAACCCTATGGGGTAATCCTACTCTGTCCTACAGAGTAGCTATGATTCACACTCGACTCAATGGCACACAACAGAAACAACCCCTAAGATGTCGGTGTAGTGTGCTGTCCTCTCCCTGAGTCCCCATCCCACGAGATCAAATTTCTCACCTGTAAAATTGTATGAAGATGACTCCTCCCTTATAAGGTCTTTATGTAAATTAAATTGGATAATTTATGTACAAGGCTTCCAACAGCACCCAAAGCGTGTGCTGATCACCATGCAAGGCAACCTCACATATGTCAGGGTAGATCTGTGCTCCACAGGATTTTCAGAGGTTGATTTTTCAAAAGTAGATCACCAGGTCTTTCTTCTGAGGGGTCTGAAGACTAGCACATCAATCATTTGCACCACGCAGGGACTGCTGATAAGTGCTTAACCAAACCCGTTGCCATCGAGTCGATTCCGTCTCGTAGCAACCCTAAAGGACAGAGTATAGCTGCCCCATAGGGTTTCCAAGGAGTGCCTGGTGGATTCAAACTGCCAACCTTTTGGTTAGCAGCCATAGTTCTTAACCAGTACGCCACGAGGGTTTCCAGTAAGTGCTTAGCGTGTGTTAATCATCAGTATTCTATTTTAAAACCAGTTGCCATTCAGTCCATTCCGACTCATGGAGACCCCATGTGTGTCAGAGTAAAACTGTGCTCCATAGCATTTTCAGGGGCTGATTTTTCGGAATTAGATCACCAGACCTTTCTTCTGAGGCACCTCTGTGTGGATGCCAACCACCAACCTTTTGGTTAGCAGCAAGCTCATTAACCATTTGCACCACCTAGAGAGGCCCTAAAAACTGAAGGGTAAACTTCTTTAAACTTCTACCACCAGGGGTCGCCCTTCTCTGCCCACTTCAAGTTCTCTCCAAAGACACCATCTCTATGGCTACTTCTCTTGGTTTCCGAAGTCCTAAGTGCCTACCTGCAATAACTCTTCATCCTCAGAGCTGACTAGGAAAATTACTGTGCTTCAGAGGAAACTGGAGTACATCCCTCTGGGGTTATCTGATTCTGATTCTCATTCTGAATCTGATTCTAAAGGGATCTGCCCCTTCATTGTCTTTGAGCTATTTTACAACTCTATAAATTGTAGACAAATAATAGTAATGCAAATAATTTTTGTCTATACGCATGTCAATAAAATTTGTTGAGACAATACTCTCCTCTCAAAAGCAAAAAACAAACTTGTTGCCTTGGAGTCAATTCCAACTCATGATGGCCCCATGTTTTATAGAGTAGAACTGCCCTGTAGGGCTTTCTAGGTTGTAATCTTTACAGAAGCAGATCACCAGGGCTTTCTTCCACAGCACCACTGTGTTGGTTCTAACCACCAACCTTTAGGTTTGTCCAAAAAAAAAAAAAAAAACCTGTTGCCGTCGAGTCGATTCTGACTCATAGCAACCCTATAGGACAGAGTAGAACTGTCCCATAGAGTTTCCAAGGAGTGCCTGGTGGATTCGAATTGCTGATCTTTTGATTAGCAGCCATAGTGCTTGACCACTACACCACCAGGGTTTCGAAAACCAAAGCCAGTGCTGTTGAATCGATTCCAACTCATAGTGACCCTATGTGGCAGAGTGGAACTGCCCCATAAGGTTTCCAAGGATCAGCTGGTAGATTTGAACTGCCGACCTTCTGGTTAGCAGACAAATGCTTTAACCATTGGGCCACCAGTCTTCAGTAGGCTGGTGCAAACCATTTGTGCCAGCCAGGAACCTCGTCTCCTCCCATCTATTGCAAAACACCAGTGTTGCCTCTGTTTACAAATTCACTTCAGTAGTCCTGATATATACACAGCTTGGCTGTTTGACATCTCCTTTAAACTGGTTGTAACTTCTTCTTGGCCTCACTTAATAATGAATTAAATAAAATCTTTGAGAAATATTCATTTTATGTCTGTATGAGTCATGGTTTTACCTTTTGAAATATATCGTTCAACAAAATCCCTGCGTCCAGTACTATCTTTTTTTTTTTTTTTTTTTACCATTTTACGAGGAGATAACTGAGACTGTGATTCACTCTTTGAAGAAGCTGTACTTGGCTGGCCCTACGGGACACCCTACACTTGTGCTGCAGCAGGGGTCCACACTTCCTCCAGCACAGCTGCTTCTGAAGGACCCTCCAGAGATGTCCTCTTGGTTGTTCCTCTGGCCACTGCTAGGAGGGGAAGGGAAAGCCTGCACGGTGCTTTGTGTCCCACCTAACCCCACATTCTGTACCCTACCTGGTCTTCCTAAGGCTGCCCTGCACCCTGGCCCCCTAGAGGAAGCCTGCTCTCTTTCTGTTATGGGTGTCCACCCCAAACCTCCCGTCTTCAGTCCCCAAAGGACTGTGTCCCGACCTCCAGCAGAGGGCGCCCTAGACCACTGCTGTGTGTAGCCGCCATCCCTTTCCTTGGGCTTCTCCCAGAAGAGAGGGCTTTCTGCAGCTCTGCGCTTTCTCTCCTTCTCAGCTGCTTTGACACCCACCCCACTTTCTGCTGGCTTTCTTCTCTGTCCAAGACCAGAACCTGTCCTCCCACATTCACATCCTGTGCTGACTTTTTAAGCCCTACCTCTTTCTCTCTCCACTCCACTCACAACTCCAGATTTGAAACCAGGTCTGTTTTCTTTTCTCTATGAAGTCTAAAATTTGGGGACTGATGGAGTTTCATTAGTGGAGCTTTTAAGATAGTAAGTAAGCATGGTAATGATAATAATACTAGATGGGTAAAGCTTAACCTTGTCCTGGATAATCAAACCAAACCAAACCCATTGTTGTCGAATCGATTCTGACTCGTAGCGACCCTATAGGACAGAGTAGAACTGCCCCATCGAGTTTCCAAGGAGCGCCTAGTGGATTCAAACTGCCGACCGTTTGGTTAGCAGCTGAGCTCTTAACCACTGTGCCACCAGGGTTTCCTCCTGTCTTGGATAAGAGGGTGTAAATGTAATATAGAAGGTCACCATGGATAAGATCAAACCATCTCGACTTTGTGACATGTACCAGCATCCAACTACTTTGCACCTGTCCTCACACCAATGCGGAGGGGTGGGTATTCATCCCTAAATATTAGAAAAATAATAATTTTGCATTGAATTTTTTTAGAAAATAATGTTCATAAAGGAGTTATTCATACTAAAAATAATGTTCTTCTTAAAAATAGTCTTCTTATGCCTCTAATTCTCGCTCATCTCCACCTCTTAGTCTCTAGACACAAATCTAGGGAGTTGAGAGAGAGACAAATTCAATATTCCTTTAAATAGTTTCATAAAGAGAAAAAATTCAACTAAATAAATAGGTAAAAGAAGGAAGCTTGTTTGATGTACTTGATTTTAGCAAATCGACTAGGTGATTTGCTGCTTTGGTGCATGTCACACAAGGGCATTTAATGAACAGTGGTCCTGGGCTAAATTCAGAGGACTGCTATGTACTCCAAGGTTTTTGAGCTGCAAAACTTGGTGTTTTCTCATTTTGTTTTCTTATATCTATATGCTACATTGATTTGAAAAACAGAAAGTTCACAACTTTTTACATTTGAGAGGGTTTCTAAGAAGTAGTGAGTCCACCTGTACAACCTACGCAAGAGCTCCAGCTCAGAATTTTCTCTAGCAGTCATCCAAACTCTGAAGACTCAGGATTGGGGAGGTCATTCTCTGGACACCCACCACAGCCTTTAATACGAAGAATATGAGTGTTTAAGCTGATATCCATGTTGGAGGCCCTGCCTCACCCCGAGCCAAATGTGGACTGTAATTCTCACAGAACTTTCCCTGGTAAATCAATGTAACCACTAGGAAATAAAGAAAAAGATATATCATTATGTGATAGCCAGTAAAAACTGTGAACACCAGAGCCTGTGTAAGGCGGAAACCTGTCAGAAGGAAAACTTAAGTATTTTCCACTAACAGAGAGCAACAGGAAAGTGGTAAGGCTGCACCTGTCAAAGGCAGAAGACTTGAGAGACCTGGTAAAACAAGGCAGGCCCGTTGAGTTCTTGTTCTCACAGGTCTCACTGTATATATATATAGACTGAGTTAATTTATATACTAAAGAGTCAAGGGGACAAGTCAGTAACACCGTCTCCTTCATTCCTTACCGCCCTTTCTTTGAATAAGCATACTGTTATTACTTTCAGCTTTGTGTCCCAGACATTGCCAGAATATCACACCTCCTGTCTCAAATGGATTGAGCAAATGTCACCATAATTAATCTGAATTTCAAGCCTTCTGCCTGCTGCTCCTTCTTCAGATACTTAAGGTGCATGAGATTGGGCAGGCCTGGTGGTTCCTAGGTCCCAGTTGCAGGCATCTCTTGGGAGACAGTGAGCAAAGCCTCCTTCTTTCTTTTCCCTCACTTTCTAGCTGAGCCAAGAATTTTGACTCTACCTCCAGCTTCCTTTCTTGAAGAAGGCAGTTCACCTGGCCTGTCTTAAGAAGATATCACCCCTTACCCTTCAGCCTTGAGGTACTTGAGAATAATTCCTGCCAGATGAGGCCATTCTTTGACAAGAGGGGTGACATTGGGTATACTACAGGAAGGGGTTTTAAGCCACACATGTGTGCTACACACACACCCTCTTGGCTCACTTGCACAAGCACCAAATGCCTTCGGAGTGAGAGACAACTCTCTTCTCTTGGAGAACTGTGAGGCTCAGCGTTCAACTATGATGCATGGTTGACGACACATATGAAGCCGGCAAGAGTGGGGCAGAGGGGTGGAGTCACTGTCTGACTTGAGGTCAAGGTTTGTCTCTGTTCACTTCTGGCCTGGCACCTTCGCTTGTCTGAGAATTAGCATCCTTATCCTAAAATAAAGCTATTAGTCTAGATCAGGAGTTGGCACACTTTTTCTGTAAAGCGTCAGATAGTAAATATTTAAAGTTTTGCAGGTTATACCACTCAACTCTACCTTTGTAGCACAAAAGCAGTCTCAGACAATACTTAAGGGAATGAGGCTGTGTTTCTGGCTGCACAAAACAGGCAGTGGGCTGGGTTTAGCCCATAGGCCATAGTTTGCCAGGCTTTGGGCTAGAAAAGCTCTTAGTGCTCATCAGCCCTGACACTGAGGGTTCAAGCTGATGCGGACCCAACAGAGCTTGCTGAGCTCCAGGTCTGAGAGCTCAGTCTGACTTACTCACTTGCTGCTCTGACAACCTGTCTAGACCCAGAGTCTTGCCAAGACTGGGTCTTGCCATTCCCCAGCTAGGCTCTCCTGCCCAAGTGACTCACTGAAGTCATCTTCTGTATGCATAACTGAGCAGTGTCCACCCTGGAATTGGCTCCACCCTGGATGCAGCTCTACTTGGCCCATACTCCTATCCAGCGCTTCCGAGACTTTCTGCTACTCTGTCTTGGGCTTACCATGTGGAAAGCCAGTCTGGACTCTCCTCACAGTCTTGGCCTTGATTACCAAACTGGATCATCCCTCAATCCTACAGTTGTTCTCTCTTCCTCCTCCTGATCCCCCTGCCCCTGGAGGAGGGGTAGTTCTAGATCCTGGCTCCTTTTTCTCTTACCCTGTTTCTCACCCTCTCTTGTGTAAGTCGACAGACTTTGCTCAGCCAAGTCTGTAGACAAGTCAATTTCCAGGACAGGGATTCAGGTACATGAATGAAGACAGTGATCTCAAGTATAGAACTGGGCAGAATGAAGAAGTCTCCCAGACCAGGCAAAAGCACAAGGTCAGAATTGGATTAAGGGTCAGGCTGACTCCTGATAAGCTGTCTCAGGTTAACTGCTACACAGATAACATCAATGACATAGGATAGCCCAGAAATCTGAGTGAGCATTAAAATCAGAAGGGAAATTCCTAGCCCTACATGCTCTTTAGAGTGGGCTTATGGTGTCCTCTTGTGTTCACTTTTGAGAAATGCAGGCTTCTGTCAAATGAGCCATTTTTTCAGCAGTCTACTTAATCGACTAGAAACCAACATTTTTTTGGTTTGTTTTGTTTTGTTTTTTGCATTCCTATTTTTAATATTTGTTTGAGCTGCCTGATTCAGTTCCCAGCAAAACTGTGAAGAAAGCAAAAATTTGTAACAGCACATCTCAATCCAATCTCAGTCTCAAATATACACATTATTTTAGCTTAACCATGTCCGGAACAGAGGCCACAGAGATGGTGACCCCATTGGGCAAAGTGGTAACAGGTCCAGACAAGCCAAGTTCCTTTCCTGAGCTCACACACCTAAGTCGTGGCAAAGTAGTTAGCTACAGCACCCAGGGCTCCTGGATGCACCCAGCTCCCTACTTTCCACTGATTATTTCACAGGACGTTTCAGTGTGAGCACAAACATTCAGTCTGAGCACAAACAAACTCCAGCAGGACATCAGCAGAGCATGCAGGGGTCAGTTGTCTCAGGAACGTGGTCTCCCCCACTCACCCCAGGGTGTAACATAAGAAGCCAGTCTCAGAAACAAGGCTGAGGTAGAACCATGTGCTACAAAGATGGACTTCTTCCTTCCCACCACGACTGAGTAATTGGGTAGTAGCCACCATGGGGCAGAGACAGGTGGGGGCAGCACTTATGCTCTGTGCAGGTAAAGGGTCAGGAGGCTGGATCAGGGACCCCATTATGAAGTGAACTGTGAATTGTGTTCTCCAAAAAAGATATGCTGAAGTGCTAACCCCTGTACCTGAGAATGTGAAAGTGTTTGGAAATAGGGTCTTTGAAGAGCTTATCAGTTAAGTAAACATGAGGTCATATTGCTGTAGGGTGGGCCCTAATCCAGTCTGACTGGTGTCCTTATGAAAGAGGAAGTAGATAATGGGAAGAACACCATGTAATGATGGAGTTACTCTTCAGCTGTAAGCCAAGAAAATCTGGGGCTACCAGAAGCTGAGAAAGACGAGAAAGATTTTCCCCTAGAATTTCTGGAGAGAGCAGGACCCAACAGACAGGTTCATTTGAACTTGCAAATCTCTGAGTCCTCCCTAGCTGCTTGAGTTTTCCTCAGCCTCTCCACTCAGGTCATCATCCCATCTGGCAAAGCCTAAGTTGGACATGCCTCTCAAATCCCTCCCCTTTCTCTCCATCCCCACCGTCACTGCCTGAGTCCATGGCTACTCACTTTTTCCCTGCACCTGGCTGATCACCTGCGAGTGATAATATGGCAGAGGAAACACAAGGAGTGGAGTCCCAAGGGCAGGGCCTGACCAGAGAGGTACTTCTCTAAGTGGCCAGGAGCTGGAAGCCTCGTCTGAAGGCCAGGTTGGAGGAATAATCAAAGGGCTGAAAAATAAACACAAATCAATTGGGTAAGGACTCAGGTTGACAACGAATGGAGTAGGAAGTGAACAGAAGGATGGAAGAGAGGCACATTCTTTTTTTTTTTTTTTGGTGGCTACTGTACATACGGCGAATGAGTGGGCTGGCCTGAAGGTAGTTCGGAAAAGTCTCTGCTTGTCCTAAACATCACTGTTGACTCCAGACAGGACCCTGTTTGTAGCCACGGGCTTCCCATAAAAACCCTGCACATTTCTTTGATCTCTGGGAGTCCCCGTGTGGTGCAAATGGTTAGGGACTTGGCTGCTAAGTGAAAGGAAGTTTGAATCCACCCAGAGGCAACTTGAAAGAAAGGTCTGGTGGAAAAATCAGCTGTTGAAAACCCTATGGAATACAGTTCAACACACAGAGTCGCCATGAATTGGAATCAATCAAATGGCAATGGGTTTTTTTCCTTAGTCATTAGTGCAGAAATTATCCCCGGCCCCAACTCCTTCCTATCACTTCAAGTCACTTCTCTTGTCAGGGCTTCTGAGCTCTACCTGCTGATGATACAAGTGGACACTCCCGTTCCAATCAGTTGTCTCCATTTATCTGGCCTGTGACCCAGTGATTTCCCAGAGGGGCTGCGTCGCAGATGTCTCTCCAGACTCTGAGCACAACCACATACAAGCTAGTAGGCCATTCCCCAAGTCCAGTCCTGGCTCTGCATTGAGGATTCTATCCCTGGTTCTAGCTCAGAGCACAGGTCTCTGTGCCCAAGATACAGTTCCTGCATCCTGTAATTTCCAGGGCTTTCCTCTGTTCTGGTCTCTAAAGTGAAGTAAGAGAAGAGGTGACCTGGGGAAGCATTCCACACCTGGGTACCACCTCCTTGCTGCAGAAACTCCGGGCACATCTGCCAGAAACAGGTGTACTCAAGGCCCACATGGCGCCCAACACACCCGTGAGTGCTGTGTTTGCTCTTGCTCACTCTTTTGAGGCCTGGCCTCTCCTGGCCCTGGAGATTACCAGTCTCTAACCTAATGAAAAGGTGAGGTCTTGCTGGGTTCCAGCTGACCTTTCGTTTAGTTCTTTATACATTTCTGTCTTTTCCAAATATTTGTGATGAATACTTATGGCTTATGTAATTAAGGAAAAAGCAACCAGAGTCATTACAAAGACAAAGATACTTACAAAAACTACCTGCTCCTGGAAATGCTCCTGGATCTTCTCAGAAAATATACTCAGATTATTTTATAGATTCATCTCTTGATAATCTCACAGCTCACAAATCACGAGGATTCCATAGCTGAGTAACATCTTGCAGTGTGACAGCCCCTGACAGTCACTAGGGGTGGGGGGAGAGGCTGACAACAGGACACAGGAGGTGAGCACACAGCTAGAAGCAAGTCCTCACGCCAGCATCTTGTCTGATTTGAGAAGTCAGAACTGCAACAGAAATATTGATCATCCAGACCCTGTGCTTTAAGCTTGACCTTTGAGGAATACCAAAGAGATGAGGTTTATTTATTTGTTTATTTAGGCAATAACAACAACAAACATTTACTGAAGGCTTGTTATGGACCAGGCATTCTACTAAAATATCATCTTATTGAGGAATTTCAGTCCTGTAGTAGGTATTCCTTAGCTTAAAAGGACAGAGCCAGTATACAAACATCGGTCTGACAGGCTGCGAAGTTCATGCTTTTAAACAATGTGCTATACTGTCTCTTGTATGACAGCATTTGTTTAAGAAAGGGCCTTAGCCAGCATGAAGCCCAAATACACACAGACACACACAGACACACACACACACATACACACACACATACACACACACACACTCGTTAGATGGATACATGATAGCTAGCTAGCTAACTAGTTAACTAGGGAGGTATACAGACAGACAGGCAGATGCACACACATAAACACACACACACACACATTGAGAGAGAGAGTGAGAAAGAGAGAGATGGTAGGCAGGCAACACAACCTATGTTTTAGGTCTCACTAAACCATTAAATTGTAGCCAGTCACTAAAATAACTGCTCCAGTTGGGCTTCATTCTTTGAAAATGAGCTACTATCTTAATTCACGTTAAGATATTAATGATAAAGGTCGTGCCCTTTTAGAAGTGTTTGACTTTCAACATCTAATAATACCTTCCTGGCAGGAATACGGGGCTTACGGTGGACTGTCAAGCATCATGGTAGGCCTGGGGAATACACCCACTTGGGACAACAGACAAAAGTTTTAGGATCCTAAAAGAAATCTCCAAATTGCCAATCCTCCCTCACTGTTAATATGATCCCTCCACATTGTACTTTGAACCACTTTACCATCAAAGTTCTCCAATGTAGAAGAAACCTTACTTCTAGAGTTGATTTTCAAAGGAAAATCTATCTAGGGAGAACATTTTTTTTTTTTTTTTCCGCTTTGAAAATGCCATTATTCACTGGATTGAGGCAATTTTTCTAGTTCTCAAGTTAAAGAACCAATTGTCCATTTCATTACAAGTATTTATCTTTTTCCAAATAACCACCAAGCCATGAATCAGATGAGCTTTGCCTTTTTCTTTTCCATTCTTACTTTGTCTTCATTAAAGGAAACACATTATGAAAAATGTACATTTTCCCCACTTGGCTCTTCATGCTTAATTGATTTTCAGCATGAAAAAACAGCACTAGCCAAGAAAGAGAAACCAAGCAATGCCCTCAAACCTCATGAGTATCCTCTTAATAACCACTTAATCTTAAATTGTGTTCACAAATGCTAATTATAAACATCCTTAATTGTGCATGCTGCCCACCACGGTTGAGTACAATTCCATTTCTTGGACTTTGACATAATGTTCTTCTACTAAATCATCATCCAAGGAACTGACAGGAGTTAGGTCTTTTTTCTTTCTGCTCAGGAAAGTAAAATGAGTTGGTACTTCAAGCCAAATAAATCAGTATCCATTGGTGAGGACCATGTCTTGGGATGTGAGAGGTCTTGCCAGTGAATGGGATGGGACCACGTGTAGCACCAGCTTGGTATTAATTAATAAATCAATTGAATTAATTAATTTAATTAGCACATGCAGAGAACTGGGAGTAGTTCTGGGCATGTGGAGACGAGTTAAGGTACAGCTCCTGCCTTCAAACAGTTTACATGAGGAAGAGAGACACTTCCCACTCACGATGGTGAACTAAGCTAAGAGCTGTGATACTGGCTCAAGCAAACAGTGATAGACAGCAGAGAACAATTCAAGCAGAATAGGGGCACAAGGAGAGGGAGTAGGACATTCTAGGCAGAGGGAAGAACATGACCAGGAACAGCATGACCAACGTCTTGGAGGCGTACACTTGTTTGAGTATTTGGGGAAGGGCCTGTAAGCGCGTGGGGCTGTGGAGAAGGCTGTACCAGTGAGAGTCACTGTAATCGCAGGGTGAGATCAGATTTGAGAGGACCAGTGGTGTTTTCATAAGGAGTCTGGACTTCATCAGCCTAGACCATGAGGAGTCACTAAAGGGCCCTGGAGGTGAGAAGGGGTCTTACCAACAATTAAATGCAACCACGCTCCCGTTCACAGACACTTAAGACTGACCTGTAGCTCAGTCGCATAGGTAATACTCATCATTGAAACCTCAAGGCTCTCCTTCTTCCCTTTTTTGTGCCACCTCTCCTCAGACCTGGTTCCCCTGCCCCCTTTCAGGATAGGGCTTTATAGAGTAGGCTGGGCTCTCGGCAGACCCCAGCCCATCACCTCCGAGACAGTAGCAGAGAACAGCTCCTTACCTTATTCCTCTAGAGAATGCTCTCATTTCCCATTCTGGAAGTAAGCAGCTTGGGCAGCAACTACCTGTGTGTGTGAAATCAGCGAGCCACAGCCCACTCTCCAACCCCCCGGAGAGTGTTTCCTGTCCTCGTCAGAGGCAAAGCTAGAACGGCTGGTGTGCCTTTAGCTGGGATTGACACTGACCGCCATATTGGGGGAAGGGGGCAAGATTTGAAAGAGGCAGGCGCAATAGACTGAGCACAAATGGGGAAGAGGCAAGTGGCCTCAAAGAAGGAAAGGAATAGAAAAGAAGGCTGTGGAGTTATTCTGCTCTTCAAAGTATGGTAGGGTTGAAGTTTCACAAAATACAGCTCAGAAGTAGAAAATCATGTAGCTTTCTTTGTAGATAACTGTTTTCATCTTTCTCTTGACTTCCCAGTCCCTATGAAAGAAGGAAAAAAAGAGAGAGGGAGAAAGGAATTTTAATCTTGCCAATCAAAGATATTGCATTTATTTCTAGTTTAAAAATTGTCTTCCAGGTAAATAGGCCATGAAATTGTAATGCACATTTGCTTTTTGAAAATATTCATTTTTCTGATAGAAGATGAATAAGTTTTGCAAGTGTATTAAAAATTAAAATCTCCTATAGTGGAAATATTTTCTTCCATAATAGAAATATTTCAAATTATGTTAAGTGTAGACAAGTGGTTAGTAAGTAGAGCATGTGTGTGCTAAACAAAGATAGGAAGGGATTGAAGGAGCAAAAGATATCTAATATTCATGAGGCACCTGGGTACTAAATATTTGTAATACACTGAATATGTATGAAACTTATGAGGTACTAAATATACAGAGGCACTAAATATCTAGGAGGCACCTGATATATGAACTCTTCTTGAGCATTTAATTATGCTGTCCATTGGAGACACCCATTCTGCTCCATGTGTCCTAAACCCAAGAAACACAAATAAAACAGAAATTAGCCAGCTGTTCTTCTGGCTAATTGGCCAGCTACAGCTACTGGCCATGTGTGCTTGTCCCAAAGTCTTTGTGATTGAGCAAATGTGTGTCATTGGCCCAGGTTGCCTTCCCTCTGTGGGCCTTTTACTCGAAATAAGTCTGGTCCTCATAACCACATCATCAGTCAGTAAGGCCAATACCGTAGAGACAGACGGACATATGGACATCGTGCACCGCGGGATTCAGGTGGTAGTGTCCTCCATCCCACCTGCACCTCCTCAAAGTGTGTTACCTTACTCTATATTCCCCACCCCCTTGCTTCTCACTGTGTGTTTCGAATGATTTAATGAACACTTTGATTCAAATACTTAAATTTCGTCTGTGAGTCTTTCTATTTCATGAACTCTGGGGTAGCCTGGTGGTGTATGTGGAGGCTACCATTATATTAAGTTAATTTCCCATTCAATGTTAGTCAAAGGTTAAATTACTAGTGCCTTTTCAACTGTCTCAAGGACTCACTTTTTATCCTCCTTTTTACAATACCACCAGGGAGTAAGTGAAGATTGAGCCTATAGTCTCCCTTGTGACTGTCAAGGGAGAACTATTTGTCCTCACACTGCCTTTAGGTCTGCCCTGTCCTCCATTGGCATGCCCACTCTCTAGGATGTGAGTGCCCTGTTCTTGTGCCTGGGGGCATATGGCTGCACATGCTTGGTCTCTTTATAGTTATCTTAGCTCCAGCTGATGGTGACCCTGTTCTGATCTTTGCCATTTGCCTCCAGCCATGAGATTGTCATACTCTGCAGCATCCTCACCCTAATCCCAGGCCTCCTCCAGTCCACCAAGTCCTCTTGGCACATCTCTGTTTCTCCCACAAACACACAGAGGAGCACCCGACCAATTCCTTATATGTTACCACAGAGTGCCCCGTGTGATTTTCAGCCACCTGGATGCCTTATTCTTAGATGTGTGACTGTTCCTGTACCTTGTAGGGCTAGGCAGGAAAGAAAGCACTAAGTTGGATAATATCATATTATCTCTCATCTACCTTATTTTCCTTCAGACACTTTATCATCTTATCTTCAAAAATAGCCAAGACCAAGGCCTAGGAGACTGGGTTCTTAGTGTCTTTTCAGGGACTAGACATCATCATAACTTAGTCATGCTCTTTACTCCTGACTCTGCTTGAAGATTTGCAGTTTTGGAGAATGTTCTGATGTTATATTCTGAATCTCACTATGCTATTTCTTAGAGGAAAACTGACCACTTAGACCTCCAATCTTTGCTCTTAAAATTTCAATTTTAGAAAATCCTTTTTCTCATTCAATAAGTCTTCAACTTCAAGACAATTGACTTACCATGGACTTTAAGCCTCTAAGCTGAGTAGTGGCCTCCCTAATTGTAGAACCAGAGAATGCTGCTGACTAAACTTATTAGACAACTAAGCAGAACAAAGGATTATCAAGATTGCAAATACATTGATTTAAAATTCTACTATTTACAAGGCAGCACTGTGTTGGCATTTTAGACAGACTCCATTAGCTCAACTCTTTTAACAAGTATTCCTTGAGGGCCTACTGTATTCTAGGAAATAAGCTAAGTGTACAGTAATGAACAAGATGGTCAAGGTTTCTACTTTGATGGGGCTTACATTCTAGTAAGAGAGATTGACAACAACTAAGTAAACATACAAATACACAAGATAATTAAAGACTGGGAGATAAAATCATTCAACAAACAAACTCAGAGGCTCATTCCTGATAACCCAGAAAGGAACTAGCTGAGAGAACTAGCTCCCCATCGCACTCAAGGGGAAGGATTTCTCCCAAACTCCTCTGATAAATTCCATGAAGCCAAGAACTCCTGGACAACTGGAATTTCACAGCACCCCCTAAGGAACACACACCTGTGTTCAGACTACCTGTTGCCAAGCCCAAAAAGTGTTTACTGAACACTGCATAGTCACCTTCCTACCCATTCCATAAAAAATAAAAATAAGAGGTGAGGGAACTTAAAGGGGGCTGAGAGAACAAAGAACTCATGAACATGCTGGGGGCAAGTCAGTTGGCAGTTTGCACAGATGGCATCTCCTCCCATGACCACTCATGAGCCTGGCCACCACTTTTAGATTCATCTCAGACACATTTTCTTTGCCCTTCTGAGAATGTTCCCCAAACCAGCTGCTAACCCGGCAAGCACGGGGACCTCACGTTCTCAGGTCTGCACCTGAAAGCAAAGGCAATCAGCAGCAATCTAAATTGATAGCCATTCTTCGCCATATGGAAGCTGGTTTCGTGCAGCCCAAATGGCGGAGGACTCAGGGCTGGCTAGCCAACTGCCCTGCTCTGCCCTGCCCTCCTCTCCCTTGCCTGAGAAGAGCTGCCAGTAAGTGATTGAGTTCACATTTAAATCTAGAGCTGTTTTCCTTGTCTCCTTCCAGGATCTGGGAGAGGGAGAGATATCAGGATGGAAAATAATAAAGAAGAATTGCTACATACCGTATTTATGAGGTTCCTCCTGCCAAGAATTTCCCCCAGAATGGTCTCCCCTCCTTTATATGACCTCCATTTACACTTCTGAGTTGAGTGACCCAACTGGGGCCTCACCTTTGCCAGGAAATGTGTTACTAATCACTCTTTGATGATTTCCTAGGTAAATGCTTTAAACATATATATGTATGTATTGAGTTTCGGCAGGTTCAAATCATAACAGTCCATGCTGACGACATCAAACTGAACAAGATAGACAGGTCCCTGCTCTCACAGAGGAGCTCACACTCTAGTGGGGGCCAAGCCATAAATAAGCAAGAAAGCAAAGGTGGTCTCAGATAGTGATGGGTAATACAATGAAAACAAAACAAGGAAATGTGATAGAGAATAGGGTGAGGAGGTGCCATTTTAGTTGAGAAAGAACTAGGGAGCACAACTCTGGGGGAGTCATAGGAACAGCAAAGGCGAAACCCCTCAGGTGATGTTAAGTTTGGAGTGTTTCTGTTCTAGGAGGAGCCTACTGAGTGGTGGGAAGAGCGGACGAATGTCAGGTCAAAGAGCTGGGCAGAACCCAATCATGTCTTGACCCTCTGCATGTGCTTAAGACACCCTATGACAGAAATCATCTCATGTATTTGACCTTTTCCCCACAGGATTTAGCACCAAAAAAAAATAATAATAATCCGGTTGCCATTTAGTCATTTCTGATTCATAGTGACCCCATGTGTGTTAGAGTAGAACAGTGCTCCATAGGGTTTTCAGTAGCTGATTTTTCAGACGTAGATTGCTAGGCCTTTCTTCTGAGGCATCTCTGGTGGATCTGAACCATCAACCTTTCAGTTAGTAGTTGAGTGTGCTTAACCTTTTAGGCTACCCAGGGATTCTGAGCTTAGCACAGGATTAGGCATGTAGGACATAGTTGGGGTGGCATTGAACCAGACTGAGCTGGAATTAGAGAGGATTGAGTTAGGGCTAAATGACAACTGATGGAACTTCATACTGCTTGTTGCCACCTGCACACACCTACCTGTGCTCCAGATGTCTCTCTGCTTGGAAAATCTCCCCTCCCTGTTCCTTTTTGGATAGATAACACCTTCTTATCCTTTAAGACTTCTCTTAGTACCATCTGCTCCAGGAAGCTTTCTCTGTGGGAAGGGGCCAAACTCAGGGCTCCGACAACACAATGGCCTTCTCCTCTGCTCCTCTTCCTTGTCTGTGGCTATTGCTTGACTTTACTGTGAGGTGGTGAGCTTCTTCAGGGTAGAGTGTTTCTCTAAAGCATAATTTTATCTATAATTACCAGACTCAAAGTAGACGCCCATAGAATTGCTTTAAAAAATGATCAACTCAATGGAATCAAAGTGCCTCATACTGAACTGTCCTCTCAGCTTCCAGCCATGACTTGACTCAGGAATTCATAACAAACGTCAAGGGAAATACAGTAACACCTCTGCTCACCACTCCTTCTTTCCCATCTAAAGCAATCTTCAATCGCACACATTCCCCTCACATCTCAGCAAGAAGTGTAATGTGTGTGACTGTCCACTACTGTAAAGTATGGTCAGGACTAGAGCTTAAGCCAGACTATTTGTCTTGGACAAAAATCTTAACACAAATCTCCAACCCATTATTCTTTATGACCTATTTCCTCTCCTTTATTTTCTCCTTGCAACACTCCACCATCCTCTATTCCAAGGTTTCCTTCTACAGGCCTTTTGAGCTCAATAATTCTTTGTCGTGGGGAGCCATCCTGTGCATTTTAGGATGTTTAGCAGCGTCTCTGGCCTCCACCCACTAGATGCCAGTAGTACCCTTCCCCCAAGTCATGACAACCAAAAATGTCTCCATAGAGTCTCAAATATCGGGATGGGAGTATGGGTGCAGAGAATTGATGCCAGTTGAAAATCACTGTTTTCCTCCTACCTCCCACATGTTTTCCTCTCCATTTAGAGAGAGAGGGAAGGAGAGAGGAAGCAACATGTTAGAAACACAAGCAACCATCATCAAGTCATGTTGCATTACTACAAAATGATCTGGGTTAAACCTAACTTAACACAGCCTGCAACATTTTAGGTGCGTAAGAGGCAGAAATAACAAAAATTCAGAGAAAGAGAGAGACCAAGAGACTAATTTGGGAACTAAGACTATATTTTTATTACCCTTCACTGCAATTAACACTGTTAAATTTCAGGTTAATGAAGTCACATTAAACATATTATTATTGCTTTTTAATTATTATTAATCACCACCTACTATTGCTTGCACGTTGATTGAATCAATTTCCTCAAAAATAAATGGACTTTACTACCTGGCCCTGATAATGTTTTTTTTTGCATTTATGACTTTTGTCAGCCCATGCTTTGGGTAAATATTTTTCCACCACACCTGTATCTTACTCTTATGGCCCCAGAGAAGTGGGTCCATCACCTAGAAGGAGCTGTAAATGTGTATTTAAAGGACACAGGAGTTGATAGACCAGAATAAAGACCCCAGGTGCAGTCAAGGGCTCTAGCGATCTGGCTCTGGAGATGGAATAAAGCAGGACATTTAGTTCAACCACGGTAGGCACCTCCATGGGCTATGGCCAAGGCTAAGCTATTCACTTCCTCCCCTTCTTCCTTGATGAAAAAAACGTGTGCTCAGCCAAAGATCACTGGGTCTTCAGAGGTCTCTTTGCAAAATATCACAGACTTGTCAACATTGTGGTGTTGGCAAGTTCCTTTCAGGGTTCTCCAACCTGTCTTTTTCTCCATTCATTCCACCTCCATGCTTTTCTCTCCTCCAAGAATTTATTACTATATGCCCTTTCTTCCACCTTTCTGTCCCACAAAACCCATTTGCAGGAAGAGCTCTGAGGTGCTAATTCCCTAAGGAATTAAGATGTACTTTTACTCCTGTGAAGATTGTTGTTGTTGTTAGGTGCTATTGAGTCGTATCCGACTCATAGCGACTCTATGTCCAGCAGAACTGAACACTGCCAGGTCCTGAGCAATCCTCGTAATCGTTTTACCATTGTTATGTTTGAGCCCCTTTTTGCAGCCACTGTGTCAATCCATCTCGTTGAAGTTCTTCTTTTTTGCTGACCCTCTAGTTTACCAAGCATGATGTCCTTCTCCAGTGACTGGTCCCTCCTGCTAACATGTCCGAAGTACACGAGACGATGAAGTCTCACCATCCTAGCTTCCAAGGAGCACTCTGGCTGTATTTCTTCCAAGACAGCCGAGGAAACCTATGAGGCAGTCCTCCTCTGTTTTACAGGACTATGAATCAGAATCAAGTTGACAGCACAGGACAACAACAATGCTTAGTACACTGTTCCTCTTAAGGGACAGTGGTTGTTTAGCGTGCTTAACGGTAGAATTCTTACCATCTGTGAGAGAGACCCAGGTTTAATTTCTGGCCAATGCACCTCCCGCGCAGCCACTACCCATCTCTCAGTGGTAGCCTGTGTGTTACCGTGATGCTGAACAAGTTTCAGTACAGCGTCCAGGCTAGGACATCTACTTCTGAAAATCAGTCAATTAAACCCTAAACCAAACCAAACCAAACCCACTGCCATCGAGTCAATTTGACTCATAGCGACCCTACAGGAAAGAGTAGAACTGCCCCATAGGGTTTCCAAGGGGCACCTAGTAGACTCGTACTGCCAACCTTTTGGTTAGCAGCCAAACTTTCAACCACTACGCTACCAGGGTTTCCAATTAAACTCTAACTAACTACATTAACAAATGTGAACTCACAAATTATTCTTCAATGATAGAATTTATCATCTGGCTAGAGGAAGAAATTTCCCTTTTATATAGTTTTTAAATTTTTATAACACTCATCTGATTTTGGCAAATTTACGTCTGTGTTTGGGGCCCTGCTATTAAAAAATAAAGTATAATTAATAATTATATAAAGCTGTGCTGTCTGATACTGTAGCCACTAGTCACATGTGGCTATTGAGCACTTGCAGTGTGGCGAGTCTGAATTGAGAAGTACTTGAAGCACAAAATACAAATTGGATTTTGAAGATTTTGTGTAAAAAGAAAAACCTGTAAAATATCTCATTAATAATGTTTATACTGATTACATAATGAATGATAGTTTGAATGCATTGGATTAAATAAAATATATTACTAAAATTATTTTTATCTGTTTCCTTTTTTACTTTTTTAATGTGGCTACAAGACATTTTAAAATTTAAAAGTGAAGTTATATATGTGGTTCACATTGTATTTCTATTGGACAGTGCTTTTATAAGCATTTAATCTGTAAGGTATTGATCATTACCCCATTTTACAAAAAAGTGAAACTGAGGCTAACAATTTGCTCATGATCATACAGCTAGTGGCAAAAAAATAGATCCAGAGTCTGCTAACAATAAACTTGCCCTCGGTGTAAAAATCCAAGGACAATATCATCTTTTTTGTTAAAGCACTGGACTTAGGTCTCAGACAGGCACATTTCAACGTGGGGTTTCTTTCTTTTTTAAAAACTTTATTTTCCCCTTAAAGGATTATTTCATTTTTTAAGTTGGAAAAGCAGAGACAGATGGAAGGATAAGGAAATCTTGTCCCTCAGGGAGCTCGGAAGATACCTTCATGCCTGGTAAATGGTGCTGAGGGACAATGAGGTAAACTGCATTAATAAAGAAAGCTCTGCTGTTAAATAAAATTTAAAAAAAAAAAAAACTTCTTTCAGAGAGAAGTAATTTAACTGAGCTGACGGCCTGGTTATTTTGCCTCAAACCCTCCTCCTTTTCCCAAGCCTGGCAGAGATTAATTACTCACATCCTTCATTTTGCTGTAACAAACTCTGAGCGGAGATAGTTTGCCATTTATTCCCTAGCACACCTGCCACGTCCTGCCTGCATCAGCTGTGAAGAGTCTAAGAACGAGCTGTAGCCATCCCTTCCCAGTGTCATTCTCCTGTGTCCTTCATCCTCGGCCAGTACTCACAATGCCCTGTTCCATTGTAATGGGTGAGCCCAGACTGTGGGGCAGCAAAAAGGTTGGGACTAGGGATCAGTACACCTGACTCAGGTGAGTGAGTTCCCTATCACTGGAGGTGCTTAGGCTTTCTTGTTGTTGTTAGCTGTTATTGAGTCGGCTCCTGACTCATACGGACCCCAGGCACAACAGGATCCAATCATTGTGATCCATAGGGTTTTCATTGGCGAGTTTCTTCAGAAAATGGATCACCAGGCCTTTCTTCCTAGTCCATCTTAGTCTGGAAACTCCACTGAAACTTGTTCATAGCAACACTCAAGCCTCCACTGATAGAAGAGTAGTAGCTACACTTGAGTTACATTGGCCTGAATGGAACCCTATTCCCCCACATGGGAGAATTTTACCACTGAACCACAACTGACCTCCGCCCCCTTTACAGGCTTTGCTATTGTTGTATGCAGTTGAGTCAATTCTGACTCATAGCGACCCTATAGACCAAAGTACAACTGTCTCATAGGATTTTCAAGCCATAATTTTTACAGAAGCAGACTCCAAGGCCTTTCTTCAGGGGAGCTGCTGGTGGGTTCAATCTACTGATCTTTCAGTTAGCAGCTGAGCACTTAACCATTGCACCACTAGGGCTCTTTATTCAGGCTGTAGGCAGAGTTAATTTGAATGAACTTCAGGGTAACTAAGAGTCAATGATTTTATGACAAAGGGAGTCTCTACAGAGCGAAGAACCCTTTTAGATCTTCCTCCCCACTGGAGGCCCCAGCCCAGTCCTCACTCCCTCCCCACTGGAGGCCCCAGCCCGGTTCTCACTCCCTCTGTCTTTTGCCGTAGCTATTGAGATAACCACCTCCACCTCTTTGGGGGTAGTCTTCCTGGTTCCAGGATAACTGAGTCTCAAGGAAGTAAAAAAAAAAAAATGCAGCAACTCAGGCTTATAAAGAAGCATCCTTGATAGTGGGACTCAATCAAGATAGCTATGCCAGGAAATATTTAGATATTGAATGTAATTTCAGAGGTCAATAAATTGCCAAGTGAATGCAGCCTGAGGCTGAACATGCTGAAAACAGGGTGGGAACCTTGGGATATTTTTTCCACTTCTCTTGATAAAAGAGTTTAACAGTCCACCTTCTTCAAGTTCCCATTGTATTTCTGCATTTTTGCTGTAGGCTAGCTTCTCTTTTTTTCATATATATATAGAGAGAGAGATTTTCTTTGTAGAGCATGACAGGAGCAATAAATCACACAGCCTTTAAAAGCATTTACATTATTTTTCATGGTGTCACAAACAGTTTGATCTAGAGAGAATTTCCAGGGACCTAGGAATTATCAAGACATCTATTTTCCCTTCATTTTGAAGTCCTGTATACCCAACCTGGTGCTAGCCACTGAGGCATATAAAAAAGACGAAGACACAGTCCCTGTTCTTGAAAAGTCATAGTGTAGTTGGAGAGACCCAAACAGGTGAAATTATGAACAACACAGTATAAATCTGGAAGAGAGGGATATAAACAATTCTTCAGCCTGTACCATCATTTTCTATACCTTCTCACTGACTCTAGGACTCTGGTTGTTTCACTGATGTTGTTAGTTGCCTTTGAGTCAGCTCTGACTCACGGTGACCCCATGTACAACAGAATGAAATACTGCTCTACCCTGCTGCATCTTCATGATTGTGGGTATGCTTGAGTGCATTTTTGCAACCACTGCGCATTTTGAATGATTTCCAACCTAGGTGGATCACCTTCCAGCCTGTATCAGACAATGTTCTATTGTGATACATAGGGTTTTCATTGGCTAATTTCTTGGTCTGTGTTAGTCTGGAAGCTCTGCTGAAACTTGTCTACCATGTTGGTATTTGGAATACCAGTGGCATAGCTGCCAGCATCAGAGCAACATGCAAGCCTCCATAGTATGACAAACTGACAGACGGAGGGTGGGGCTATTTCACTACTGTCAAATAAAAATACAAATCCAAACTTAGTAAGGAAAGACTCATTCAAAAGAATTACTGCACGAAGGGAAAGGAACTACAGCCATAGGGGGAGGGAGACTATTGCAATAGGAGAAGAGGGACTCTTAAAACAGGGTGATTTAGAAAATAATATTGGGGTCATTATTCCCTATCCTTGAGCATAGAGAATGTGACCCAGGTGGAGCTGGGCTCACAAGGACTCACAAGGACACATCAACTGGGCCCTGAGGTATAAAGAGAAGAGCTAAAATAATCTTGGAAAATATCTTTTAGGGGAACTTACGCATAAAGCCAATCAAACACAACACAAAAGACTTTCTACTCTTCCTCTGTTAACATTTAGTGAATAGAAATTTGTTGGACCAATGAAGACCCTCCTGACTCTCGTTACTGAAACTTGTACCAATGATCTGATTGTTAAGAAAGACAATTCAAAATGTAGGATCATAGTTTCTAGCCAATCTGAAAAGGCTAAGTTTTCAATGGTTTTGCCCATTTGTAATGTTAATATATACTGATGGCTCTGTAACTGTTCCTTGGACTCGGGCAGACATGGCTGTGGCAGCATGCTTGTCCGTTTTCCCACTTTTGTCTGTTCTGTGATATTTCCTTGGACTTGCGCAGGCATGGCTCTGGCAGCATGGTTGTCCGTTTTACCTCTTCCGCCCTTTTTGAATATATGCCGAATAAAAGTTTCTTTTGCTTTACTCAACTTTATGATGTTTTTCCCCTACTACAAGGGAGACCATTCAGATCATAAGATCAGCCAAGTGTCTTGAGGGTTAGACAAAAATAGTTTTTCCTGTAGAGAAAATTAAATAAGACTGGAAAGAATGGGCACGAGGAAGTGGGATGAAAGGGTGGTGAGATAGGATGGTAGATCAGAAGATGTTTTACCCTGAGGCCAGCATATTCTCAGGAGGGGCTGTTAAGGAGAAGTTGCATACGGACCAGAATTCATGAGCCTGGGGGAAGGAGGATCTTAAGTAGAGTTTGTTTAACAATCACTTGGTTGTGCCTGGCAGGTGGGCATAAGCAGTTTAGATAATCATTGATGAGGCAAAGAATGGGAATTTGCAAGGTCAGTGCCTGGCCTTATCACAGGTGAACAGGGGCATCTCTTGAGAATTACCTAAGTCACACGGGAAAGGGTGGTTCTTTGCAGTAAGCTATTTCCAAGAACAGAGGGTAGAAGACATTCTTAACTTTCCCTGTTTTCCAGGATCACAGAGTTTGGCTAAAGTTCAACATTGTCACTACTCTTGATTAGTTCTCTTCTTTGTCACCCCACAACAACAGATTCAGGGATCATCTCAAATAAAGGACTCTACTTGAAACTGTAAACTTGACCTTGTTCCTAAGCTTCAGTCTCACATTTCCACCTAGAATTTCTACCAAAAACGTAAACTAATATATCCAAAACCAAAATTACCTCTTCTTCCCATAATCAAAATTGTCCTCTAAATACAAATATTATTGTTACCTAGATTTTAACTAGGCTTTACATCTCACCAGATGTGTGCACTTCAATAGGTCACGTATCCTTTTTGAGACTCTGGATTACCAACACCCAATTGACCATATCGATCCTTTGATCTATATTGTAAGGAATCAATGAGAAAAAGGAAATGAAGAAATGAAGTGCAAATACCAAGTATCACTAATATTATTGTGATGTTTTGGATAGACATTTTCTCCTGTCTGTATAGCATTTTTACATTTTTACTCCTAACTGGTCTCCGCATCTCCAGCAGCTCTCCCTGCGTGTTAATTCCTATTTGTGCCACTCCTCTACCAAGGTAAGTATGTAAAATTTATCCTGGATTCTTAGTTGCAACTTTATCCCCCAAATTTCAGATTTAGCCTAAGCTACGTCTACATCTTTGGTTCAGATGTGTCTCGGTATCCGTTTGCAACTGCTCAAGCCCATCCAAATCCTACCTTTAGAAGGCTGAGGAGTCTTTTGTGAGAGAACTTGCCAAGAAAAGAGAATCAGGCAGACAAGTCTGGCTGTCACAGAGCCTGGCTATGAAAGCAGAACAGTGACTCTGAGTACGGTACAGTGACCATCACACAAAACTTGCCTCAGGCCGGCCCCTTCTCTGGTCCTCAGGAGTGAGGGAGAAATAGCTGTTTAACTAGAAATGGAAACAGCTGTTTCAATTTAAAAAGCCCTCAAATAGAGGAGCTCAAGCACGAGGGATCCCAAAATAGTGAGGGACTTTGGAAGTCTCTGACCGGGCGTAACACGAAATGGGGAAAGCCACAACCCTTCCCTTCTGGATCCTCCCCTGCTTTTTCATAGTCCGCAGCCTGGGCACCACAAGGGCTCTGGTGTGGGCATCAACACTAGTGACATCACCCATCTACAAACTGCACATTAATGGTGGTGCCTGGTGGGAGACTCCAGTGGAGACCCTAGTGAAAATGGGAATTGCAAGTAGAGACGTCTCTAGTAGAGACCTGTGACAAGCACATGTGAGGTAACCTCATGAACTTGAAAACCTTTTGAGGTGGCAGGAAGGGAGGGAGATTTTATAGAAGGCCTAGCATCAGCAAGTGTGGTCAAAAGTCATCAAATTCTAATTTTTATTCTTAATGGAACTCCATTTGAATTCATAACTAGAGAAATTAAGATTATATTTATATGTCCCCAAAGCATGCCCCAAACCCCTCACAAACAGCAACAAAGAGATTTTAGTATTAACATTAGCTAAATAAGTGCTGAGTTAGCTCTGAACCTCTGATACAATGTCAACATTTTGTTTGGCCTATTCTGAAGTTTCCTGTAATAAGATCTCCTTTCTAAATACCCGTATAACCAAACACACACACACACACACACACACACACACACACACACATGAACTGGATAGCCTGTCATGGTACCTGGAATGAGAACACTTTGAGATTGTTCTTTTGCTTAAAGGATACTATCTTTATAAAGCCTTTTTTATTTTCACTGTTGTATAACATCTCAGTAACACTTAGTCTGAAGGATTACTTGACTTTTACTTCAAGTAAATAAAATGGGGAGGAGGATGTAGTTCTGGGGCAAGGAGTAAATAAGCTATAGGCCTTGCCATAGAGTGAAGCTGGAGAAAGGTGGACTAGACAGCAGGAACGTGATAGTTGGCCGTGTGCCTCAATGATGCAGCACAAGAACCTTATATTTATGAGCAAAGGAGTGTGGGAAGGAAGAGTGGGTGTAGAAAGTTAGATGATGAGTCAAGATTCAGAGGATGTTAGGCATTCTCAAAAAATTGCTCATTCTAAGAAAGAACTCTGGATGATAGATATGATTACCGTCATTTTATGGAGAGGAAAAAAAAGAAGCAAAGAAAGCTCAGATGCAGATGAGATGAGCAACATCCAGGCACACAAGTCAAGTAGGGGAGTGAGCCAGAATGCAGACATGGGAATGGTTGGTTCCAAGGGCCTACACCAGTCTCTTTCCACTGCACTATGCTAAGAAGGTCATAAATGTTTCTCTTTGATTCTCAGAAGGATCTTGAGATATTGCACCCATTTTGTTACTGGTAAAACAGATGCAGAGTTGTTTGCCGAATCTCACACAAGCAGAAACTGTCAAAATTAATATTTAAATTCAAATATTCAAAACTCAGTTCTCTACTCTTCTTCAAAGCTTGCTGTGGGTAGAACCTACAATAAATTAGGCTGCTCCCCCAAAGAATAGCTTCACGTCACTTGCTGGTTGGAAATAAGTAGTGAATACGCTCCTAAATAGCAGCCCCATGGTTGCCCTGCTTGCTGCATCCCTGATCTGATGAACTGAAAGAATGGATTTCTGTCTCCACTTAAAGTATATATAACTAGAGGAACAAAACTTAACTAGAGGGATGAAACTACTTAGATCACCCTTGTAACCGGGTTAAAACTCATTTTAGAGTAACACTGAGATGTTGTTTATGGTGAGGCAAGGGGTGATTAATAGTTCTAATCACTGGTTCCAGGATCTCTTCTTTTGCCTTGAGCTTAAGCCAAAAACACCAAGGTAAGCATGCTCTGCTAAATAATTCAAATGCTTGGAACTCTTTCTGCTGCCTTCTCTGTTTAAAGGCAATGTCCCTGGCTGCCCTTTAATCCCCATTAGTAGTGCTGAACTGTGAGTCATGTCCACAGCAGAAGAGAAAGATTCATTGAGTCAGGCACACTCTCTGCAAGTTGAGTACCTGCCTTTATGAGCCAGCTGGTGCAATAGAAGGTCAGATTCTTGACTTTCTTCAAACCAAATTAACTTAGCCACAGGAGGTTGAGAAACAAATGTCCAAGGACTCAACTCCCACTGGTTTCTCTCCTTAATAAACAGAATAAAGTGGTGCTGACTCCTGCTTTTGTAACCTAACGCCTCTCGGGTTCTTGTCCTGTCTTATATTAGCCTATTGAAATAAGACAGACACCGGTTGCAAGGAGAACAGAAAGTGGTGATTTTATTGTCTGCGTAGGCAAGGAGCAGTGTGGGGCCTAGTGACCAAAAGACACCGTGCTCCCCGTCTGAGGGGGTTGGGGAGTTTTATTTCCATGAGTCCTAGGGGGCAGGGATTGGCACCTGGAACCCTCCACCCCGAGCCCTCTCATGCCCAAGTTTGGAGGTCCAAATGCAGATTCATTCTCCATAGGATGTCCCAGTTGTAGGCCTCCTTACTTCTTAAAGTGGCTTGGGTGACACTGTGGGCTGGAGAGTATCTTTCTTTCTGTTGATGATTGGACCTGGGGTCAGTCTTCGCAAGCACCAGGATCTGGCTTGAACTGGTTCAGTGGGCGCAGTTACCAACTGCAAGGACTTCCTAGAAAGTTCATTGCTCAAAACAAGCAGAAATAGGAAGGCAGGACACAAGCAGGAAGGGACATCTGTAAGTGTGTGGGTTTCACTTTCATTTAATAGGAAAATAAATGTTCCCCACAGTGAGCTCTGCTAAAATGTTGTATAAGAAAACCTTTTTTGAAGAAGTTATAAGTCAGTCCCAGCTCTGCTGCCGACCTTGAGCAAGTCCTGAACTTGCTTGGAGATCAGTTTGTTCATTTATTAAAAAGAAAGAAACAGGTCTAAAAATCCCAGCCCAGCCGACCTCAGAACAGTGGAGTGACACTTGAGATATAAAGCACTTTGAAAAGAATAATGTCATTTGTATGCTTATTCATGGTTACATCATAATGTTCCCAACGCATTCTTACATCATTGGTCTCACTAGATTCTCATATCAACCTCTGAGCTATAAAAGGTCAAAAGAGAACCATTTCTTAGAAATGGACAAAATGGACAATTGAAACAAGAGAAGTTAAGCAACTACAAACACATGGATTGTCCAAGCTAAATGGTGAATCTGAATTTAGAATATCAATGTCAGTCTCCCACTGTAGAATTCTTTCTGCTGTCCAGACTGAAACCTCACTTGATTAGAAGTCAGGAATCCTGGAATCTACATCAGCCCCAACAATCATACTCATATGACCTTGGGAAAAATCTCAACTTCTGGATCTCAGTAACCTCAGACTCCATTGGAGCTGAGGGTGGCAATCCAATCAGTATCTCCTTCTCCCTCAGAGGTTCCGTTGGGTCCTCAGGAAAGGCAGGACAGTATTTCATAAACTAGAAAAATGTCTACGATATTCAAGACAATGTGATACTGGCATAAGAGTAAACACGTAGATCAATGGAATGGAATTGAGTTCAGAAATAAACCCTCATATACCTATTCAATTTACTTTTGGCGAATGTACCAGAACTATTCAATGGGGTAAGAATAATCTTTTCAGCCACTTTGGAAAACAGTCAGTTCCTTTAAAGTTAAACATTGTGTGATCATTTTACCTAGCAATTACACTCCTAGGTATGTATCTAAGAGGAATGAAAACTTATGTCTACAGTATTATTCATAACAGTAAAGAAGTAGAAACAACCCAACTGCCCATCGACTGATGAATGAATGAAAAAACTAAAAGTGGTATATCTATACAATAGAATATCATTCTACCAAAAAAAGAATAAAGTACTGATCCTTGCTGCAACATGGATGAACTTTACAAACATTACACTACCTGAAAAAAACCCAGTCCCAAAAGACTACATGTTGTATGATTCTATTTATATGAAATGTCTAGCATAGGTGAATGTATAGGGACAAAAAGTAAATTAGTGGTTGCCGGGGCTTGAGGGGTTGGCTGGAAATGGCAAGTGACTAGGGATGGGTATAAAGTTTCTTTCTGGGGTGATAAAAATGTTCTAAAATGGATTGTGGCTATGGTTGCACATCTCTGTGAATATGCAGCCATTGTGAGACTGGCGCAGGAAAGGGCAACGTTTTGTTCGGTTGCACATAGGGTCACTGAGTCGGAACCAACTCAACGGGACCTGACAACGCAACACTGTGGTTGCACGTCTCCGTGAATACACTAAACACCAGTGAATTGTACTCTTTGCTGTATTGGTATATGAATTATATCTCAATAAAACTGTTAAAGAACACACAAGAACACACAAAAAGTTATACTTGCATGATCACTATTATCATTATAATAAAAACAGCTAATATTTTTGAGCACTTACAATGAATAAGGGATTTGTTCAATATGATTTCCAAGGCTCTAAAAAAAAAAAAAATACCCATTGCTATCGGGTCGATTCCAACTCATACCAACCCTATAAGACAGAGTAGAACTGCCCCATAGGGTTCTGAAGGAGCAGCTGGTGGATTCGAACTGCTGACCTATTGGTTAGCAGCCAAATGCTTAACCACTGCACTATGAGGGCCCCATAATCCAAGGATTATGCCATGGTAAATCATTACGACAACCGTAGGAGTTAGGATGTATTGATGTCTCCAATTTGCAGATGAGGAAACTAAAACAAACACATTTCATACCTCATACAAATCACAAGATAGTAAGTGGTGAAATCTTGATGTAAACCCAGCTGTAGCATGATCCAGGGATCAAAATCTCATTCCAGTGCTGTCCTCTTCTGAACGGATAACTGCTCTATGATAAAATAAAGAGCCAGAGGAAATAGCAGGAGAAAAGCGCATCTTGGATTTCATATCCTCCTATGAAATCCTAATAGCCTGATTTACAAAGCACACATCACCTGTCCCTTAAGGAAGTTGCCTCAAAGGCAGGGGGATCACTTAGGTGAAAACTGGAAAAATAGGCAAGTATAAATAATATTTTTATCTTTGTTGCTAAATTGTATATTTTTCTGGAGGCTTCCCACCTAACAGTGGTAAATTTAAGCTGTCTTTTGGTATTTAAGTTCTTCTGGCTAAAAAGAACAGGCTCACGGAAGTTATTGCAAGAGAAGGGTGTTTATTCTAAGGATATACTAGACCCAGATAGAAAATTAGCAGCACACTGAGGCAGCTCTGAGGTCCAGCTCTTCTCTCCAGCTCTGTCATGGGCTCTGCCTCTCTTTCTCCTGCCTTTCGTTCCTCTCTCCTCTCTGTTCATTGACTCTTTCTGCTTCATTATGGCCTTACTCATAGCTTTGACCTAAAGGTGGCTTGCCTGGCTCTGACCCTTCAACTTGTGACCGTCTAGCTGCAATTTTGCCATGACTTGGCCCATTGTTTCTGCTTTTGTTAGGTAAAACTTTGAGTAAGGGAATCTGATTTTTTCAGCTTAACATTTTTGAGCCATACTAGAGACACCACAGGTAGCTGGCCATGGGTCAAGGCCCTTTCTTATAGCTGCAGAGGTAGTGTCCCATGATATCCTACATAAGACAACCCAGCAGAATCTGAGGGTAATAGCTGAACCTCTTACAAGGTGGATCAGTTAGGATTCTTGTTTTTAAAAACAGGAGCCACCTTTGACTACCCATCTACAAGAAACAGGAGGACTAGCTTCAGAAATAGAAGCCAAATAACCTCTAATATAAAGAAAGAAAACAAGCAACTCAATTAACTTCCTAGCTAGGTTGCGGCCACTACTGCTATGCTAAATGACTCCAGTCATTGCCCCCTATACCCCAGTGCATAGTACCACCACCACCAGTATAATAGAAAAAGAGTGTATTCTCTAAGATCTCAGGCCATGGGATCCTCCTGGCCAAAGCACCTGTGTTGTTCCACTCAGTAAGCTCCATTAGCCCTTTATTTGTGAGCTCTAACCTCTATCCTGGTCCTTGAGGAAACAATTCCTTTACAGCCTGACCTCACATTCCTGTACTTGGACCCAGATAATCTTTCCCTGGGATTCATCTTCCTTGGGCCTCAAAGGTCACACCCTTCTGAGGGATACCCTTTCCACAGCATTCAGAGGTAGTAAGAGTGATCTGGGTGGGCACCGATAACATCCTCCTCACTCTTACTCTTTCATGCATTCACTCATTCTATAAATAAATATTACATGCCCATTCAATGTCAGACACAATTAAATGTTAAGAACAAATGTATAGCAGTAAACAAAGCTTCAGTTCCTGCCTTTACTGAGCCCACAGCCTAGAGGGGAAATCAGGCACTGACTAAATCATTGCAACAAAGGGCAGGGAGTACTGATAAGGGAAATGCAAAATATAACGGCACATCGCAGAAGAACCTTACCTAGACAGGGCTCCAGGAAAGGTCTTGCCGAGCAAGTGATGTTCAAGTTGGGACCTAAATAATGATTAAGAATGATCTGGGGAAAGGATGAAAAAAGTATTTCATGCAGAGGAGAGAGCCTGTGCCAAATGCTTGAAGCTGGAGAGAAGATAGCAGGCTCAAAGCACCATGTTCTCTACATTGTTCCAGATTCAGGCCAATCCAAACAAAGACACCCATTGTCTTAGTAACCCTACTCTCTAACTATTGGAATCTCAATTTGCTCTTCCAGATTCCAGCCTAGAAGTCAATGAACACAGATTAAATTCTGAATTCCTCATGCCCTAGGGCCAAATTACTCTTGCCCATACTGTTAGTCTATTTAGTCAGCTCCAGTTTCTGCATTGGTTTCATGATTTGCACCTCAGTTCAGTAGGGGCATATAATCCAGCTTTGAAAATCCATCCCTTATTATTCTGATAGCACCCTCCCTAAGACAGTTAGGTTACAATCACAGCACCCCTTAGGGCTTGTCATTTATCCTTAAATCATGCCCTAGGATAAAGAAAGCTATATTTAATGGAGTTTGGTTGGTACTCATTTCTCAGAATTTCTGTCCTGGAATTGGATGACTGTTATCCTTTCTCCACTTTCTGTGCCCTTTTAAGCGTCCTGGTTTCACACAGTCCCGTGGGCTCCCTCCCTATACCACAGAAATTTTCTAGTATGAACTGCAACTAAGTTGTTGTATGACATAGAGCTGGAACAACTGAGGAAAGAAGTGACACCTGACAGAATCTTGAACTAAATGACTTAATTTTCACAAAGAAAAACCACCATTCTGGACCTAGTCTCGCATACACATGCACCTAATTTCATACACGTGAGCACCTACACATACTGAAGAAACCCGGATGATAAATCAAGGCTCATGATCCCACTCCAGACAAAAATGACTTACAGCAATTTCTAACTGCTCTCAAAAAATTAATTAGAACTATATTCCATGCAGTAAATACCTTTGTATGAAATGACATTTAAACTCTGCGTGAGGCTTAGGAAATGTAACTAACCATCACCTGCTGAAAATTCCATTAACGGAAAGCAAATAAGATGTTCTAAAATTAATGAATCTATCAACTGGGGCGAGACATTTCAAAAACCTACCACATCAGGGAGTAATTAATTTTTTTTTTTTTTCAGAATGTAAGTCATTGCTTCTGAATACCTGAGGAATTTTAATTCCAATGATATAGTGTAGGGTCTTGTATCAAGAAGGAAGAACTCAGGAACAGAATTCAGTTCTCTTTTTGACTTGGCCACTAACTTGCAATGTGACATTGACTAAGTCAGGCTCCCTCTCTGGTCCTGAAATTCTTCACTGTAGTATGGAGTTAATACCATCTGCCCTGCCCAACATACAGGGGAGTTTTAAAGATCAAATGGAAATAATGGACGGTATGGACAATTTAGACATTGTCTAAATGAAAGGGAAATTAGAGCTCACTGCATTTAGAAGACTTGTTATAAGGAAAAGAAGAATAGTATCAGTCATTTACTAGAAACAAGGAATTGATAGTATTGTACTTTGAGTAAGTAAAAGAAAGCCGATAACTCCACTGAGCACATTCATTTTCTTAGCATCCATTAGGTTACTGAAGCTTAGCAAATAACCACCTTGGCTGTTGGTCACAGAATTTCTCTGGTGTTTTCATTCCCCTCCATGTAATATCAGAATTCCGATCTTCTGGGCTCAGATCTTCTAAATGTCAGATCCATTCCAATGGTAAATTAAACACCTAAGAAAAAATATTTCCTTTCTTGTGGTACAAAAGTAAATTGCCTTGCACAAGGGCTAATACTCTATTTCTTTTTTATTTCCCAATCTCCTCCCTTCAAAAGAAGCAGATAGCAGTGATTGACAGCATAACTTTGGAGTTTGGGTTTTAATTCCCCTCCTGTTATTTCTGTGGAACTGTGATCAAGGTTTTCAACCTCTCCACATTTTCATTTCCTTGTGTGAAAAATAAGGCTAAGCATAGCTGTTTCAAAAGGATGCTCTGGAGATTAAATATGATAATTTATGCAGCGCTCTTCACATAGTGTCTGGCACAAGGTTACTGGTGAATAATTGGTAGTTATACATAGAAGAGTTCGTGCACAAATTGTTTGGCAATTCTCAGATAACGCTGAATTTATGAATAAAGTGACTTTCTAAATTAATGATATCTTAATATCTTTTATAAATAAATTTTGTTTTATTGCGTTTAAGCATATATAAACCAAAAACCAAACCTGTTGCCTGGAGTCAATTCCAACTCATAGCTACCTTAGCTATGGCTGCAACGGCTGCCAACCAGAAGGTCAGCAGTTCAAATCCGCCAGGCCATGTTGGAAACTATTTGGGGCAGTTCTACTCTGTCTGATAAGGTTGCTATAAGTAAGCATATATAGAGCATGAAAAAAGCTGGACAAGCATTCTTTGCTCAATGTCTTCAAGGGAACTTTGTTAAAGGTTAAAGAAAAGGTAAAAATGATTGCAGCTAGTGGTTCAGTAAGCAACAGAAATTACTCAGAAGAGCCACTTTTCAGTAACCTCAACCTGAAGACTATATTTCTGTCATTCCACTGAAAATTATCTAATATCTATCATGTTTCAGGAACTGAATATATTATAATTATTATTATCTGTCATTTATTGTGTGATTAGTATATGCTAGCCAACATTCTTAAAGATATCCATTATCTTTATTTTATTTAATTCTTATTACAACTTTCTGAGATGGGTCTGCCAGATTTGAGAGCTCTAACTTTTAATCATTATGCCTCACGTATTTCTCCCTTCTGCTAGTCCATTCTTTAGGCCAGCTGTGCATGGAAATGGGTATCCAGAGGCTGAACAAGACACCATGAGTAGGAAAGAGAACACAAGGACCTTAAAGCATCTATACTTCCTTAGATAATTTCCAGCCTAGGAATCCTGTTGGAATCCAATCCTTATGGTTGGTCCTCCATCCCCACCCCGGACCCCTACTCTAATCATGTCAGCTAATTCCAAGTGCTACCTGAGAACTGGAGCTGACACTTCTCACCATAGCCTCAGAGAATATTGTCCACTTGAATTTGTCTTAGGAGTGTTCTTCTCCTTGATGAAACACATTACTTAACCTTGCCGTTCCCTAGTTGTCTTGTATGAGCACCAGATTTGAGACATCTCATTCCTTCCCTACTACAACTTAGAGTATCTGGTTACTTGATCTTCCTTACCTAACGCCCTCTTTCTGTCTCATCCTCAGGCTGGTGTTCTCATTTTGCCTCTGTCTTAGCTCTTGGTCCTCCCCTCAGTTGCAATAGAATCTTATTGAAATCTCCATTCTCCCCTAAGAAATTAAAGATGATCTAAGAAACATAGAGAGGAGGAGCAAGTGTGAAAAAGGGAAAGTCTTGGATGTTACATGTCATGTTTTGAACAGTATTTTCTATGCAATTCCTTTACTTCTTATTAGTCCTACTTCAGGCCATGAAATGTAAGCCTCAAGGAACAAATGTTTCCTTTTGTCTGAGTTTTTAACACCAGCCAACCCACAAGATCAGATATCTTGAGGGACCTACAATCATTTGATCTGAATTCTTCCTGCTCCCAATCCCTTATTGTTATTTTTTTCATTTAGTAATCTGGTGTCTAAAAATGTTGACCTTCAGAGCACTATCCCACATAGAACATATATCTACATTGACCAGTGGTGGCTATTCTGCTCTTTGATTTAGTCCAAATTTCAATCTTATTGTATATGCTTGGTCTTCCTTCTGGACCCAAGTAGCCCCTAGAACAAGGAGTAATCAGAAAGAGAACACTTATCAAACTCTACCAATTTTTGAAAGATTTTCTAAAAAACGTGGCCCTTTAGTGATTAGATTCTCCCCTGATAATCTCATATATATGACAATTGCCATGTTTAGAAGTTAAGTCCTGTAATCAAAGAGTTCTTCCTTCTAAAGACCAATAGAGCTGAGCTCACAGAGCTTAACAGTCATCCTTTTAAAAAGTTATTTATTTTAAAATATTATGTGATGTAAAGTATATTCAATTTCTTCAGATAATCATTCTTTATAAGGAGAGACCAATGGGTACATGTGTTTTTATTTTAGAAATAAGTTCTTTCTCTAATAGCCAAGACAAAATCATAGGGTTAACATTATCACGAATGGTTCTATTTCCAGACTGGTTTCTTGATAGTTTACTTTTCCCAAAGACTGCTCACAAACGATCCTTCTGATACAATAAGATAGGAAGATGGCTTTCCCAAAGATTGTCTGAGATTTTAATATGGGAGCAGTAACTCTAAAAAAACATTTTCCAGGAGGTCTCTTGGCCCACCACCAATTGTCTGTCAGCTTGTCATACTGTGGTGGCTTATGTGTTGCTGTGATGCTGGAAGCTACACCACCAGTATTTCAAATACCAGCAAGGTCACTCATGGTGAACAAGTTTCAGCAGAGCTTCCAGATTAAGACACACTAGGAAGAAGGATCTAGCAGTCTACTTCTGAAAATAATTGGCTAGTGAAAACCTTATGAATACAGTGGAATTTTTTGATATAGTGCCAGAACATAAGCCCTTCAGGTTAGAAGGCACTCAAAATACCACTGAGTGAGTACCTGACTAAGTGAAGAGCTGCCTCCTCAAAGTAGAGTGGTCATCAATGACTTGGATGGACTAATGTTTTGGGGACCTTCATTTACTGATGTGGCACAACTCAAAATAAGAAGAAACAGCTGCAAACATCCATTAATAATCAGAACATGGAATGTATGACATATGAATTTTAGCAAAATCAGAAGTCATTAAAAATTAAATGGAATGCACAAAGATCAATATCCTAGGCGTTAGTGAGCTGAAATGGACTGGTATTGGCCATTTTACGTTGGGTAATAATGTGGTCTTCTATGCCAGGAATGACAAATTGAAGAGAAATGGAGTCTCATTCATGGTCAAAAAGAACTTTTCAAGATCTGTCTGAAGTACAACACCCTCAATGATAGGATGATATCCATACACCTACAAGGAAGTTACACTTACACCTACAGTTAATATGAATATTATTCTAATTTATGCTGCAAACACTAAGGTAAAAGATGAAGAAATAGAAGTGTTTCACAAATTTCTGCAGTCTGAAATTGATCAAACATGCAATCAACAAGCATTGATAATTACTGGTGATAGAAATGAAAAACTGGAAACAAAGAAAAAGGATCGGTAGTTGGAAAATATGGCCTTAGTGTTAGAAAAGGGACCCAGAGATCCCATGATAGAATTTTCCAAGACCAAGGACTTATTCATGGCAAATACCTTTTTTCAACAACATAAACAGTTACTATACATGTAGACCTTGCCAGATGGAATACACAGGAATCAAATCATCTACATCTGTTGAAAGAGACAGTGGAGAGGCTCAACATCATCAGTCAGAACAAGGCTAGGGACCAACTGCAGAACAAACCATCAATCGCTCATATGCAAGTTCAAGTTGAAGCTGAAGAAAATTAAAATCAGTACACGAGAGCCA
Organism: Trichechus manatus latirostris; assembly: GCF_000243295.1. NCBI lineage: Eukaryota > Metazoa > Chordata > Mammalia > Sirenia > Trichechidae > Trichechus > Trichechus manatus. Next base: position 2,826,730 of record NW_004443940.1, on the reverse strand, counting down.
AAATATGACCTTGAGTATATCCCGTCTGAATTTAAAGACCACTTCAAGAATAGACTTGACGCATTGAACACTAATGACCGAAGAAGACCAGATAAGTTATGGAATGACATCAAGGACATCATAAGTGAAGAAAGCAAGAGGTCTTTAAAAATACAGGAAAGAAAGAAAAGACCAAAATGGATGTCAGAAGGGACTCTGAACTTGCTTTCGAACTTAGAATAGATAAAGTGAAAGGAAGAAATGATGAAATAAAAGAGCTGAACAGAAGATTTCAAAGGGCAGCTGGAGAAGACAAAATAAAGTATTATAATGATAAGTGCAAAGACCTGGCTTAGAAAACAAAAAGGGAAAAACACACTTGGCATTTCTCAAGCTGAAAGAACTGAAGAAAAAATTCAAGCCTAGAGTTGGAATATTGAAGAATTCTATGGGCAAAACATGGAAAAATACAGGAAGCATCAAAAGAAGATGGTATTAATATAGAGTCACTATACCAAAAAGATTTGGTAGACATTCAACCAGTTCAGGAGGTAACACATGATCAAAAAACTTGTGGTACTGAAGGAAGAAGTCCAATCTGCACTGAAGGAAATGGCGAAAAACAACGATCCAATAATTGATGGAATTCCAGTTGAGATGTTTCAATAAACAGATGTAATGCTGGAAGCGCCTCACTTGTCTATGTCAAGGAATTTGGAAGGCAGCTACCTGGTCAACCAACTGGAAGAGCTCCATATTTGTGCCCATTTTAAAGAAAGGTGATCCAATAGAATGTGGAAATTATCGAACGTCATTAATATCACATGCAAGTGAAATTTTGCTGAATACAAAATCAGTTCCAGCAGTACATGGACACGGAACTGCGAGAAATTCAAGCCAGATTCAGAAGACGAGGTGGAATGAAGGATATCATTGCTGATGTCAAAGGAATCTTGGCTAAAAGCAGAGAACACCAGAAAGACGTTTACTTGTGTTTTATTGACTATGCAAAGGCATTCGACCTTGTGGATCATAACTAATTATGGTTTTGAACAACAATCTATAATTTGATGATTTTTCCTCACCATTGTATCTTTGAGGTTAATCAATACCGATGCCTATAACTGTGATTCATTAATTTTCAATACCATAATGGTATTTCATTATTTAAGCCACAAAAATATTTATCTATTTTCCAGTTAATGAATATTTGACTTATTTTTAGCTTTTTGCCATAATAAATAATGGCACTATGAACATTTCTGTATATATCTCTTCACATATATTTGCAAGTTACATATTCCTAGGGATAAAATGCTTGGATATAAGGGCATAAGAAAATGCCAGTTTTCCCAAGTGGTTGTATCAATTTTCATTCTTTTCAGCAGCAGTATGGATGGTTCATTGCTCCATATCTTTATCAAAATTTTGGAATGTCAAACTTTCATTTTTTGTCAATATTGTAGATGTAAATTACACTTCATTATGGTTTGATTTGATGCCATCAGTTTCTAACAAGGCTAACATTTTGTCATGTGCACATTGACCACATTGCTTCCTCTTTAGTGGAATGCATGTTTTTGCTCTACTATCCTTATTGATGCATTATTTTTCTCATAGATTTTTTTCTCTTATGAACATACTAGATATTAATCCTTTGTCAGTTATGTGTCACAAAACCATTTTAGCTTGTTTGTGCCTTGCCATTTACTTTTTATTGTATTTTATTTTATGTTAATTTTAATATAGTTAAATTTAGGAATATTTTATTTTGTAATTTGTGGTTTTTCTGTTTGAGAAAACTCTCCCTAGCTTAATGTCAAAAATAGATTTTTCAATATTCTCTTATAAAGTTTAATGTTTTGGTTTTCACATTTAAGTCATCAGTTCTCCTGAATTGTTTTTGTTGCAGTTGTTGTTTTGTTTTTGTATGGTAGGAGATGGGAATCAGATTTTTTTTTTTCCCATATGGATGATGGCTCTCCATAGTTTGAGTTTCACTATATCGTATTTATGTTTCTGGGCTCTTTCTTCTGATTCACTGCTCAAGTTTGCTATCCCTGCACCAACACTGTTACTCATGTTAGGTGCCTTAGGGTGGGTTCCAACTCATATCGACCCTATGCACAGCAGAATGAAACACTGCAGTCCGGTGCCATCCTCATAATCATTGCTAATCTTGAGCCCCTTGTTGCAGCCACTGTGTAAATCTATCTCATTGAGGGTCTTCCTCTTTTTCCCTGACAATCTACTTTACCAAGCATAATGTCCTTCTCCAGGGCCAGGTCCGTTCTGATAACATGTTCAAAATTTGTGGGACTAAGTCTCGAAATCTTCACTTCTAAGGAGCATTCTGGCTGTACTACTTCCAAGAAAAATTTGTTCACTCTTCTGACAGTTCATGTTGTTGTTGTCAGGTGCTGTTGAGTCAGTTCCAACTCATAGTGATCCTACATACAATAGAACAAAACACTGCCCAGTCCTGTGCCATCCTCACAATCGCTGTTAAGCTTGAGCCATTGTTGAAGCCACTGTGTCAATCCATCTCACTGAAGGTCTTCCTCTTTTTTGCTGACCCTCTATTTTACCAAGCATGATGTCTTTCTCCAGGGACTAGTCCTTCTGATAACATGTCCAAAGTATGTAAGACGGAGTCTTGCCGTTCTCCCTTCTAATGATCATTCTGGCTGTACTTCTTCCAAGACAAATCTGTTCGTTCTTCTGGCAGTCCATGGTATATTTAATATTCTTCACCAACAGCATAATTCAAAAGCATCAATTCCTCTTTGGTCTTCCTTATTCATTGTCCAGCCTTCACATGAATATGAGGTGATTGAAAATACCATGGCTTGGTTCAGGCACATCTTAGTGCTTAAAGTGAATCTTTGTTTTTTAACACTTTAAAGAGGTCGTTTGCAGCAGATTTGCACAATGCAATGCATCATTTGATTTCTTGACTGCTGCTTCCATGGGCATTGATTGTGGATCTAAGTAAAATGAAATCCTTGGCAACTTCAATATTTTCTCCGTTTATCATGATGTTGCTTATAGGTCCAGTTGTGCGGATTTTTGTTTTCTTTTTGTTGAGGTGCAATCCATATTGAAGGCTGTAATTTTTGATCTTCATCAGTATGAGCTTCAAGTCCTCTTCACTTTCAACAAGAAAATTTGTGTCATCTGCTTATTTCAGGTTGTTAATGAGTCTTCCTCCAATCTTGATGCCCTTCTTTATATAGTCCAGCTTCTCAAATTATTTGCTCAGCATACAGATTGAATAAGTATGGTGAAAGGATACAACCCTGATGTACACCTTTCCTGACTTTAAACCACACTTTATCCCTTTGTTCTGTTTGAATGACTGTCTCTTGGTTTATGTACAGGTTTCACATGAGCACAATTAAGTTTTCTGGAATTCCCATTCTTTGAAGTGTTATGATCCACACAGTCAAATGTCTTTTTCATAGTCAAGAAAATATGTGTAAACATCTTTCTGATATTCTCTGACTTCAGCCAAGATCCATCTGATATCAGCAATGATATCCCTCGTTCCATGTTTTCTAAATCTGACTTGAACTTCTGGCACTTCCTTGTGATGTACTGCTGCAACAGCTTTTGAATGATCTTCAGCAAAATTTTACTTTGTGTAATATTAATGATATTGTTTGATAATTTCTGCATTCTGTTGGATCACCTTTGGAATAGGCACAAACATGGATCACTTCCAGTCTGTTGCCCAGGAAGCTGTTTTCCAAGTTTCTTGACATAGATGAGTGACCACCTCCAGTGCTGCATCCATTTGTTAAAATATCTCAATTTGTATTCCATCAATTCCTGGAGCCCTGCTCTTTACCGTTCCCTTCAGTGCAAGTTGGATTTCTTCCTCCAGTACCATCAGTTCTTGATCAATTTGGTTGAATGTTGGCTAATTCTTTTTGGTACAGTGACTCTGTGTATTCCTTCCATCTTCTTTTGATGTTTCCTGTGTCATTCAGTATTTTCCCTGAAGAATCCTTCAATATTACAACGCAAGGTTTGAATTTTTTCTTCCGTTCTTTCAGCTTGAGAAAGGTAAAACACTAGAAAACATTTTCTTATGCACAAATAGTACAAAAGGTAGCTCACCCTCACTGATTCTATAATAGGCAAGAATTTTACAAAATTAATAACTGACTCCAAAGCATAGATCCAGGAAAGACAGCAAACACCAACTAGGATAAACACTAAAAAAATTACACCTAGGCATATGTCATGGATTGAATTATGTCCCCAAAAAATGTGTATTAGCTTGGCTAGTCCATGATTCCCTGTACTGTGTGATTGTCCACCATTATGATCTGATGTGATTTTCCAGTGTGTTGTAAATCCTACCTCTATCACGTTAATGAGGCAGGATAGGAGGCAGTTATGTTAATGAGGCAGGACTCAATCTACAAGATTGGATTGTATCTTAAACCAATCTCTTTTGAGATATAAAAGAGAGAAGCGAGCAGAGAGACAGGGGGACCTCATACCACCAAGAAAGCAGTGCCAGGAGCATAGCGCATCATTTGTATCTGGGGTCCCTGTCCTGAGAAGCTCCTAGACCAGGGGAAGATTGATGATAAAGGACCTTCCCCCAGAGCCAATAGAGAGAGAAAATTTCCCTGGAGCTGACACCCTGAATTTGGACTTGTAGCCTCCTAGACTGTGAGAGAATAATTTTCTCTTTGTTAAAGCCATCCACTTGTGGTACTTCTATTATAGCAGCACTAAATGACTAAGACAGCATATCATACTCAAACTGCAGAAAACCAAAGACAAAAAGAATACCTTGAAAGAAGCCAGGGGGTGGGGGGGACATCTTATCTATAAAGGATCAAAGATAAAAATTTCAAGGGTCTTCTCTTCTGAAACCATGCAAGTAAAAGTGTGGAGTGAAATAAAGTGTTGAAAAAACAAATCAAAACAAAACGCTAAGCTAGAATTATATAGCCAGAAAATCATCCTTCAAATGCAAAGGAGAAATAAAGTTTTTCACACGCAAACCAAAATTGAGGACACTCATTACCAGTAGAGCTTCCCTGCAAGAAATGTTAGAAGAAGTTCTTTAGGGAGAAAGAAAATAATGTCAGAAACGTTGATCTGCTGAAAGGAAGAGTGTCGAAGAAAGCATTAAAAAAAAAACAAAGTAAAACAAAATATTTTATTTGTCTTCTAATTGATCTAAACGGTAACTGCTTGTTTAAAGGAATAAAGAAATAATAATAACAATATATTTGGTCATTCTATGATTATAGCCTAGAAATGTCATAAGGGATGAGAGAAGAATGGGCAATACTGTTACAAGGTACCTGTACTACATGTGAACCGGTATATTGTTATTTAAGGTGAACTTATATAACTTGTAAATGTATGTTGCAAACTCCAGAAGAGCACTAAAAATATATATAAAAATAAGTATAATTAATATGCTAAGAGAAAAGATGAAATGGAATCATATAAATACTGAGTTAAAACCAGAGAATGCAGAAAAAGAAGAGAAACAGAAAAAAAAAAGAATACAACAAATAGAAAACAATTACAAAAAGTGTAGACACTGTCCCAATTACAGCAATCCCAAAACCCAATGACTCATAGTCACCCTACAGAACAGGGTAGAACTGCCCCATAGGGTTTCCAAGGCTGTACTCTTTAGAGCAGATTTCCACATCTTTCTCCTGAGGAGTGACTGCTGGGTCCCAACTGCTGACCTTTTGATTAGCAACCAAGTGCTTAACCACTGCACCACCAGGGCTCCTTGATTACATCAATAATCGTCTAAATGAACCAGTTAAAAGAGACTGTCAGAGTTGATTAAAAATATACATATTTTTTTTCTACAACCAAACCACTGATTAAATACAATCAGATAAGATAGAAGTAAAGAGATGAAGAAAGATACACTATGCTGACATGAATTTAAAAAATAAATAAATAACTAGAGTAGTTGTTTTAATCCCAGACAATGCAGACTTCAGAAAAAGGAACAGATTAGGATAAACGTGTCATTACATAATGATGAATGATTCAATTCTCTAGAAGACATAACAATCCTTAACAGACACCTAAAAACAGAATATCAAAATACGTGAAGCAAAAAATGATAGAACTACAACAAGAATTAGAAAAATCCATATTATAGTTGAAGACTTCAATACACCTCTTTCTGTAATTGACGGATCAAGCAAGCAATAAATCATTAATGATGTACTCGATCTGATCATAACTACCAATTAACCTGATGTGATATTTATAGCATACTCCATCAAACAATAGCAGAGTACACATTGTTCTCAAGCTTACATGGCACATTTACAAAGAAAGACCAATTCTAGGCCATAAAACACATCTTAACAAATTTAAAAGGATAGAAATCATATAAAATGTGTTCTCAGACCACAATGGAATTAAACTAGACATCAATAACATACAGATAACTCAAAAATCCCCAAATATTTGGAGACTAAACAACATACTTCTAAACAACTCATGGGAAAAAAAGAAGTCTCAAGAGAAATTTAAAAATATTTTGAAGTAAACGAAAATAAAAACACAGCTTACTACAATTTGTGGGATGCAGTGAAAGTAGTGTTTAGAGGAAAATATATAATATTAAATACGTGTATTAGAAAAGAAGAAAGATCTAAAATCAATGATGCAAACTTCCACCTTAAGAAACTGAGATAAAACAGCAATTCAAATGTTAAGCAAGCAAAAGAAAAGAAACACTCAAAATTAGAGCAGAAATCAAGGTGCCTTGGTGACACAGTGGTAAAAGTGTTTGTCTGCTAACCAAAAGGTCGATAGTTTGAACGCAGCAGCCACTCCACAAGAGAAAGATGTGGCAGTCTGCTTCAGTACAGATTTACAGCCTTGGAAACTCTATGGGGCAGCTCTACTCTGTCCTATAGGATCACTATGAGTCAAAATCGACTTGACAGCAATGAGTTTGATTTTGGTTTTAGGGCAGAAATCAATAAAATTGAGAACAGAAAAACAATAGAGAAAATCAATGAAGCCAAAATCTAGTTCATTGAAAAGGTAAATAAAATTCATAAATCTCTAGCCAGACTGACCAAGAAAAGAGGACAGAAAGTATGCTCCCCCCAGCCGTTGTAAAGATGTCCACATACTAATTCCTGGACCTTGTAAATATCTCACCTTATATGGCATAAATAATTTTTCAAGCGTGATTAAATTAAGGATCTTGAGATAGGGAGATTATCCTGGATTTTCCTGGAGGGCCTAGTGTAATCAAAGAGTCCCTATAAAAGGCGATTCTCTTCCCTCTTTTATATTGTATTTTATATAAGATGTCATGCAGCTGGCTTTGTTGATGAAGATGTCGTGAAAGGGTCACAACAGTCTCCAGAAGCTGGAAGAGGCAAGTGACAAATTCTCCCCCGAAGCCTCTAGAAGAAACAAGTTCTGCTGAAATCTTTATTGGTAAAATTGATTTCAGTCATCTGGTCTCCAGTACTGGAAGAGAATAAACTTGTGTTGCTTTAAGCTATTAAATTCGTGGTAGTTTGTTACAGCACCACTAAGAAACTAACACAGAGGTCATGAACACTGATCCCATGGACATTGAAAGGATAGTTAAGGAATATCATGTCCCAAAATGTGATAACTTAGATAAAATGAACCAATTCCTTGAAAGACACAATCTATGAAACTCAAACAAGGAGAAATAGATCATCTGAATAAGCCTATATATATTAAATAAAAAATTAAATATGTTACTAAAAAGAAAGCACAGTTCCAAATGGTTTTACTAGTGGATTCTAACAAATATTTAAGGAAGAAATGTTATAAATTCTTTACAATCTCTTCCAGAAAATAAAAATAGAGGGAACACTTCGAATATCATCCTATGAGACCAGAATTACCTTAATATTAAATTAGATAAAGAAATTACAAGAAAATAAAGCTACAAACCAACAATATCTCTCATGAATATGGATGTAAAAATCCTCAACAAAATATTAGCAAATAAAATTCAACAATGTTTAAAAAACTTGTATACCATAGCTAAATGAAATTTATTTCAGATACACAAGGCTGGCTGAACATTTGAAAATCAGTTAATGTAATCCACCACTTCATCAGGCTAAAGAAGAAAAATCCTATGATTATATCAATAAATGCAGAAATCCTATGCCCACACATTACAGAAAAACTCTCAGCAAACTAGAAGTTTTAGACTGGGTTTTCTAGAGAAGCAAAACCAGTAAAGCGTATAACTATATGGAGAGATTTATATCAAGGAAATGAATCATGTGGTTGTACAAGCTAGAAAAATCCAAATCTGTGGGTCAGGCTGGAGGCTTCTCCTGAATCACATAGCCATAGGGCTGATGAATCCAAGATCAGAAGATGAGAGCAGGCGTCTGGCTCATAGGTGGTGGAGGCCTATGAAACCTAAGATTGGCAGATAAGACGGCAGGTAAACTGCTATCTCACGTCCCAAGAACCAGAGGTCAGATGAACAGGAGTCAGCTGCCAGATCCAGAGTGAGCAAAGGCCAATGAGCCTTGCCAGAATATACACCTATATTGGATACAAGCCACACCTCCAAGGAAACTCCCTTTCAACAGACTGCCTGCTCACAGCAACAGATCGCATCATGGAGGTGATCACATTATATCGGATATCATTGTAGAGGTGGTTAAATCACTAAAAAGCGGCTAAACTACATTATAACTACCAAACTACTGAGGATCATGACCCAGCCAAGTTGACACACAACCTTAACCATCACAGTTCACCCCTTGTCAACTTGGCACCTGTACACATCTCCTAAAACCATACATAATCTCTGAATAAAGACAATTATAAAGTCATACTTGCACCTAATGTAATACAACTAAAACATGTACAACCAAAAACGTACTAGCCCTGTATACATCTTATATTTTATAAGTGAGGAAAACAAAAATATTTGAAGGACACATACAAGGAAGAAATACTCATAACAATTACATTCTTTGTTTCTGTAACTGATCATGGGGTAATAACTGGTATTTAGAACAACCTTCTTCCACCACCCATTCCGTATTCCCTTTGCTGTCAGCAAACACTTCAACTCATAGTGGTTTGTTGCTTCATAGGGTGATCCAAAAATTCCTTCCTGAAGGGCCTAGGCCATTAGCAGTCATGTCAGAATTGGGTTGCTGTAGTTTTCCATTGACTTTAATCATAGGGCATGGTAGTACTAAGAGATGCCCTAAGGGATCTCCTGCATTCCAGACATAATTTTCTTTACCTCCATTATGTAATAGCAATCCGATTTCCTGTTGGTAATCAGGATCAATCACATCAGCCGGTATGGTAACTACCTTCTTCGCCAGTTGATCCAGAGGCATAAGGAGCTCAAAGTACACAGATGGCATTCTTAACTTCCAGTTCAACAGAATCAGTGATGTTTCTCCAGGTGGGAGTATTCCTCACTTTGAAACTAAGACCTCTAGACCTGCAGAACATAGGGTCATGGGGACAGGTAGCAAAAATTTTGTTAGTGGGTCACTAGCAGTAATAGTGAGTAGTGCCACTCCCATTTCCATCCCTTGATTCCTGGACCCATGAATCTTGGCTATGGGAGAAATTATATATTGGATGCTGGTTTAGAGCATATACAGCCTTCTGGAGAACATTGCCCCAACCCTACAAGGTATTGCAACCTAGTTAGTGCCATAAATACGTCTTTAGGAGGCCATTTCATCATTTTATCAAGCCAGCTGGTTCAGGATGATGGGGAACATGGTAAGACCAGTGAATTCTGTGAGCATGGGCCCATTTCCACACTTTACTTGTAAAGTGAGTGCCTTGATCAGAGACAATGCTGTGTGGGATACCATGATGGATGAAGCATTCTGTAAGTCCACCGATGGTAGTTTTGGCAGAAGCATTGCATGCAAGGAAGACAAATCCATATCCAGAGTAAGTGTCTATTCCAGTAAGAACAAAATGATGGTCTTTCCATGATGAAAATGGTCCAATGTAATCAATCTTCCACCAGATTGCTGGCTGATCACCTCAAGGAATGGTGCCGTATCAGGGACTCAGTGTTTGTCTCTGCTACTGGCAAATTAGGCACTCAGCAGAGGCTATAGCCAAGTCGATCTTGGTGAGTGGAAGTCCATGTTGCTGAGCTCATGTATAACCTCTGTCTCTGCCACCATGGCCACTTTGTTCATGAGCCTATTGGGCAACGATGGGAGTGGATGGGGAAAGAGGATGCCTGGTTCCCACAGAACAAGCCATCCTATCCACTTGATTGTTAAACTCCTCCTCTGCAAAGGTCACCATTTTGCGAGCATTCACATGAGACATAAATATCTTCACTTCTTTTGCCCATTTAAAGAGGTCTAGCCACATACCTCTTCCCCATACCTCCTTGTCACCAATTTTCCAGTCAGGTTCCTTCCAAGTCCCCAACCATCCAGCTAAACCATTGGACACAGCCCATGAATCAGTGTGCAATTGCACATCTGGCCATTCCTCCTTCCAAGCAAAGTGAACAGTGAGGTGCACTGCTTGAAGTTCTGCCCATTGGGAGGTTTTCCCTTCACCACCATCCTTCAGGGAGGTCCCAGAAAGGGGCTGTAGTGCTGCCACTGTCCTCTTTTGAGTGGTGCCTGTATATCACACAGAACCGTCTGTAAACCAGGCACAAGTTTTAAGCATTCAGTCTCTACTAAGGCCCAGTAACAAGCCAAAAGCTGTTTTTCAAAAGGAGAGTAGTTACTGCAGAGGATATCAGGGCTTTGCTCCAAAATCCTAAGCATCTGTGCTGTAATTCACCAATAAGAGCCCGCCAAAGGCTCCAAACAGCATATCTATCTGCCACTGACACTTCAAACACCATTGGATTGGCCAGATCATATGGCCCAGCCAAGTTGACACACAACCTTAGCCATCACACTAAGAATATAGGGGTTCTTTCTCAACTTGATAAAGAACATCTACAAAATAAATCCTACAGTTAACATACTTAATGGTGAAAATTGAACACTTTCTCCCTAAGATTAAGACAAGGCAAAGATTTCCCCTCACTACACCTATTCAACATCATACTGGAAGTCTTAGCTTGTGCAACAAGACAAGAAAACTATTATTTTTTAAATGTATGCAAATTAGGAATAGAAATCTGTGAATCTTTGTTCACAGATGACATGGTTGCCTATGTTGCACATCCTAAAGAATCGACCAAAAACCCCTGCATCTAATAAGCAGGTATAACACATTGCAGGCTATAAGGTTAAAACTCACCCACTGCTGTTGAGTTGATTCCAACTCTTAGTGACCCTATACACAATATCAACTGCTTTCCTACGTACTGGAAACAGCCATTTGGAATTTGAATTTAAAACATACAACAACAAAAGAAAACACAACAGCACCAAAAAAATGAAATATCTAAGTATATGTCTAACAAAATATACATTGGCTCTTTAACGGAGAACTACAAACTGATGAGATAGATGATAGATAGACAGATGGTACATAGATAGATGGTAAATAGATTGACGGACAGACAGGCAGGCAAGCAGACAGACAGGCAGGCAGACAGACAGGCAGATAGATAGATAGATATTCCATGTTCATGGATTAGAAGACTTAATATTCTTAAGATGCAAATTCTTCTCGATTTGGTTTTTAGATTCAGTGCACCCAATCAAAATCTCAAAATCCAGCATGTAATTTTGTAGGTATCAACAAGTTGATTCTAAAATTTATATGAAAAAGCAAAAGACCAAGAATAGCCAACACAATGCTGAAGAAGAATAAAGTTGAAGGACTCACACAATCTTTTTTTGAGACTTACTATAAAGCTGCAGTAATCATGGCAGAGTGTTATTGGCAAAAAAAAAAAAAAAGACACGTAGATTAATGAAACAGAGTAGAGAGCCTAGAAATGATCCTATACAAATAAAGTCAGCTCATCTTTGATAAAGAAGCAAAGACAACTCAATGGAGAAACGGTGCTGGAATAATTGTAAGTCCATATTAAAAAAAAAAAAAAAGAAAGAAATTAAACACAAATTTTACATCTTTCACAAAAAATAACTCAAAATGAATAGTAGACTTGAATGTAAAACGCAAAACAAAAACTTCTAATGAGAAAAAAATCTAAGAACCTTGGGTTTGGTGATGAGATTTTAGATACAATATCAAAAACATGATCAAAAGCAAAAAATCAATAAGTTAGATTGTTTTAAAATTAAAAGCTTCTACTCCACAGAAAAAACAACACAATGAAAAGACAAGCCAGAGATGAGAGAAAATATATGCAAAACACATGTCTGATAAAACAAACTTACCCAAAACATAAAAAGAACTCTTAATACTCAACAAAAGAGAACAATTAACCCAATCAAAAAGGAGGAAAAGCTCTGAACTTACACCAACCCAATGAAGATATGAAGATGGCAAATAAGTACATAAGAAGGTGTTCAACATCATTTGTCATTATGGAATTGCAAATAAAATAATAATGAAATACCATTACATATCTATTTAAAAAGAAACCTGTTGTTGCCGAGTTGATAGAGCAACAGGAGTTCTCATTTATTGTTTGTGTGAATGAAAAATTGTACAGAACGTTGGAAGACAGTTTGACAGTTTCTTACAAAGTTAAATATAGTCTTATCATGTAATCCAGCAACTATGCTCCAAAATATTTACTCAACTGATTTGAAAATGTATGTCCACACAAAAACTTGCACATGAATGATGATAGCAACTTTATAATCTCCAATAACTAGAAATTATCAGAATATCCTTCAATAAGTGAATGAATAAATAAGCATACAATAGAATATTATTCAGCAATTAAAAAAAAAGATCTATCAGGCCATTAAAAGACATGGATGAATCTTAAACACCTATTGCTAAGTGAAAGAAGCAAATCTGAAAAAGCTGCATACCGTATGATTCGATTATATGACATTCTGACATAGCAAGAGTATAAACCAGTAACCCGCTGCCATCTAGTCAAGTCTGACTCATAGCAACCCCATATGTGTCAGTGTAGAACTGTACTCCATATGCTTTCAGTGGCTGATTTTCCAAGCCTTTCTTCTGAGATGGCTTTGGGTGGACTCGAACTTCCAACTTTTGGTTAGCAGCTGAGCGCATGAACTATGTACACAAGAACCCTGGGACTCCAGAAAATCTATAGAAATCATAAAATGATTAGGGTTGACAGTAGCTTTGGAAGAGGGAGGAGAGTTGAATACATGAAGCACACATGATTTTTTATGATGGTAAAACAATTCTGTATGATTACATAATGGTAGATATGCGACATTAAGCATTTGTCATAACCCATAGGAATTTGTGGCACAGACAGTTAATCTTTATGTACAATTTTTTTTTAAATGCATTTAGGAGGTCAGAAGATCCCAGGGTGGAATGTGGACTGTGACAAAAGAATCTAACTGTATTACATGTGTATGAAACAACCTCACTGTAAGGAGGGGGAAAAAAAGTGGTGACCTAATTAACTTTGGAAATGACTGTAATGTGTAAGACTAAAAGCAAAAGGAACAACTACTTTTCACATAGTAGTACAGGTCAAAGGATCTCTGCTGCTCCTTGGAAACGCTTTTGGGGCAGTTCTACTCTGTTCTATAGGGTTGCTATCAGTCGGAATCTACTCGACAGCAACTTTTTTTTTTAATGTATATACATGAACTATTTACACACATGTATTTCTTTGCTCTATCAGTTGAGAGGGCCTAAAAGCAATATCTCAACGGTCATACATGGTGTTAATTTCTAATATTCTTCTCCAATAAAAGAAGATAGGGATCTTTGAATAAACCGATGTTAAGAGTGGGGAAGGAAGTATACAAGATGAGCCTGGAGGAGCTTGTTGTTCTAAAAAGTAAGGACATGCTAAGAAAAACAAAAAACTTGCATTGATGGTGGCAAATAAAAGGCTAACAGGAGCCAACTGAAAGAGTTCCCAGTTTTCATAGCTGGAACAATTTTAGCAAAGAAAAAATGAAGTAGATTATAACTGTTTTAGCCTGGATTCTCTAGAGAAGCAATAATAGTAAAGCATATATATGAAGAGAGACAGAGAGAGAGGGAGATTTTTCTCAAGGAAATGGCTCACGTGGTTGTGGAGGATGGCAAGTCCCAAAGTCTGTGGGTCAGGCGTTGGCTGAAGGCTTCTCCTGACTCACATGGTTGCAGGGGCTGATAACCAAGAATTGACAGGTCAGGTGGCAGACTGCTGGCTCACAAGGCTGCAGAAGCCAGTGAATCCCAAAGTCAGCACGTCAGACTACAATCTGCTGGTTCAAGTCCCAAGAACCAGAGGTCAGATGATGACATGCCAGAAACAGGATCCAGAGCAAGCAAATGAGCTTTGCCAGAAATCCACATATATATTGGGTGCTGTTTACAACTGATTGGCTGATCACATCAGATCACATCATGAAGGTGATTAGATTATATTACTTATTGGAAATCACAAAATGGAGGATAATTACATCAGATCACAAAATGGAGGATAATTATATAATACTGAGAATCATGGCCTAGCCAAATTGACACATAATGTTAACCATCACAATAAACTGAAGTACAAAATAAATATCCATGAGTTATTTTTTACATTAAAAAAATGATTGAATAAATAAATAAATGAGGGAGAAGAGACAAATCTCCCATGTAGAAGAATTACAAATAATTTATGTAGATACTCTGTCCTTAAGAAGGTAGAGCATAACCCCCATGCTCCTAAGGCATGAGAAAAACATTGTGACTTCCTTTCAAAGAGTAAACTTAGGTAGGAAGCACAAAAAAGTAACTTTACAGTGGAGAAACCTAACAAATACTACCTTAGCCATGTGATCAAGATCAACATCGACAGTGACAAATCACAAGGATAGCAAGTACTCTTGATGAAAATGGCATTGCACCTCTGTGTTCTTCCTCTAAATATCCATGACTTCTTTCTAATCATAAGAAAAATATCAGGAAAATTCCAATAAAGAGGTATTCTTCAAAATACCCAACCAATTTTCAAAACTGTCAAAGTCATCAAAAGCAAGGAAATTCTGAGAAGCAAACGCAGCCCAGAGGAGCCTGTGGAGACATGACAATCCAATCCAATGTGATATTCTGGCTAGGATCCTGGATAGAAAAAGGACATTAGGTAAAAACTAAGAAAACCTAATCAAAATGTGGATGTTATTTAATAATAATGTATCAATACTGCTGACTAATTGTAACAAGTATAATATTAATGTAAGATTTTATTAACAGGGGAAACTGGATAGTAGGTTTATGGGAAGTTCATGTATACACTATCTTTACAATAATTCTGTAAAACTACAACTGTTTTAAAAATTAAGTCTTTTTTTAAATCATTTTGCTAAAATTGAAATATAAAACAAAAACATAATTTGTAAGCCCTTTTTTTAAGTTTTTAGATTCAACAGACAAAATTAGTCTATCCAACAACTAGAAAATTTTTACAAATCCTACTCTCAATTTCTGTACTTACCTGGCAATGAACCACACTATTGGTTGCCCTGCCGCTAGAGGAGTGAAATGGAATCACTTTCCTGAAAAGGGCCAAAGTGGTCTACTAACCTGTGATCTGGAAATATATTCTAACTTCAGTCAGGACTGGAGTTGGAAACGCTTAACATCTTACAATATTTGTTCTTTTGTGATTGACTTATTTTACAGAGCATAAGATTTTCCAGGTTCATCCTTGTTGTAGCATGGATGAGGACTTCATTTCTCTTTCTGGGCCTGAGTAATATTCTGTTGTACGTAGGTACCACATTTTGTTTATGCATTCTTCCATTAACTGGCACTTAGGTTGTTTTCACATTTTGGTTATTGTGAGTAGTGTTTCAATGTCATTGGAGTACACATGTCTATTCTCATTGCTGCTTTCAGGCCTCTTGGGTATATAACTAGAAGTGAAATTGCTGAGCGAGTGTCTGTTTATGGTGATGGGAAATTTGGCAATTATTATAGGGTGGTAGTTGCACAACATGATTAGTGTAATTGATATCACTAAATTGAACACCTTATAAATATTTATTTGGCAAATGTTGTGTTACATATACATTTAAAACAATAGATAAAAGACTTAACATCTGGCTGGATTTCTCTTAATATTTGATGAATTAATGAAAAATTAAATGATACTTTGTTTGAAAAGCATCACTCATGTGAGTGAAGAATAAGAACCAAATTGTCAAAGAATCTAAATATATTTAGACAACTACCAGCTACATCATTGTCATTGCCATCACTTCCCTGGAATCATATCTTGTGTAAAAATAAAGTACTTGCCCAATCCCTTTATCTACAATGGGCTTGTTAGGCCAAAATCCCATGGACCTGGGGAAACTCAGTACTGCTACATAGATAGAATTGCCAGAAAAAATGAAGGACTCTAGTTAAATTTGAATTTCAAATGACAAACAAAAAATTTCTTAGTATATGCCCAAAATATTGCATATTTACTTGACCAGGCAAATATTGCCCATTTGCTTAATCTGGCTACCCTACATGTAGAAATTTTCATTCTCAAATAAATAGATGAGGTGAATGTTCATTGCTTACTTTTCTTAATTGATGTTTGCCAAGTCCTTGTATCCTTCCCAAGGTAGGCTGCTTATATGCAAAGAGGGAGTGCCACCAATTACACCTGAAATTTGACTTAAACTCATTTAGTACTTTTGGTGAAATTTTTTTTTAATCTGTCATATAATGATTTGGGGAAGATTGTAATTATCAATTTTTTAGTAGTTTAAAAACTCTTCTGAAAAGTTATTTGACCTAAAGTTGTAAGAGATTTTATAATACAGATTAAATTTCTTAAGTAGGTATAGTAAACTCCCCCTGAAGAATTAAGACTCTTTCAACCCAGGCACTTAAAAAAAGAAAGAACCTCATTTGTTGGTTGCAAGAGCAAAAGACATACAATGACAACAGTCCCTGGATCCCTGCCCTCCATTGCCTTCACTGGCTTTCAGGTGGGCGTCCAAACAGTTCAACCCTCCTCTGTTCTAAAATGGGTGTATCTTACAAAGATAGAATGTTAAGAGTTCCTCCAGGGCAGCGGCTTATCTATGGAAAATAGCACCTATGGCAATTAGTTATAAATTGCTGAAAGATCTCTCACAGCTGGCAATGGAAACTGTGATGGCCAGTAGAAATGCTCATTGGCATGCCCTCTCCAGTGGCATCCAGGGCACGTGCCCTACCTGCCATACCTCAGATACGCCTCTGCTTCCATGCCTCTAGGTTGTATAAAAATCCATTGCTGTCAAGTCAATTCCAACTCATACCGACTCCTTGTGTAACAGAGCAGAACTGCTCCATAGGGTTTTCTTGGCTGTAATCTTTATGGAAGCAGATCTCTTTTCTTCCATGGCAGAGCTGGGTAAATTCAAACCACCAAATTTTTGTTCAGTAGTCAAGTGCAAACAGTTTGTGTCACCTAGGGACTTTTCCCTGGGTGGTGCAAATGGTTAATATGCTCAGTTGCTAACTGGAAAGAAGGAGCTTGGTGTCCTTCCAGAGGCACCTCAGCAGAAAGGCCAGGTGATCTACTTCTAAAAAATCATCCACTGAAAACCCTGTGGAGCACAGTTCTACTCTAACACACATGGGGTTGCCAGGAGTCGGAATCAACTCAACAACAATCTAGGTGATCATATTTTCCATTCTGGGATGAACCAAATCAGTGAAAATAGATCCACGGTGTATTGCCTAACAGGATGAATGCAATACAGCTGCCCCCGGTTGTTTCCAGTGTTCAGCAAATATATAATGTTTCTTTTTTCCTCTTTCCATCAGAGTAAAACTAGGTTTTCATTTGTTGCTCTTTGAAGTGTCTTACATTGGTGGGGAGAGGAGGATGAATGTATTTAGAAGGAACGAAAGAGGACATATCTCCAATTGATAGGTTTTTTTCTAAATTCTATGAAAGGAAACAATATATCAAACTACTATCAAACTACTTTTTCTTAAATTAAAAGTGGAAATCTTCCCTAGGAGAGGGTCACACCTATGTGAGAGCCAGTAGACTGAAAGGGAAAATTTTAGGTACCACAGGTAAACTTTGCCCCCTCTATATAATGTACTCTTGCTGTCATTACATTGCTCTGAAATGAGTAACGGTGGGGGGGACTGCAGAATATGGAAAGAGTGACTCAATAAGCTATTAGCATTTCTCAAAAAAAAATAGGGTCCACTTGTCTATTTAGACTAATTCTCGGCACTCTTTGCCAGGAAGACTGATACCTTGAACATGGGCGGAAACCCATGGCTTTTAGCTTCAAGAAGGTTTAAGAGAAGACAAGCAGACGGGAGTCTGAAAACATCAGCAAGACTGATACATGGATTTATATATGAAAGCCCTAGGATCATTACAGGGCTGGTTCTGATTTTGGAACTCAGCTATTTATCATTATTATTATCCTTGCTTATGGCTTCAACTCAGCAATGGAGATAAAGTGTAAAAGGAGTTGGACTGGAAGTAAACCAGGCTTCAATTTCTGCTATACCTCTTCTTAGCTATGTATTTATGCTGCTCCTCATTATAAGGGTAAGTCAAAAAGTATTGCTACTAGCGTTCCAGCTCATACATGCACATGTTTATTCCAAACAAAACATATTTAAACATGTCTCTGAGATCAGTTGATGGCTGCCCACAAGATCTCTCAGTAATACACTTGTCATAGTCTCATTAGGTTGCCTTCAAAAAAAAAAAAAAAAACTTTTTCGTGCCATGGGAAAAAAAAAAAGGTTTTGAGGTCAGGGCTAATATCAAATTTTTAACAAAACTCAAGTGGACATCTTCCCAAATCATTGAAGCTTTGCAACAAATTTATGCGACTGCTGATCCACATAAAACAAGTTTTTAGATGGATCAAGCATTTTAAGGAAGGTCGGGATGGCCTCAAAGATGATCCCAGAGGAGGAAGACCACTCAGAATGGCATGATGACTGTTTTGGGGGATTCCAAAGGGGTAATCTTGATAGATTTTATCAAATGACACAGAACTATCATGGGGCTTATTATGAAGAAGTTTTAAGAAAATTTGAAACTGCACTGGTGAGAAAAAGTCCAGGAAATATGCGCCAAGGAATTTTTTTCCGTTACAAAAATGCAGTTGCTCATTCTTCAAGGGTAGCAAGGGCTATTCCACCAGAATTTCATTGGGAAACCTTACCCCATCTACCCTACAGACTTAATCTTGCCCCTTCAGACTTCTTTTTGTTCCCACAACTCAAGGAGCATTTAAAAGGAACACAACTTGTGTCTCTTGAGGAGGTGGTGTAAATTGAAGAGCACGGAATTCTTTGGAGAAGGGTTAGAGAGATGGAAACACTGCCTTCAGAAGTGTATAGACCTAGGTGGAGGATATGTAGAGAAACAGTAGCTTCACATTTTAATATTTTTGTTTAATAAATGTTCTATGATTTTGTGGAGCCCTGGTGGCACGGTAGTTAAGAACTCAGATGCTAACTTAAATGTCAGCAGTTTGAATCCACCAGCCACTCCTTGGAAACCCTGTGGGGCAGTTCTACTCTGTCCTATAGGGTCACTATGAGTAGGAATCAACTCAACAGCAATGGGTTTTTTTGTTTGTTTTGTTTTGGTTTTGTTCTTTATGAGTTTGTAGCAATACTTTCTGACTTACCCTTGTATTTAAGAGACAAATCCACAAAGCCCCTTTCAGCCCAGGAAGGATATTTGTATACACTAGTAGATATCAAAGCAATCACCCAAAACCACTCTTTTTCATCCAGATTTTCCTCACTTAAGACTTTTAATGCTTCTTTCCTGTTTTCCACTACTTCTAAAATCTATTCTCTGAACTAAAACCTTAAACTCTATTTCTGATATCTCCAGACTTAGTGTTTGCATGTGCTTTCTCAGTTGAATTAAATGATATGTATAATGACATTCTTAACTCTAACACTCTACAATATACGACATTTTTTAAAAAGTGCTTGGCAAAGCATTAAATATTAACAATCCAATTTGCAGACCCAGGATATACTCCACTGGGTAGTGATTTTTCTAATTCTACCAGACTATACCACAAGCTACCTACCACTCATTTAATCACTTAGCAGATTTAGAAGTCCACCAGAGGGTTATATGCTGAATTCAAAGCATCATGCCTTTGAAATGAGTAGAGTTTCAATAGTACCTTCAAGAGCAGCACATCATCACCACGATGCCCATCCAGCAGAATGCTGACCATACAAACTCAAGCACAAAGCTTCCTACTCCCTTTGCTTTGCTTAGACAAAACATTGTTGGCGCTAATCTTGAATTTCCAAGTAGAATTTTATTTTTATAATTAGTTTCCTTCAGTTCTGGTAACTTCTCCTATATTGTTTAATCTCTGACCTTGCTCTGCTGACTGTGATGGTTAAGATTGTGTGTTAACTTGGCTGGGTCATGATTCTCAGCGTTTATGTGATCACTCCCATGATCAAATATGCTGTGAGTAGTCAATCAGTGGACAGGGAGTTTCCCTGGGGGTGTGGCCTGCATCCGAATATAAGCAGACATTCTGGCTTTTTGCTCACTCTGGATCCTGCAGCTGCCTCTTGTTCATCTGACCTTGGGACTTGAGCTGTCAGCTTATCTGCCAAACTTGGAATTCATTGATCTTCACAGCCTGTGAGCAGAGCCCTGCTCTCTGACTTGCTGATCTCGGGTTTGCCAGCCCCTGCAGCTACGTGAATCAGGAGAAACCTTGCAGTCTTGCTTGCCAATCTTGGAATTCATCAATCTTCACAGCCTTTGAGCAGGAGCCCTGCTCTCTGACCTGCCGATCTTGGGCTCACCAGCTTCTGCAGCTGTGTGAATTAGGAGGGGCTTCTACCCTGATCCATGGACTTGGGACATTCTATCCTCTACAATCTCATGAGCTGTTTTCTTGACATAAATATCTCTCTCTATATATTTATACCCTTTATTGGTTTTGCTTCTCTAGAGAACCCAGCCCAAGACAATAAGGTTGCCTTCCTCCACTGGGTTTGTCTATGCTTCACTTTAATTGCTGTATCAATCATGATGCTTTTGGCTGTTAAGTGATGAGATATGTACTTAACAGAAACTTAAATAATACATACTATATTGACAGGGAACTGCCTGAAACTCAAGCCTGATTCAGAAGAGGATGTGGAATGAGGAATATCATTGCTGACGTAAGATGGATCTTGGATTGAAGCAGAGAATACCAGAAATATGTTTACCTGTGTTTTATTGACTATGCAAAGGCATTTGACTGTGTAGATCATAACAAATTATGGATAACATTGAGAATAATGAGAATTCCAGAATACTTAATTGTGCTTATGAGGAACCTGTACTTAGACTAAGAGACAGTTCTTCAAACAAAAGAAGGGGATACAGTATGGTTCAAATTCAGGAAAGATGTGCATCAGAGTTCTATCCTTTCATCATACTTATTCAATGGTAGGAAAAGCCAAGTGGAAGCCATTAGAACTGTTACTACCTATAAAAAAGAGTAAACCAAAAGAAATACCACATTCCTAGAGGGACTGCACAGATTACTGCCACCATCAAGGACTTGAAGGATGCATGAGTGGTGATTCCCACCACATCCCCATTCAACTCACCTCTTTGGCTTGTGCAAAAAAAATGCATAGATCTTGGAAAATGACAGTGAGTTATCATAAAGTTAACCAGGTGGTGACTCCACTTGAAACTTCTGTTCCAGATATGATTTCATTGCTTAAACAAACTAATACATCTCCTGGTACCTGGTATACAGCTACTCATCTAGCCAATGCATTTTTCTCAATTCTGGTTTTGAAGGAACACCAGAAGCAGTTTGCCTTCAGCTGGCAAGGCCAGCAATACACCTTCACTTTCCTAACTAAGGCTTACATCAACTCTCCAGCCCTATGTTGTAATTTAGTCTGCAGGGACCTTAATTGCTTTTCCCTTCCACAAGACATCACGCTGGTACATTACACTGATGACACTATGCTGACTGGACCTAATGAGGAAGAAGTGTCAATGACTCTGGACTTATTTGTCAAACGTTTGCATCCTAGAGGGTGGGAAATTAATCCCACAAAAATTCGGGAATCTTCAACCTCGGTAAAATTGCTGGGGTCCAGTGATGTGGGGCATGTTGATGAGACATTCCTTCCAAAGTAAAAGATAAGTTGTTGCGTTTGGCCCCTCCCACAAGTTAAAAGGAGGAACAATGCTTGGTGGGCCTCTTTGGGTTTTGAAGGCAGCATATTCCTCATTTGGCTGTGCTACTCTGGCCTATTTATCAAGTGACTTGAATAGCTGCCAGTTTTGAGTGGGGCTCAGACCAAGAGAAGGCTCTGCAACAGGTTCATGTTGCCATGCAAGCCTCTCTGCCTCTTGGGACATACGATCTGGCTGATCAAATAGTGTTTGAAGGGTCGGTGACAGATAGAGACGTTGCTTGGAGTCTTTGACCGGCCCATATTGGGGAATCACAGCACAGAACCTTAAGATTTTGGAGCAAAGCCCTGCCATACTCTGCAAATAACTACCCTCCTTTTGAGAAACAGCTTTTGGCTTGTTACTGGGCCTTAGAAGAGACTGAATGCTTAACCGTGGGCCACCAAGTCACCATGCGGCCCAAGTTGCCCATCATGAACTGGGTGTTGTCTGACCCACAGAGTCATAAAGTCTTATGTGCACAGCAGCAGTTCATCATTAAATGGAAGTGGTATATATGAGATCAGGCCTGAGCAGGACCTGAAAGCACATGCAAGTTGCATGAGAAAGTGGCCCAAATATCCATAGTTTCCATTCCTGTCACATTACCTCCATCTCCCACTCGGCACCTATGGCCTTATGAAGAGTTCTTTATAATCAATTGAGTGAGGAAGAGAAAACTTGTGCCTGGTTTACAGATGGTTCTAGTGTGATACGCAGGCCCCCCTCAAAAGTGGACAGTGGCAGCAGTACAGCCTCTTTCTGGGACCTCCCCAAAGGACATGTGTTATGGATTAAATTAAATCACGTCCCCCAGAAATGTGTATCAACTTGACTAGTCCATGATTCCCAGTATTTCGTAGTTGTCCATCATTTTGTAATCTGATGTGATTTTCCCATGTATTGTAAATCCTACCTCTCTGATGTTACTGAGGCAAGATAAGAGGCAGTTATATTAATGAGGCAAGACTCAATCTGCAGGATTATGTTGTATGTTGAGTCAATCTCTTTTGAGATATAAAAGAAATAATCAAGCAGAGAGGAGAGAGATCTCATACCACCAAGAAAGACACACCAGGAGCAGAGCATGTCCTTTGGGCCTGGGGTCCTTGCACTGACAAGCTCCAAGACCAGGGAATGATTGATGATAAGGACATTCCCCCATGGCTGACAGAGAAAGAAAGCCCTCTCCTAGAGTTTTCCCCCCAAATTCCAACTTCTAGCCTCCTAAACTGTGAGAGAATAAATTTCTCTTTGTTAAAGCCATCCACTAGTGGTATTTCTGTATTAGCAGCACTAGATTCCTAAGACAACAGTGGTGAAGGGAAATCCTCCCAATAGGCACCTGGTTGTTCACTTTGCTTGGAATAAGAAATGTCTAGATGTACAACTGTATCCTGATTCATGGCCTGTGGCCAATGGTTTGGCTGAGCAGTCAGGTGCTTGGAAGGAACATGACTGGAAAATTGGTGACAAGGAGGTATGTGTAAGAGGTATGTGGATAGACTTCTCTGAATGGACCAAAGAAGTGAAGACATTTGCATCTCACATGAATGCTCACCAAAGGGTGACCTCAGCAGAGGAGGATCGTAACAATCAAATGAATAAAATATTAACAATAAGAGTTTTGGGAGAAACTAGTTTTTCTCTTTCCCCAGCCACACCTATCATTAACCAATGAACTCATGAACAAAGTGGCCATGGTGGCAGGGATGGATTGAGGCTATGCATGGGCTCAGCAACATGGACTTCCACTCACCAAGGCTGACTTGACTACAGTCACTGCTGAGTGCCCACTCTGCCAGAAACAGAGACCATCATTGAGTCTCCAGTATGGCACCATTCTTCGAGGTGATCAGCCAGCAATCTGGTGGCAGGTTGATTACATTGGACCGCTTCCATCATGGAAAGGGCAACATTTTGTTCTTACTGGAATAGACACTAACTCTGGATATGGATTTTCCTTCCCTTCTCACAATGCTTCTACCAAAACTACCATCCATGGACTTACAGAAAGTTTTATCCATCATCATGGTATCCCATACACTGTCACCTCGGATCAAGGGACACACTTCACAGCAAATGAAGTGTGGCAATGGGCCCATGCTAATGGAATTCACTGGTCTTACCATGTTCCTCATCATCCTGAAGCAGCTGGCTTGATAGAGCGATGGAATGGTCTTTTAAAGACACAATTACACCCCAGCTAGGTGACAATACCTTGTAGGCTTGGGGCAGTGTTCTCCAGGAGGTTGTATATGCTCTAAGAGAGGAATGCTCTTACCAGCAAACACAACAAGGATTCCATTGAACAGGAAGTTAAGAATGCCACCCGGCTACTTTGGGCTCCTCCTGTCTCTAGATCAACAGGCAAAGAATGGAGTTACTGTTTGGGCTGGTGTAAATCATCCTGATTATCAAGGGAAAATCAGATTGATATTACATAATGGAGGTAAAGAAGAGTATGTCTGGAATACAGGAGATTCCTTAGAACATGTCTTAGTACTACTATGTCATGTGATCAAAGTCAATGGAAAACTGCAGTAACTCAATTCTGACATGACTGCTAATGGCCCAGACCCTTCGTTAATGCAAGTTTGGGTCACCGCACAAGGCAAAGACCCACAACCAATTGATTGCTTGCTGATGGCAAAGTAAATACAGAATCAGTGGTTGAAGAGGGTAGTTCTAAATGCCAATTATGACCAGATGACCAGTTGCAGAAAAGAGGAGTGTAACTGTTAAGTGTATTTCTTCCTTGTATGTGTGCATCAAATATTTTTGTTTTCTTCACTTATGAAATATGAGATATAAATGGGGCTAGTGTGTTTTCCGTTGTATGCATTTTGGTTGTATTATGTTAGGTATAAATATGACTTTGTAATTGACTTTATTTAGAGATTGTGTATGGTTTAAATAAATGTGCACAGGTGCAAATTTGACAAGGGGTGACTATGATAGCTAATATAATGTGTCAACTTGACTGGGCCATGATTCTTGGTGGTTTTGCAATTATGTAATGATGTAATTTGGCAGATATTGGACTGATTGGTCTTCCATAATGTAATAGCCTCCATAATGAGATCAGATATAATGTAATCACCTCCATGACCAGATCTGCTATGAGCAGCCAATCAGTTGTAAGGGGACTTTCCTCGGGAGTGTGGCCTGCATTCAATATACATGGACTTTCTGGCAAAGCTCACTGGCTTTTGCTCACTCTGGATCCTGCCATCTGGCTTATCATTATCTGACCCTCAGTTCTTAAGACTTCAGCCAGAGCTTGCCATATTGCCTGCCCATCATGGATTCATCAGCCTCTCCAGCCCATGAGCTAGCAGCCTGTCATCTAACCTGCTGATCTTGGGTTTCTCAGCCCTTGTAACTATGTGCATCAGGAGAAGCTTCCAGACTGACGCCTCACCCATGGACTTGGGACTTGCTAGCCTCTACAAAAGCATAAGCCATTTTCTTGAGATAAATGTTTACCCCTCCGTTTCTCTGTGTGTGTATATATATATGTATATATGTGTATATATATATATACACACATATATACATATATATAATGCTTCACAGGTTTTACTTCTCTACGCAACTCAGCACAGAATTTCTCTGCTGGGGCTGAGCATACTACCTTCCATACAAAATCAGGGTTTTATTAGCAAAAACAAAAAAAGAATAGCTGTTGTCTAGGCAATCAACATTGTCTACACTTAGAGGCATTGTTAAGTTCCTGGGGTACTGACCACATCCTTTTCCTCAGTTGGATGAGCAGACCTCCGCAGGCTCCTGTTTCTCTGTTGCTATCTGTCATTGACTTTACTATTTCATCTGGCCTTCAGGAGACAAAATCGTTTTTTATGATTTGCAGACTTGGAAACATCTAGAGAAGAGAGTTCAATGAATTGGGGGACCATATTTCCTAATATCCCTGAATGTAATTTCATGATTCACCCCTTTTAGCTTTAACAGAGTTCTCTCCTCTCCACCTCCAAAGCTCTCACCATCAAGCTACTTTTATCCATTCTTCCTAAGTAGCTTTTAAACCCCATGTCCAGGAGGCTATTGCCTATCAACTATATAGGTCTCTGTTAAAATGTATGTGTACTTTTGGCATTTGGATTTATTTATGGATTTCTTTCTCAAGTCTAAGGAGGTCCCCAAACCTCTTTCCTTGTAATACTCATTTCATAAACTGATCGTAGATATGTTTTTTGTTTTGTTTTGTTTTGTTTTGTTTTTGAACGTGAGTTTTAGAAATACTATTTCCATGGTTAAATGCGAGAAACTCTGGGTTATACAAAGTTAGGCAGGTTTCTTTACCGCAGGGCTTTCTGAAGTCTTTATATGCAAATGTTTTATGAAAATAAAAGAAAGTACATAATAGAGTTTGCAGGTCATTGAGTATTTGATCACAGGTTTGTGTGTGTGCGCCTGTGTTTCTCTCTCTGGGAGAAATGTCTACTGAGAGATGACAAGGGTAATACAGTTTTAATTCTAGTCTAAAGCAATGTTTTTCAAAGCATGGTTTATAACTTTTTGGTGTTTCAAATTATTAAATCAATTTAGTGGGTGATAACATATTTTTCCTAAATGAAAAGAGAATAGAATAGAAATTATCATGATGTATTTCACAGAGTTACAATGAACAATGTTATCTAAGATTTTTATTTCAGTTATATACGTATGTATTAAGGGTGCTGAGACACAAAATATATTTGTTATTGTTGATTGCAGTCAAAGCTTTGAATGCCACTGGTCTAAAGCATTTGCAACTCAGGTAACTGTGGGAAGATCAAACTTCCACTAGGGGAAGAGTTAGACAAGCACAGAATACAGCACTAAGGATAATTAGAAAAACGAGCCAGCTGGTTCCAAGAATAGAGGCAGTCAGAAAAAAAATACATCATAAAAAAAAGTTTAATCTACTCCAGTATTCTCTAACAGCAAATACCAGATTCTAGGGAACTGAGGGAACGCATCTCACAAGTGAAAATTCACAGCATCTGAATCCACAAAAAAAACAAAGCTGTTGCCGTCGAGTCAATTCCGACTCATAGCAACTCAGTAGAACTGCCCTATAGGGTTTCCAAGGAGTAGCTGGTGGATTCAAACTGCTGACCTTTTGGATAGCAGCCAAGCTCTTAACCACTGTGCAACCAGGGCTCCATGGCAACACTAGGGCTCCAAGTATCTGAACAATCAGTACCATTACCAGGTGCCTCCCAGTAGATTCACTCATGGCAACTTCACACATATCAGAGTAAAACTGTGCTCCATAGGGTTTTCAATAGGTAATTTTTTTTTCAGAAGTAGATTGCCAGGCCTTTCTTCCAAAGCACCTCTGGGTGAACTTGAACCTTTAACCTTTCAGTTAGTAGTTTCGGTTTTATCTGAACAAGAGGGATCAAAATTGGGTAGTTCAGTCATGTCCGAGTTAACTAGAGATTCAGGAGTGTGTGTCGTTGAATGCTATATGCAGAAATAAGTCAGAGAGTTCTAGAACAGGAAGGTCCTTTATACTTTCAGAAAGTATGTATGATGTGAATTCTAAATTTTTTTTGGCTACTCAGAATGAGGACACTTCCTATGTGTTGAAGGATACCCCTTTGTTGTGATTCCTGATGGGAGGCAGAATCACAGTTTCCACTACAGAAGCAAAGGTGGCAGATATCCCTCATCTTCCAGCTCTCTGGAAGCTGGGGCCCTGGGATATAGTTGCACCAGGCCAATGGGAGTACCGTAAGGAGAAAGAAGCAGTTGGAGATTATTCATGGGTTGTGAAACTGAGTGTCCACTTGGAACAATGAGGATTCCATGGCTGTAGCTCATAATCAAATTGTTCATATAACATGACCTTGCCTGTGCTTTTAGCCACCAAACTTTCCTGGTTCCTTCTTGTTTTTCAGACCTGGTTCTCCAGACTCCCAGTGAATTTTTGATCCATTGAAGAGTCTTTTTATTTTGTTTTTATTTTACAACTTTATGAAAGTATATTTGAAGTACAATAAACTGCACATATCTAAAGTATACAACTTGATAAGTTTGGAGATATACATTACCCATAAAATCATTAAAACAGTGTAGATAGTAAACATATCCACCACCAAGAAAAGTTATTTTCCCACCTCGATCTCCCACACTTTACCTCCCCCAACCCTCAAATTCAAGGCAACCACTGATCTATTTTCTGTCACTATTAAAAAAAAAAAAAAAATTTTTGAACCAATTGCAGTCTGGTCAACTCTGACTCATGGAGATCCCATGTGTGTAGAGTAGAACTGTCCTCCATAGGATTTCCAATGGCTGATGTTTTGGAAGTGTATTTCCAGACTTTTCTTCCAAGAATCCTCTGGGTGGATTCAAACCTCCATGCTTTCAGTTATTAGCCTATGCACTACCCAGGGACTCCTTACGAAAATACAGACATAACACATTAAGCAAAACAGAAGTTTATTTGCCTTTCACATAAGATTCTGCACACATGTGTTTTTCATCTTGTTGATGAGACATTTCTAATTGAGGTGTTCTTATCTAGTTGACTGAAGCAGGAACAAGTCTTGTCTGTATTCCAGTCAGTGGGAGGGAAAAGAGGAGCATTCCAAGCCAAGTAGCTTATCTCTTAATTTAGAAATGACTCAATAGTTGCATGCTTTGCCTCCTTTCATATTCCAGTGGCTAAATTTAGTCACAAGGCTATGCAACTACAAAGGATGATGGGAAATGAGATTCCTCACTTGGTGGGCATGAGAACTGCTAACATTCGGTTATCATGGAAGAGAGGGAAAATAGATTTGGGAAGCCCATTACATATCTTATATTGGTAATATTCCTCAGCATTGTCTTACTCTTTTATTTTACATTTTTTTCAACAGATTTTTTCATCTCTTTTCTTGGTGTTGGCTAGCTTTTTATTTAGTCCCAATTATAGGCCTCCAGCTCATCCTTTTATTTAGACCCTAAATTCAAATATTCACCTGCCTTTTGTTTGACTTCTTCAGGCACCTTAGTCATCCTAGGTGCATCTAGCACCTAAAACAGTGGTTTTCATGGGGAGCAATTTTTCCAAACTAAAGACATCTGGAAATGTCTGGGAATATGTCTGGTTATCACACTAGAGGTGATGTTACTGGCATCTAGTGGACAGAAGCCAAGGAGGTTGTTAAACATCTTACAATGCACAAGGATACCCCTTCACAACAAAAATTATCTGTCCTAATATATCAGTAGTGCTGCTGTTGAGAAACCCTCACCTAGAACAAGGTCAATCACTCAGTAAAATGCAATACTTTTTGAGAAAATGAATGAATGAGTGATTTAGAAGAACATATACAAAATGTAAAATCAGTAGTCTTCATAGCAGATAGTAAACCTGAGGGTATTATAATCAGCCATTAAATAATAAAAATGTTTATGAATTATTGAGAATTGTATACATCTTCCCAAAAAGTCTGTGAGGTATAACATTGCACAGATGAGCAAACCAAGGCTCAGAGAGTTTAAGTAACTTGACTAATACCACACAGCTAGAAGAACTCAAAATTGGAATTTTCCTGGCTTTTAAAGTATCCCACAACCTCTAGGATGCATCTTACTTCCGCTATACACTCAACATCTCACTTTGAATGCTTGATCTGATAGGAGATGGATTGGACAGGCATGCCCTACCTTTTCATCTGCTAGTGACCTCCCCAGGCAAGGACAGATTCTTGCCTCATCATTTATGTTCCTCCCCTGAGAAAGCTGCTGTATCATTGATTTTAGCCTAAATTTTTCAGAAGAGAGAAAAATAAGAAAGTCTTTATTGTAGCTCGGACTTTAATAAAGTTTTAAGCTTGAATGGAAAATTCTTGAAACTCAGATGACCTCCTCCCCAGCTCAGCCCCATTAGGAAACCCAAGCATCCCTCTCTGCTCACCTTTGGAAAACTTCCCTCCTCAGGCCTATGATAGGGCAGCATCTACACATTAATTTATCTTTTAAGCAAAGGCCTGCCATCTATCTTATCCTTACTCGAGGCCATCCTCTACTCCTCAGAGGCTATTAGAAAAGATCTTCCATTTGAAGAAGATGGGAAGGTTTTTCTATGAAAAATGGTCAAGGACCAATGTAACAAAATAGACAAACAGTGATAATGGGTCATGGGATTCACACAGTCCTGAAAGGAGGAAGAGGAACAGGAATGATCTTTTTCTTAATTGTCTTCTGCACATGCCTTCTGTGTACCATCAATTATTCACTTAAGAGGCTGAAGGGAAGACGAGGAAGAACTCT
Source organism: Trichechus manatus latirostris (assembly GCF_000243295.1). NCBI lineage: Eukaryota > Metazoa > Chordata > Mammalia > Sirenia > Trichechidae > Trichechus > Trichechus manatus. The sequence goes on along the minus strand of NW_004443940.1, from coordinate 2,796,219 downwards.
GTAGGACGGCAGACTGAGGAGTGAGAAAATAAGTCACAGGAGGGCGGACCAAGATGGTTAAGTGAGTGGACTCTCTCATGTGCTTCCCCAGAAACTAATCCACTGGACAATAAATAAAAACAAGTACAGACTGACATCTGAGGACTCCAGACATCAGCTGAGGTGTTGGAGAGTCAGGGTGAGATCAGAAGCAGGGGAGAGGAGCAGGGATGGCACAGAAGCTGGGAGAATCTATCTGCTAACATCAGGAGCATTTGCTAATTGCAGCCATTTGGGTACAGGGCTGGGCAACACCCAAAACAGGGAACACAGAAAGGGAGCTAATCTGAAGAAGCTGTAGCCCGATTTTTTAAGACAGTGCAGACTGGCCTTGGGAGTTTGCTAGCAGCACAACTGGGAGGGGGCTAAGTGAGACAATGGCACTGTGAGAGAGTGCTGTTGAATCTCACTGAACCCTGAGATGACTGGGCACTTGGACTGGGAGACTGCAAGGGAAACAGGGCAAGAAGAATACTTTGGACTTCAGATGGCTCCCTGCCCATAGCAGGACAAGATGAAAGAGAGGGGTGTCAGTGAGGGGAAGACATAGAGAGCCCCCACCTTTGCAACAGTAAATTGAGCCCTAGGGTTTACTTCAGTGTCTGCAACCAGCTAAACATCCCTCCACACACATACATGCATATTGAATTCCACAGTATAAGCATTCAGACCTCCTGAATCAGCACTGAAAAAATCCTAAGGATAAAAGTGTCTTCCAGTGGTTCTCAGGAGAAGATACTAGGCCCACTGCTGCTAGGTTGATTCAGACCCTTGGAGACATTGTGGGGCAGAGTGAAGCTGCTCTGTGGGGTTTCCAAGGCTGTGAACATTTGCAGAGGCAGTTAGCTACACGTTTCTCCTGCAGAGTGGCTGGTGGTGTGGGTCTCAATCTTCTGGTCAGCAGCTGGGCACTTGGCTGCTGTGTCACTAGGCACCCAAATCAGAAAATTTTCTGACAAAAACCAGACTACAATATTTAAGGTAAAATAATAATAAACAATATCAAAATTACCGAAGTTCAAAAAAATTAATAAAACACATAAAATCACACTTCCGGCAAGATGGCGCTCTAGGCAGAAACACCACGCCGTCCCTCCACAACAAAGATCCGAAAAACTAAGCCAAACAGAGAATCAACAATCCTGAAACCCTAGAAC